>NW_023458555.1:60763179-60811896 GCF_013731165.1 Rhagoletis pomonella | reverse complement strand
TATTCAACCAACTACTATCAAGTGCAGCTGATTTGCCGCTATTTAAAATCGACAGCGTGGTTGTTGTTGTTAATTCTATACATCCATTTGCTTATTTGCTTTTTTGTATAGTTTCTTTATATTATAGTTTTTTTGTTTTATTTTATGTTTCTAGGAGTAGACAGAAATTTTCAGCGTTCCGAATAAATAAAATTATTTTCCGTCAGTTTCCAGGGCAGTTAAAAAAATTAGTCTAATTTTCGTCCCGAAATTGATATCATAAATTTTGTGTTTCTAGTTCAGCTTTCGTCTTCTTCCTCTTCTTTTTTGGCGCTGTAACCGCCTAAGCGATTTTGGCCGAGTTCAACTGACGCCAATTGGAAAAGCCAAGTGAAGTCAAGTCCTTCTCCACCTGATCTTTCCATCGCAGTGGGGGCCTCCCTCTTCCTCTGCTACCACCAGCGGGTTCCGAGTTGAATACTTTCAGAGCTGGAGCATCGGTGTCCATTCGAACGACCTGGCCAAGCCAGCGGAGCCGCTGTATTTTAATTCGCGCACTACGTCCATGTCATTGTAAAGCTCATACAGCTCATCGTTCCATCGTCTGCGGTACTCGCCGTCGCCAACGCGCAAAGACCCGTAAATCTTCCGAAAAATCTTTCTCTCGAACACTCCAAGAGCCCCCTCATCGGATGTTGTCTTTGTCCATGCTTCTGCGCCATATACCAGCACGGGCATGATGACTGACGTATAGAGTGTGGTTTTCGTACGTCGAGAGAGGACTTTACTCCTGAATTGCCTACTCAGTCCAAAGTAGCACTTGTTGGCAATAGTGATTCTGCGTTGGATTTCAATGCTAACATTATTATCGGTGTTAATGCTGGTTCCCAAGTAAACGAAATTCTCTACTTTCTCGAAATTGTAACTGTCAACAGTGACGTGGGTGCCAAGGCGCGAATGTGCTGACTGTTTCTTTCATGACAGGAGATACTTCGTCTTGTCCTCGTTTACCACCAGACCCATTCGCTTTGCTTCCTTATTCAACTTGGAAAAGGCAGAACAGACTTCGCGGTTTTTGTTACCGATGATGTCGATGTCATCGGCATAAGCCAGCAATTGCACGCCCTTGTAGTAAATTGTTCCTGAGCGGTTCAGTTCTGCAGCTCTTATTATCTTCTCCAACATCAGATTAAAGAAGTCACATGAAAGGGAGTCGCACTATCTGAAACCCTGTTTGGTGGCGAACGGCTCGGAGAGTTCTTTCCGAATTCTGACGGAGCTGGTGGTACTGCTCAACGTCATTTTACACAGTCGTGTGAGTTTTGAGAGGATGCCAAATTCAGACATAGCGGCGTATAGGCAACTCCTTTTAGTGCTGCCAAAATCGGCTTTAAAGTCGACAAACAGGTGGTGAGTGTCGATCCTTTTCTCGCGGGTCTTTTCCAAGATTTGGCAAATTGTGAATACCTGGTCTCTGACGGATTTGCCAGATCTAAAGCCACACTGATAAGGACCAATCAGTTCATTGACGGCGGGCTTCAGTCTTTCACACAATACGCTCAATAAGACCTTGTAACCTATGCTTAGAAGGCTGATCCCGCGGTAGTTGGCGCGAATGGCGGGGTCACCTTTCTTGTGGATTGGGCAGAGCACAGTCGTCGGGCATGCGTTCATCTGACCATATTCTGCACAAGAGTTGATGCATGCACCTTATCAACTCCTCGCCGCCGTTCTTGACTAGCTCAGCTGGCAGGCTATCAGATCTAGCAGCTTTGGTGTTTTTCAGCCGCGTTATTGCTATACATACCTCCTAATAGTCAGGCGGTGGAACGTCGACTCCATCATCATCGACTGCGGGCTCGCGTTCTTCTTCTCCACAACTTTCCGTGCTGATACCATTTAGTAGGGCGGAAAAGTGTTCCCTCCATAACTTGTGTACGCTCTGGACATCGGTTACTAGGTCGCCATTGTTGCTCTTTCAGGAGTACGCCCTGGTCTTGAAACCTCCCGTAAGTCGCCTAACTCTCTGGTAAAATTATCGGGCATTCTTCCTGTCGGCCAGCATTTCAAGCTCTTCGCACTCACGTATTTCGGCCTCTCTCGTCTTATAGCGGCAAATACGTCTCGCTTCCCTCTTCAGATCCCTATAGCGGTCCCACATAGCGCGCGTTGCGTCCGATCGCAGTGTGGCCCTGTAGGCGGCATCTTTTTTTCTATAGCTTCCTGACACTTCTCATCGTACCAGTTGTTCTTTCGGGCTCGCTGAAATCCGACTACTTCTTCGGCGGCGGTACTGAATGAGCGGGAAATGTGGTTCTACCGCACGCATATGTCGGTTTGTTGAAGAGTGCTCTCTGAGAGCAGGTGTGAGAGTCGAGTAGCGAAAACGCTGGCTATCTGTTGTGATTGCAGCTTTTCGACGTTAAGCTTTCCTTGCATATTTGGGCGCACATTTTTTGCTGCACAGAGACGGGCGCGTTTCTTGGCTGCAACAAGATAGTAGTCCGAGTCGATGTTTGGGCTTCGAAGTGTGCATACGTCTAAAACACTGGAACCGTGCCTTCCGTCTATCACAACATGATCGATTAGGTTTCTCGTTTTTCGATCCGGAGACTGCCACGTAGTATGATGGATCTTTTTATGCTTGAACCTAGTATTGCATACTACCATGTTTCGGGCCCCGGTGAAGTTGATCAGTCTCAATTCGTTGTCGGACGTTTCGTAGTGGAGGTTGAATTTTCCGACCGTGGTTCCAAAGATCCCTTCCTTGCCCACCCTGGCATTGAAGTCGCCAAATACGATTTTGATATCATAACGGGGGCAGCACTCGTACGTACGCTCCAAGCGCTCATAGAAGAGGTTCTTAGATGCCTCATCCTTCTCTTCCATCGGGGCATGGGCGCAGATGAGCGAGATGTTGAAAAATCTCGCTTTGATGCGGATTGTGGCTAGACGCTCGTCCACCGGGGTGAACGACAGTACTCGGCGACGGAGTCTCTCTCCCACCACAAATCCAACTCCGAATTTGCGCTCCTTTACATGGCAGCTGTAGTACACGCGTTTCTTGGATGGCGGTGATGTCAGCTTTTGTCCTTACGAGGACATTAACCAGCCGGGGCGGGGGTTTCATCCGAGGCTTTGCCTAGCTTCTTCACTGGAAGTGGTTTTTACGTGGCGGGTCCCAAACCCAGCGCATAATTGGAACGGTGTTGGTTTCGCAACCAAATACACGTTTATATAGCTAGCCACTTGCTCCAAACGCTGCAGACTTCAGTGAGCCCTTAAAACGAATAAGGCGGAGCGGCCCCACCGAAGCTCCCTGTCTTTCTGCCGTGACCCAAGGCTCCACTCGCATATGGGTTGCTCACGTTGCCCAGAGTGCGCGAACGAGGACGCAAAAGTCGGGATTGAGTATAGCCATGCAACTGTAACTGCATACCCAGCGCAACGACTATACCCCATTGCACTCAGCTTTGTCAATCGAAAATTTTACCTCAAAGAGGTGTTTTATTTGATAAAAAATTATCGTCAGTTTCTTCATGATCCAATAGCTTTATCTAAACCAAATTAGTATGGGACCCCCTTGAGGTATCCTTTCCGATAAAAAGGAATTATCGAAATCAGTTCAAGTAGTCCAAAGTTATGCGGTAACATATATACATAAAAAAATATTCGCACGAAGTGATAAACTCCACCTTTTTTGAAGTCGGCCAACACTTGCAACTTGTGATGATACGAGGCAATATTCATTTTAAGTTTAAGTTGTTATAAAAAGGACTTTATAACTTCAAATTTGTAATTTTTTCAACCAACATAATAAGGGCTGTTTACAGACAGCGATCATATGGTCCCTGGTCACGACACTCTTCCTCTCATTTTTTCCATTCTTACTCTCTTTGACCAACATACTGTTATGCAGAGATTCAAATGACCAGCGAATTTCTTTGTCTCAGTTATATTTCTTTCGTATTTTTTTTACTACTTTTTACATTTCTGTTATGAAATGACGAAACAAATAAGAAACGGAATTTGTATGTTTATAACAACATGTTAAAAGCAAACAAAACAAGGGTTGCCAGCATTAATTTTTTCTACATATGTACTACTTTGTACACATATGCAGCAAAAATGTACCATTCTGCTACTTAAAGGACAAATAGTATGAAAAATACTCCATTTCGCTACTAAAAGGAACAAATAGTAAACTGAATTCCCAAGCGAACCCGCTTTTGATCAGTGTTTCGGTCTCAGCCGGCTGGTCAAATCTGAACCGATTGGTCCTGCGGTTTTTTCGTTTTGCAGTGAAAGCAACAACAATTCGTTACCGAGATTCATATGATCGTCTGCGCAACATCGCCCTAAGTAGGGACACGAATTTCGATACGATACGATACCATATCGATACTTTTGGCATTAGATACCGATATTTTTTACTCGATAGTTTTAAAACGATATTTTTTTGGAATCGAGAACCAGAATCCTAGTATCGCATCGAATGTGTTAAACTCAAATTAGTCAGCTTTCAGACACGTCAAGCTTGCTTTCAAGTCTGCTCGTTCCAAGGCGAAGGAGGTGAGAAGAAAGGGGAAGAGTGCAGATACCTCCCATTTAAAGAACCACGAAATTGAATTCAATAAAAGTTGACGCGTCTGGAAGCAAATAGAAAACACAAAAGAGAATGCGAAAAAAATGCTTTCAAGACTTATCTGATTATCAACTCTTCCCGATATAAATTGGGCTTTAAAGAACAAACATTTTTTACTATCAGGGGCATTAAAATATCGATACTTTCGGTTCGATATCGAGTACCTAGCCCTAAGTGGTTCAAAATAGAGATAGGCACTTTCAAAAACACGAGCCCGCACGTTAAGAATTTTAGTGGAGCCCGGCCCGGCCCGGCCCAGCACGATGGGACACGCCCCAGCCGGAAATAAAAAGCCAACTTTTATTGTAGAGTAAAGAGTTTTATATATGTACAATTTTTTTGTATGAAAACAAAAGCTCATTTAAATTTTTAGTATTAGCAACGGGCTTTTTCGTGCCTTTTGAAATTTTACTGAACGCCCAGGCCCGCACGAGTTCGTGCTGACAGCAAATATTCCGGCCCGTACCCGCGGGCTTACGCAGGGGCATTAAAATATTTCGGAAAATTTTTAATTAAAACAGCTTCTTAACGAGTTTAAAAAAGATACCCTCAGATGACACACCAGTTTAAGCTTAAAAAATCTGAAGAGAAATATTAAAAAAAAATATTTTCACCGGAATCGAAATAATGAGACTTTTGACGTTGTTTTACTTTTTTCAAAGATTGGTGTAAGAAAAGCTTGAATAACTGGACCAAAACTATTCCGATTTAGACTTATGGTATTATTGGAAAGGTATTTTCTCACCCTTTTTATTTCTTTGCAAACAAACTCATTCAAAGTATTTGAAAAAAATGAATGACTTTTTTGCACACAAATAAAAAGAGTGGAAAAATACCTTTCCAATAATATCTCATAAGTCTAAATCGGAATAGGTTTGGTCCAGTTATTCAAGTTTTTCTTAAACCAATCTTTGAAAAAATGTAAACAACTGCATCAAAAATCTCATTACGATTCAGTTCAAAAAATTTTTATGCAGGTTGTTTAAGCTTAAACTTTTTGTCATCTACGGCGATTTTGTTTTCAAAAAGTTCTTTAAAAAACTCCGTTTTTGGAGGTATTTTGAAATCGGTCCAGCTCACGTAAATCTTAATATTTTTCCGAAGGTTTGTAATTCCGGCGGAAAACCCCCAGCGTTTTTTGGTGATGCAGTCTAATTTACGTACATAGATATTACCAAGCCCTAACGGCCAAAAATATGTAAGCGACATTTTGGCAAAATTTTAATTTTGATGCTGTAGGAACACTTTTGCACCAAAAAGAAAACCTTGAAACAAATGTCTTTACATCTTTTTTTCGGTTCGGGCTCGATATGTGAAAATTACGTGATTCACGGAAAACTAAGTCACGCACGCTCCCGCCAGCAAAAATTTAAGTCACGCACGATCACGGAAGTTTCGTGATTTTTCACTCAAAACTGCTCACGCTCACGAGTGAAAAAGCGTGACGTCTTTTGCCCATCTATAGAAATTATAACTATAGGTAATTTTGATCTTATTGGCATATTGGGCCGTGTGCACAAAACCTAAGAAAATGCCTTTTCTTAAAATTTCCAGACTTACTCGATTTGTTCAAATAAATTTAAGTGAAAGGTATGAAATTTTAGGTAAAAGCAGTTGGTCAGTTTTTATGCATTCGGCCCATAGACTTGTTTCAGAAGAATTCGGCCCATTTTTAAATTTTGATTTTCCATCCCTGTTATTCGTCGGTTCAGGTAAATTCGTGCTGCTGAGCAAAATTTATTATTACACTAACCGCGGAGTGGCGCATTTTCTACAGCTTGCCAGCTGTTGAGAGAGAGCACCCGCAGTGCTTCAACGAACGCCACCGGTATATTAGCGCGTGCACTTCAGCGCCAGCCGTCATTACAAAAGTGCGCCGCGTCGCGTAAAGATGTGCATTTGCGCTGTAAACTAAATCTGTCTCGCCTCGATCTTTTCGTTTTGCCCTCGTTTGTGGCGTGTGTCGTATCGAATTGCCGGACGCCTTTCAGTTCCGTTCAATTGTGTTCTCTTCGCAGAAGTGGCAAGTGTTGAGGCTTGCGCGCGGGGTGAACACGTGTTCTGGTACTTGCGCCAGTTTCGTGTTCATGTGAGGGGGGATAGCGCACTGAAATGCAAATTGTGTCCGTAGCAAACAAAACGTAAAAAACACTGCAACAAATGCCAGAAAAAAAAACTTCAGTGAATATGATAATTGCACCAAACAGGAAAAAATCAAAAATAACACCAGTAAATTTAAATTGGGGAAAAGTACGAAGTTAGGCGAATCTTGAGTATTTTGTTAGCGCTTTAGTTGGTGATTTAAGCAACAAAAATCGTTACAAGTTGACGTAGAAAGAAGAATAATGAACATTGGCGGAGAAGTCTAAGCCCCTGCATTGTCGCACGTATGTATGTATTTACATACATATGTACATCCATGCCCCTACTACATACATAAGTGTATATTAGGGCGGGTCGAAAATCTAATTTTTCTCAAATCCCTTGGTAATAATGAAAATATATTGTATCGTGAAGTCAACAACAAGCCTGCAAAATATTAGTCTTTTATTTTAATTGTAAGAGCCCGCGCATCGACCGCCACAGCACACTAGCCGAATAAGCCCAATTTTTGTTGAAAATTCTGGGTTCAGCAAAAAGGTTTGGTGCATATTATTAGATAATGAATCCGTTAACTCAAAAGAAAAAGTCAAATATCATTTCTCGCAGCCCTTTAGTTCATCGTTAATCTCAAACGTATCTATTTTCAAGAAAATTTTAATTGTTCTCTTGATAATTGCACTGGCCTATAGTCAAAACATGTAAAGAACAGCATTAATATTGCTGGCGTGCATTTCGATCGCTAGTTCCAAATATTCTAATCTTTTTTAAATATTAGCTATAGTTTGCGAATTTTTGCAAATTTAGGAAAAATTTCGGTAGCTCTAATTTTCAATCATCGTGGGAAAATTTTGTTTATGCAAATGAGTATGGAAACACTGAAAAGGCACAACTTCTAGAAACACTAATTAGTTTACTTATGTTTATGCATACAATTTAAAAATTGCAAATATAGAAAAATTACAAAAAATTTTGTTAAATTTTGTTTTATTTTAAAATAATTTGTTTATAATCTGAACGATTTTCATAATATTACTATCATAAATCACTAACAGTAAGTCTCGCCTTCAATTTGTTAATTATTACGTACCGATCAAGTAACATTTACCAAAGTTATATCGAAAAACTTAAGTGGATTTCCAGTTTTTTTCTAAAAAAATTTCTCTTCAATTGTATAAATAAAAGAACCGGATTACAGAAAACTGGCCAGCGAGTGACTTTTTTCGTTCAAGCTGAATGCAAAGCAATATCATCCAATTGGAGAGTCCTCAAAAGGATTTCCCAGGATATGTTAAAGACTATTACATTTACCTACCGACACTTTTTCACATAAGGGAATTAACTAAAATATTTATACATATTACACGTCCCCTACTTTCATATAACGACAAATTTAGAAACCGCGAAAAATGTGCTTCTTCGGCGACTAATGAAACCATTCCGTACCAGTTTTCAAGACTGCAAAAATATACTTAAAATGGGCGTTTCTCACCCTAATTGTATTATGCTAATGTATGTAAATACTTATATGTTTGAAACTACTATTAACTTGTCAAACGATTCCTAATCTTTGACAACTCGTTCATTCACCACGATCTTGAAAACTGACCAAATCGGCGTGACCAAGTCCATGGTCATTTTAATATTATATAAACATCCGAAAACATTAAAACGTTTTAAATAAATCTCGTCTCACTTTTTTGTATTTTTCACTTGGTTGCTGAAGTTATGAAGAATTGAAAATTCATAAGGGAAAATTATAGTTTTTGTAAGTTTTATGTTAATATCTCAAAAACGTGTAGACTTATTGAAAAATGATAAATGAACGTGAGGTACTAAATTTAATAGCCCTTAATTTGATATATCGTCCTGTTTATAACAATAACGCATTCCATAGATATTGCAAGCCAAAGTTTCGTTTTCAAAATTCATACACTTTGATTCGATTGCGCGGGCTAAAGATTAGTTTTAAATTCATTTTTCTTGGCCATTAACAATTGGCTTAGACCTAAGACATCATAATATTACTATTACAATGCGGTCAAATGACTTTTATTTTCCCCCATACAAAATCGACCCAGCCTGGTGTACATACATATGTATTTACATACTTATGGGCATATGAATTACATACACGGATTTTATTGAAGAGGCGTGCAACTTAGTTATATGGGTGTCTTGATGATAGCGCAGCGAGCAGCTGCGTGCGGTTTGGACTGGGGGCCGAAACGCAAAGTGACGATGGCCTGCAGTGGGCAGCAGGTCCACTTGTACTTGCATATTCACATGCAGGACGTAGTGGGACGTTTGTAGTCGGCTCAAAATATTAAGGAGAACGGGTATATGAACAGTGTTGCCATGGACAATTTTTTTTCATACCAAAACCAACCAAAACCTACCAATTTTTGGTTTCTATTTTTTTTTTCAATGTCAAGTTTATTAGAATCTTGGGAAACATAACATTTAGAAAAACTAAAATACAGCTAGTACAATAAAAACAAATTAGCTGCGTATAACAATTCATTTTACTGTATAGACTTAAGAAATGTATGTCTCTTTTCACATACATATTATTATTATTTTTGTTAATATCACGTCGGGGGTAATCGCGCTGCGACCTAAAAATTTCTATTGTGCTAAACGCTAATTGAAATCACTCCAACCTTAGGCTGTATAAGAAGCTAAGCACTTTGGAGGGCGCCATGTTGCAAATTTTGGATGAAGAAGACAATCGTTCCCGAAGGTGTATCAGTCTGCTAATCATGATACGTGGGCTGTCACAAAAGGCTCTGGATCATGGCAGCGCATTTGGACCCCCCGCGCTTTGCGAGATAGTCAGACCTTTTGTTGCCTTCAAGCCCTTCATGTCCCGGAACCCACCACAGCGTTATCACGCTCGAAGGGGGTTCAAAAGAGTTTTACAGCCGTACGCAATCCTTGATGCCGTTTCAAAATAGTCTAAGGCATTTAACGCTGCCTGACTTTCGGCTGCATTCGCGAACGCAAACTTCGATTTCGAAAACTTCATCCTGGAATATGGTTGGGTACGTGCCCATTGGCAGACTTTTGTGGAATCTTGGTCCAAGTACGCCTGCCTCAGTACCATACTTGGGACCTTTCGGCACTCATAGTTATTATCGCTTCACAGCAGTCCCTTCTCTTTTTCAATAGACAAAGGAGGTATGCCTGTTATGACACCAATTGTATTCGTTGGACGGGTGCGCGTATCTCCTCTAATGGCCACGCGGACCAGTCGGTGCAGCCTGTTCAAGGTGGCACCCGCTTTTGCTTGCTTATAGCGCTCTTTCACGATATGTATTTGCATATGTAAACGCTACTTTTTTGGTACGTTGTAATATATGGTAACATTTACATATGCAAATACATGTCGTGTAACAGCACTGTTAGTTTTTGGCCACCAGGCCAGTGCCGCATATATAACAACGGACTGTACTACCGTATTCAAAGTCCAATACGTTATATTGGGAGATGTTCCCCAAGTCTTGCCATGAGGCGTTTGACAGGCATAAAACGCCCTTGTAGCCTTGATAGAAACATTCGAGAGATGTAAGTTCAATTAAGCCATTTGTCCAGGGGCGCACCCAGGAATATATTTTAGGGGGGTTTTATATTTCTGAAGATATATCACCGGAAAATACTGAAAATTTGCTTCAGATAATACCCTCTTTAAAATACATTTATGCAAGTTTTATGTACAGTATGTAATAAATAAATAAACGTTTTAAAATTCATAAACTGCACTTTATTTACAGATTAACAGAACTCAAACGCTTTTAACCGACTTCAAAAAAAAGGGAGGTTATCATCTCGCCGGAATACATAACTTTGGACCACGTGAACCGTTTTCAATAATCCTTTTTTTATTAGAAAGATATTACCGTAATTTGTTTTAGAGATCCGATGATTGGATCATGAAGAAATTAACGGTACCCCTAAATTTGAATATGAGAATTGAAGTCGGTTGTGTTCTTTCCTTAAAAACTACTTGTTTTATAAAAAGTTCTATAAACTCAAGATGCGCTCAACTTTCAAAAGTACCTAACAAAAAATTTTAAAAAAGAGTCAGTAAAAATAAATTTATTGATTCCATGAATTTTTGCACTTCTATGTTAATTTTTTCGATTTCTGGTTTTCGATAGAGATGGTGATTTTTCACGATTGCTAAAATTTTTTTAATATTTCAAATACCGAAAAAATTAACTGAACTCTCAAGAAAAACGAAAAATTCATATAAAACGACGGACGAGAAATGGAAAAGAAATTTTCTTAAATCAGTTTGCAGCTCTCAAGAAAAAAATGCTTGTATATTTATTCCCTCATGAAAATTTACTGCAAAAGCAAAGCGCTTTTTCAAGCAACAGAAATTATAATAAATATTTCTTATAATTTCCTTGAAAGCTGGACTCTTAGCTTTAATATACAGATTGTATTCGAGGTTATTAGCTTTAGGGGGGGTTTGAACCCCAAAACCCATCCCTTGTGTGCGCTAATGCATTTGTCCAGTGTTACCCCTAGATACTTCGCCTCTTCTGAGAACTCAATTTCTGTCCTGCCAACGTGGGTCTAGTCAAGCTGACTTTCCTTTTTTTGATAAATAGGACAAGGGGAGACTTCAGTGGGTTTATTGGCAAGCCTCTTCAGCGTACCAGTCGTCAGTACATATGCATACGTAAGCAGTTTATCACAACTTTGTACTAGGGATATCAATGTCAAAAATATATCGATGTTTTTCCTCACGTCGATGCATCGAAACTTGCATCGATATTTGTCGATGTATCGGACGGCGTACATCGATACATTGATACGCATAGTTTCCCTCCACTATGGAAATAAAACATAACCAATTTCAAACAATTTAATAAACTTCTATTTTGATTGTAAGTATAGAGGAGTAGCGACTCAAACAAGTGTTCACGTGTTGATTTTTTTATTGAATTATTCATTACGTTTTTCAAGTTAAAATTTTTTGTTATTTTTTATAAAAATAGTGCTCATGCTTTAAACAAAATCATGTAACACTGTTTCAAACTTTATATAAAATTTAGAAAAATTCAAAAAATTTTTATCAATATTTTCAACATTTTAATATGAGTGTTTAGAACATTTTTGAGTATGGAGTTTTATAGCTCAAAAAATTTTGGTCTATTAAAGTGCAAGTCAAAAAAAGAAAAAAAGATTAAAAATTAAAGCAACTGAAACTTGCACTTTATTATACTAAAATCTTATGAGCTATAAAACTGCATCTTGCTTTCTTTGCTTTGAATTTCAGACAAAGCAATGTTTGGCGGTTCGATGTACTGTCAGTTTTTAGAAAACATCGATGCATCGACTATTTATACATCGAGTGGTAAATTTTCGATACATCGAAGCAAAATATCGATATTTTCGATGCATCGATGTTTTCTCGACATCCCTACTTTGGATTTCAATTTAAATTAAATAGATAAGTTGTAGGCACATAAATCATATATGGATGTTCATATTGTTATATTGGCAATATTAAGGGCATGCGTTTGTAATTACGAATCAGGTGTATTTACACGTTTGCGGTCGCCGTTATACGAACACGCCGGTGAAATATTCCTGTTAACAAGGTTGCTAAACTGTTTGGAGATACATTTTTTTTATTTGGCAAATAACTCATATTATTGCGGAACCTACCAAAATACCAAAATCCAATCTAGCCTACCAACCTACCAAATGGAAAAAACCTACCAGTTTTGGTAGGAAAAGCTCATGTGTGGCAACACTGTATATGAATAACAAAAATAGTGTATGTATGCAAAAACATACCAACCTACATAAGTAACCTAGGTAGGTTCCTTTATACCAAAATGGAGATCAGAAAGCTACTTACATACAAATATTCGTCTGATTAATATTTCTTTGAATTAGTATGCATTCAGTTGAAGTAACTGAATGCTGCTTAAACGACAATTAAAGACGACAACGAGTGAAGGAAAAAATATTTGATAGTGCCACTGATATAAAGGGATATAATGTCTTAAGAATTAAAAGTCTAGGTTGAAGAAGTGTTTCGCCTTTTACTTTCTCAAAATCAATTAATTTATTAATTTATGAATACATCGGTTTTAAGAAGCGGACGTTTTTAGTGATACAACTTACGGCCGGTTATCGGCCCACTTTTAGGGCCGGTTGTTCAATGTCTGATTAGCACTAATCGGAGGTAGAAGCTCCGGTTAAATACAGCGACTGCTTTATCGATCACATGTTATATGCATGATTTCGAAAACGTCGATAATGATGTTTAACCGGCAAGTAGTGATAACCAGACATTGAAAAAAACGGCCCTTATATGTTATGGAGTCGATAACGTTGTTTAACTTGCAGTTATATCCCAGTTATGCATACTGGCACTGCTATACCATTATTGCGTACAAATCAAAACCCAACAGAATTCTACATATTAAGGGCCGGTTTCTCTATCTCCGTTTAACACTAATCTTCCGTTAGACATCGTTACCGACGTTATCGACTGCCTGTTATATGCATGGGGTCAGAACGTCGATAACAATGTTTAATCGGGGAGTTACTGTTAACCAGAGATGGAGAAACCGGCTCTAAGTGGTATGCGTTGGGTAACCGCTTACACGTAAAGCCCATTTAACAGACTCTTGTGTGACAACTATCATGCAAAGCTAAGTATGCATAACTGGGCTATTAGTGTTAACCAGCCTGGTTGACAATAATCATCGGTTAACTTCTTTATCGACTCCATGCATATAACACGATGTCGGTAGCGTCGATATCGATGTTTAACCGGGGATTAGTGTCAACTAGGCTTTGAGCAACCGGCCCTAAATCTGGCAACTTTTTACGATTTTATATAAAAGTTCAGCGATTGCCGCCACAGTTACCAAATAAAAGTACATACATATACACAAATACATATGTACATACAAATATACATACATACATATACATATATGTGCATCGCATTAGCAAAGTGGTTAGGTGTGCGTACTTTCACCCGATAGAACTTTGGTTGTATCCCCTACCCGAGCAACATTTTAAAATATAAAATGTTTTGTTGTAACAGCGGAGGGCCGAATGCAACGGCTAACCTCCGAGTGCATTTCTGCGATAAAAAAAGCTTTTCATAAAACCAGTTGATAAAATTGTAGACCCATAGATTTTGTTATAAAGCCTCATTGCGAGTGTCGTGTCGAATGCAAGTCGTTTTTCTAGAGTCGAGTCGTATCTAAAAGTACATGGCATTGCCTAAAAATTCCATTCGACTAGTGTATGAAAATGGGAAAACTTGGCACCACTGGATAGTTTCCGACAGTTTTCGTCGTCTACTTATTTCAGTACGACAATAGGCAATGACAATCTTGTCGAGTAGTGCGTTTTGGTCTAATTTACGACGTCCGCAATGAGGCTGATAATTTCAAAACCCACACAACAAATTGCATAAGATGCTCGGCCAAACATTTACTTAAATTGTGAGCAGGTTTCTTAGCATTTTGCTGCAGTGTCTAAAAGAAGTGATTAAATTTTGTATAAAAACATGCTATAAGGGGTATATTGGTATGTGGAATCCATTTCTGCCCTTATCTTTTTCTAAAAACTCCCATCATACGGCGCAACCGTGAACATTTTCACATTTTCTTCGAAATCTATTTTCGAAATTTGACAAACTCTAAATTGATTTTAGAACCACGGTTTCTTCGGCAAATTTACTTAGAATTACACGTAGAATCCTCTTATGCGTGTATGTATATGTAGTATATGTAGGGAAGTTACATGCAGTGAAAACGAAAATATGTATAAATTTATCAAAAATACCGCAATAAATAAATAGAATTGAAAATTAATGCAAACATTAGTCATATGGAACAAAATGTGGAACTCCGTCAGCAAAAAATTGCAGCTTCAACCCAGCACTTTAATATACCAGAATTGCATTGGCTATAAAACAGCATTCTTAAAAAATTTTCTAAAAATTCTGAATTAAAGTGTTAAGTTTTTCTGGAAACGAGATTAATTATTTAAAATTTTGCACAAAGTTTGAA
The DNA here is from genome assembly GCF_013731165.1 of Rhagoletis pomonella. Classification (NCBI taxonomy): domain Eukaryota; kingdom Metazoa; phylum Arthropoda; class Insecta; order Diptera; family Tephritidae; genus Rhagoletis; species Rhagoletis pomonella. The sequence continues at coordinate 60,797,115 of NW_023458555.1, read as the reverse complement.
ACTTGGATTATATGAATAATAAGTGAGAATAAAAGTGAATTGGGAAAAAATAATTACATAGGTAAATAAAGATTAATGTTTAAGAATGGCAGGGACGGGTTTAAAATTCGCCCGTTTTTTAAATAAAATTCATGAAATTGACCCAACAAATCTTTTATTTTCAAAATGATATCTTGTTATAATATAGTATTTAAAACCGAAAACGAATATAATAATAAATAACACAAATCACTTATATAATAACGATGTACAAGCAATTTCCTTTCAAAATACGCATACTTTTAAAAAATATTTGTATTAACACATTTTGCCATAGCACTACGCAATGAATAAATTTATATAACTCATAATAATTAATTAATCGCACAATTCGCTTTTAAGCGCTCGGTGCTAAAAATAGAATAAAAAGCTTTAATAAGGCGAAACCAGCTATTTCCACAAATTCTTCAACATCATCTATTTTCGCCGGAATCATTTACTTTTGGGTTGCTGTTATATATTGAGCTATTCAACCTTGATAACATATAACATTTTATCGAACTATTGAATTAAGGCTTTCCAACCTCAGCCTATTTCTAATTACATGTTGTGTTGAATTCATTAGGGGAAAAAACAAAAGCATTTGAGTGCGGGAAGGATAATAATATGAAGGCTACATTACTTATATTTCCAAACATTTTATTGCCTGTTGCGGTTTTCACTCCGTAACCAATTATCCAAAACTCTACAGAGTCGGATGGAATGCCGTTCATAAAAAAAGTTAATCCAGGGGAAAGTTAAAAAATTTAAATAAATATTCAGTTTCCACTGCTTCTCGCCCAATATAGACACTATGGTCATACTTAAATATTTAAGTTGGCAAAAGTGTTGCCAAGTTTTGAATTTAAAAAAGCATAAAACCCAAGAACACTTGCGTTTTTTTCTCGAAAATAGCACCAAATTTTTTATTGGAGCATTTAATGGACTTTGTATGCATACAAAATTTTATTTTAGGTATGTCGATTCAAATTAATATAAATTAATGTTTCTTGCTCTGCGGTCAAATTCATTCTGCTATTTTTGTTCTTATTTTGTAATTTGCAGCTGTGTCTAGCGTTGCCGTTTCGTTTATATTTGCGCTGTTTAAATATTCATTTTTCTTCGTTTTGCTTAATTTTTTTCAACAATTCCTGTAAAACGAAAGTAACAACAAAAAATTAAGTTTCATGAACTATGTGGAAGTTTAAATCTACACTGTCTCTTATGATCTCGTGAACTAAAGGAACGTAAAGAACTTTTATTTCCGACCGCTTCACATCTGAAACATAACAAAATTGGATTTCCCTTTTTAAAGTTTCTTATTTGAGCGCATCCACCGGCGTATAGTGGAACAAATCTTTTTGTGTAAAAAATAGCTGCCTACTCGATTATTCCTTTTTAAAAAGGTTCGTTATTCATTTTACTGTTAGAAGATTCTGGTACTCTTTTTAATATTCGTAAAAAGATAACAAATTCAGCCCAAACTAAAGGTCTGTGGAACAAATTCAGGTTAGCAAAGGTTAGGTCGATTCTGAGAGTGAGGAGTGAAAATAGAGGCTAAATTAGAAGACCCGTATCGCGGCGGCGTTTGTTTATGTTAGTTTGAATTTTTTTTATATGGTTTTTTGGCTATAACTCGTCGACTAATTGATATTTCTTCAATCTGTTAAAGCCAAATCATTGCTAGAGGCCTGTGCAACAATTAAAATTAAAAAAAAATTTGATTTAGAAAATTTTTGTAGTGCTTATGAAGCAAAATGTTGGAATTTTTTTTTCATGCTTTTTGAACATATTTTCCACAAACCTTAGTCTTTTTTGCTTTCTGTTTGATCTATAATATGCTTCTCAGTTTCTTCAATAAATTTCATTTGAAAAGAAAACAATCATAATACAAAACTTGCGTTTTCCAGCTTAATATTAATTTACTTCTCATTTCATATGTACCAATTTTTTCAGTGTTGGTTTTGAAGAAACATTGAAAAGGAAATTATAAAAATATAGAAAAAATATAATTTTGAAATGTTAGTTATGAAAAGTTTCACATAAAAAAATTAAATTAATGATTTGGCCAGTTGCCGTTTAGCAGGCGGCTGTGGATCAACATCACTGCTCTCTCTAATATCTTGGTCATCGTCATCATCATCAGAAAGGTCGATAATTTCGTCCAACAGATATTCTGGAATTTCATCTTTGTCTTCCCCTTCTTCCTCTTTTTCCTCGTCTTCCTCTTCTACAAAGGTGTTTTTATACCACCAACAAATTTCAGCGAGTATTGCATCTGGGGATTTATTTCCTCTGTACCTGAAACGAAAATAGTTTTCAATCGTTAACATAATTAAATTGTGCACTCTGACAAAGATATTAGAAAAATCTAGGAATTCAAAATATGCACACTCTATAGTTACCTTATTTCAAATGGAAGCGCAGTTTGGTGATAATGTTCGCCTTGCTCATCAGATTCAGTTGGCAACTGTTGAGCGAGTTGATCAAGATGCTGATGCAAGAGATGAATTTTGTACGACATATTAACCCCAATTTTAACGAAAGCTGCCAACATGTTTGCAACAGATTGCCTGTAGTTGTCTTTGCGTTCTTTACCCAAAAGTCCTTTAATGACTGCTTTCAATGCGAGCCATGCATTTAATTCTCGGTCTGTCAGAACTTGGTCAAAATCTTGACGACTCATTAGTTTCCGTATGTCGGGACCATTAACAACCCCTTCCTGAATTTTGGCGTTACTTAGTCTTGGGAAAATGTCTTTTAAGTGGTTGAACACTGCTGGTCTTTTTGCGATACATTTCAAAAAATTTTTAGCAATGCCAAGTTTAATGTGGAGCAACGGCAACAAAATTTTCATTTCAGGAACAAGACTTTCGTGTAGCCTATTGTCTTTAGGCCATTTCCGTCCAATGCGACTATTCCAGTTATGCTGTTTGTACTGGTTTCTTCCTTTAATACCTTCTCCGTATCGAGAATCCCAATCGCACAAAAAACACGGATATTTTGGACGGCCAGATGCTGTTAAGCCTGTAATCAATGAAACTATTTTGAGGTCGCAGCAAATGAGCCACTGGTGTTCGTTATATTTGACTACTTCCAGAATGTGTTTCAAATTATCGAAATTTTCACTAGTGTCAGTGCTATACGCAATTGGAACAGAAGGCATTCTATTCGTCTTGTGCAAAAGCACAACTTTTAAGCTGATTAGTGAACTACCGATGAATAAACGCCAATCATCTTTTTTATAGGTTAACCCTATCGTCTCCTTTAACTTTTCGATATCGTTGCAATAAGCGAAATTTTTTGCATCATTCACATTGAAGAACTTTTCTAACTCTTTTTGGCGTTTTCGCCTTTCGCCAGCAAATTATTTCCTTTCAAAAATGAAGCCAGTTGTTCTGATTTTTTCTGAGTCAAACACAAAATTGCAACAATTGCATCCAATTGCTTTTGTGTGACTAGGATCGGGTCCTTTGATGTTTCATAGGATGTACCTTCGCCAGGGTCGTATTCTAAGAAGAAATGCATGGATATAGCAGCGGCGGTTTTAGTACTGATATCTGTTTGAAGATCAATACTTCGGTATGTTGGTACTGGAACGAATTCTGAGTGCGGTAATGGTAATTGGACACTTGGCACTGCTACATAAGTTTTATTCTTTGCTTTCTATTGATACATCCATAGCAATTTTCTTGTTGATGCGGGCTGTTGTTAACCACATCATTGGTATATCAAAAGGCACAGCCTTCTTCTTTTCACTTTTCCATTGTATAACACTTGAATAGCAATTAAAGCAAACTTTTTTAGGGGCATAGTTTACGTCAAGTTTACAATCGCTCGCATTGCCACATTTTTCATCGCTTGCTATGAAACGTCTACAAACATTACAAAAATGGTCCATTTTACATTTTGGTTCCGACATTTTTAATACAATATATATTATACAATGTTGTTTTTGTTATTTTTATGAAACCGCTGCACTTAACTTAAATCACTCACAAAATGAAATAAGTTCCAAAAAAATTAATAGCGAATTTTATCACGACCGAGCGAAAATTAAAAGACATCAGCTTCGGCTGAGTTTCGGGTCATAACTGAATCTTTATTTTTGGTATTTGTTCGCTTGTACGAAATAAACAAAAATCGCTACCTGTGCGGTGGTTGGAAACAAAAAAGAGGAAGACGAGGAAAAAGAGGAAGAAGGGGAAGAAATTGATTACATTTGACTGCAAAGTTCGAAGGTCGATTAAAAAAAATTCGAACTAACATAAACAAACGCCGCGATACGGGTCTTCTAACCAGTGTTGCCAGAACCTTTTGGGCCGACCGGCTAGATTGGCAAAAAAAAAGCGGCTAAAAACGGCTAAAATGTTTTAGTGAAATTTCACATAGACTCTGGCAAAAAACGGCTAAAATGTTTTAGTGAAAATTCACATGCTTTATTTAAATAAATCGCAAGAAACGAAAGACTAGTTAACACCATTAATTTATATCGAGAGTATATTCCTCATCATCAAATGAGTCACTATTGTATATATCACCTGAATTCATTAATTTTAAGAGATCGTCATCTACAGTAAAATTATGGCAGCCTTTTTGCTTCACGTTTTAAACCGTATCTTATATATAAAATAGCGTTTAACGTTTTAACGCACATTGGATTTATTTGCTTAGTTTTTATTATATTCATTGAACTAAATATTCGCTCTACTTCTGCATTACTTATAGGCAAAACAAGAAAACTAAAAACTAGGTTGCAAAGGTCAGCAAAAGGGTTTTTTTCCTAGGGCATTTCGAAATTGATAAACTTCGGCCAAAATTTTACAGTTGAGTCTAAATTACTCCAGGTATGTAACGTTAACCGTTGCCATTGCATCTCTATGGATGTTATTTCGTCGGCATTATATTTGTGCTTTTGTTGCTGTAGTTGAACAAATACTTTTGGTTTAATTACACTTAATGCATTTCCAACCGAATAAAGTCAATTTTTTGTAGTGTGGCAATATTTGTAGGGAGGTGTTGGCGTAATTCCTTTATTAAAGTGATAATAAAAAAGCGACCATTTTCTAGAATTATTTTCTCGGCTTCGTGGTCAAAAGCGTTTGTGCTTACTTTTGTTTTTAAATACTCTTCAAAACTGTGATAAAACTGAGGAAATGGAGCAAGGTATGGTTCCAACGGGGAGCATATACGATCAAATGTGTCCGCGCTAATAACCACTAGGGAGCATAGATGCGAAAGTAAAACATTGAGTTCATTAAAAATCTTCATTGGGTCTGCATTATTGCTTTCGAACAACTTGTTTACTTTTTGCACCTGAAAATTAGGCAAATAGTAAAATCGGCTAAAAACGGCTAACTTTTTTTTACAAACCGGCTAAAAAATCGGCTGCCGGCTAGATCGAATTTTCTCCGGCTAGTTGCTATCAAAACCGGCTAAATCTAGCCGGAAAACGGCTAAAATGGCAACGCTGCTTCTAACTTAGCCTTTATTTTCACCCCGCACTCTCAGAATCGACCTAACTTTTGCTAACCTGAATTTGTTCCACAGTGTTACCGTATGTAATTCTGGCATGATTTAAGGTGCTGCCAAATATTTTTTGACAAACATATGCTCATTCGCTTATGATTGTCACTGTACCATGAATTTGTTTCCATTTTTGTAAAGTTCCTTACGAAACTTCCAATTTCTTTAAATTGAACTTCCATTTTTGTTTCAGATTTACAGTTTTGGTGACTTCAGACTAAAAAAAGCGCCAAAAACAAAAAAACGCAACAAGCTCCAAACTCAGAAAATTTCGTGTTTTGAATTAATAAAAGCACTAAATTTAGTTCGAAAAGCACTAAGTTGGCAATCATACATATTTCAGTTTCATTTTAAAATTCAATTAATCACATGAATGTGTACATCATATTTAGAATGTAAAAAGCCGATAGCCCTGGCAGCTAGTGCTTCTTTTTTTACTTTGTTATAATTTTAATTATAATAAAGACTTACATAATAATAATAATAGAATGTAAAATTTAATATCTGAACAGTTTTGGTTGATTTTTTTCTATTTAAATTAGTTTTAGTAAATACAATCAGAGTCCGTAAGTACATATACTATATATGCACATACACATGTATGTACATATGTATATTAGACTGCATAACCAAAAAAAGTTGAGGTTTTTCCGGCGGGATTACAAAATTTATTATATTTTAAGACTTCAACCAAAATATTTCGGAAAAATATAAAGATTTACGTGAGCTGGACCGGTTTGAAAATACCTCCAAAAATATTTTGATGCAAATTTATAAGCTTAAACTGTTTTATCATCTGAGGTGGTAAAAAAAACAATTTTTTGGAGGTATTTTGAAATCGGTCCAGCTCACTTAAATCTTAATATTTTGCCGAGATATTTTGGTGGAGGTCTTAAAATATTATAGAATTTATAATTCCAGTGGGAAAACAGCACCGATTTTTCTTTGTAGGGGGAATGATGCGGTCTAATGTATATATCTGGGTAATACGTACAATAATCTAAAAAAAGTTTCAAATGTCCGCTGTAAAACTTAATGCAATTGATTATGCATTGCCAAATGAGAATGGTTCTAAAATTTATAGAACTATAGGTACGCACTACTTAATGTCCAAATTGGAAGTTGTAGTATTTATTAAGCAATTTTGCTATTTTAGAATACAACAAGTAAGAATTTACAGTTATGCTTCTTTTTTTAATTATAGTCTTCTTTAATATATGCAGACTATTTTCATATAAAGATGAATTTGCAAATTTAACTGACACCACCGATTCCTATAAAAAAAGTTTCAGTCCAGCGCCTTCGTCTTGACCTTCTACTTAAACGTAGAATACGTAATATTATTAAGATCACATTCAAGTTAAAAACAGTACATCAAATATTCGTTTTGATTGTATTGAATGGAATTTAATAAATCAATATGAATTGCAAAATATTAATACTTAGCAATAGAGAAGCACATCCACATTAACTTCAATCATATGTACCATCAGCTTATAAATAGATATATGCTATGACGTGTATCACTTCGTCGATTCATTTTTATTTATTATTATTATTATTTACCTTTTATATTAGCCTAGGTCCCCGTATTAGTATTGGTCTGTGCATAAGTTAGCCAAAACTTCTGAAACAGCTGGAAACCCTCCTAAATATAGTTAGGAAATAAACAAATCTCTTGCGTATGATATTGTGATACCTACATAAAGTTAAGTGACAACCAGGGTTGCCACTGACGAAAAATATATTTACCATCCACTTGAGAAAAATCTACCAAATCTGGAAAATATCTACCAATAAATTTTTTATAGTTATTTTAATAAAAACTATAGCTTGGTTATTTTTTTATTTATTTTAATTAAAACTATAGGTTTTTATTTTTCTAGTTATTTCAATAGGAATTAAAATTGTTTTTAAGGAACTTGTTATTTAACTAATTATACGGTATTTGAGTTATATTATTGGCATATTCGCAGTTTCCTTCAAAGCGGAACTGATGAAACTAACGGCAACAACGAAACTTCATAATTTGAAAAACTTCAACTCGGGATATTATAGACAAATACAGAGACTCAAAAAAGCACTTGGTGATTTTTTTATTATTCGCTATGTTTTTCAAGTAAAAATTTTTTAAATTAAATTAAACTGCTTTAACTAAATCCAGAAAAATTAAGGATTCAAACTATATATAGAACATTTAGAAAAATTCAAAAAGTTTTCGTCCGATTTTCGAATTTTTTACTCTGAATTTTTAGAACAATTTAAGATACCGAGTTTTAAAGCAAATATTACTTGAGTATAGCTCACAATATGGTTCCCGTTGATTTTTTTTAATTTTTGCCACCAGTATTTTGTGTTTTTTTATTCAACAATTTCTATTGATAAAAATGGGGTCGATTTAATTTTTTTTGCGAACAATTATAGTTACATACATCATCATTACATACCTGTAAATTTTTTTTATATGTATTTAAATAATCATTTAAAATATTTAGACAATCAAAAGCTCCTCGGGATTCCAGTAAGATGAGGTTTGAACGGAGCACGATATGTTCGCTTTATATCGATGTACATTTATACGTATGCAAGTATATAAAAAGTATGCACAGAAATTTATAATATAAAGATAACTACGAAAAATAAATCGGTAACGAAAAGTTCAACAAAAATCTACCAAAATGAGAAAAAATTTACCTTTTTGCCAACCCAAATTTTTTCTACCAATTTTGGTAACAATTTACCAAAGTGGCAACCCTGGTGACAACGCTCCTAATACAGTTAAGAAAAAAAAACCTTTTTAAACCCATTTCATTTGATACCCATATTTTTAATAACTGCTTTAACTTATTAAATAATTTGAGTTTTCCTTTTTTAAGCAGGTGGCAACCCTCTTTAGTATTCATTCATTTAACGTCTATTTCATATAACTTATACAAACTTTAATTAAATTCTAATTTTAAAACAGGTGGAGACCCTATTAAAAATATTTTATAACCAAAACCTTGTTAAACCATTTTCGACTGGCACACATATTGCGATACATATTTCCATTGTGTATGTAATTCCCTTAATTCAAGTTGAATTTAATATCTAAAACATGTGGCAACCCTCTTAAATACAGTTCAGAAAAAAATGTAATCCACCAATTTTTATCCATACTTTAATAATTCATTTGACTTATTAAATAATTTGAGTTTAACTTTTTACACAGTTGGAGACCCTCTTTAATGTTATAAATGCCTAAACTAAATATTTCTTAATGATCCTTTTTTTGACGCCAATATTTCAGTACTTCATATAATTTAATTTAATTTGACTTTTCAAAAAGAAGGCAATCCTGTTTAAATTATTTTTAAGCTAAAACCTCGTTAAATCTTTTTCGTCTGACACTTGTATTGTGATACATATTTAAATTATCTAATACTCTTAATTCAAATTTAATTTAATTATGAAATCAGGTGGCCACCCTCCTACATGCAGTTTAAAAATAAAGTTGCTTCAAAGCAATTTTGATTTATATTCATATTGAAGTAGTTTATTTAACCTATTGCTTATATTGAATCTAACTTTTTAAAAAGGTGGCAACCCTCTGCAAAATATTTTCAAACCGCAACTCTTTCGTTTAACATCCACATCAGAATATACATTTCAATTTTCTGCCTTTATTTAAGTCGAAACTTGGTTTTTGAAACAGGTGGCGACCCTCCTACATATAATTAAGAAACAGCCTTTTCAAAACCATTTCGATCGATACTCATAGCGTAATAATTGATTTAACTTAAAAATGATTTAAATTTAATTTTTTATGAGGTGGCAACCTTTTTTAAAAAAATAGGAAGTTATTGCACATCCAGAGCCCAAGCCCTTTAATTTGATACCTCATTTTGTAAAATCGAACGAACGGTACAGATTTGATATGACGAAAAATTTTCGCGTATTATGGATTCATATGTACATACATACCTAGATTGCTAAAGAAAAACAGATCCACATTAACTGAAATCAAATACATATGTACTTATGTATGTACCAGCCAATGCCCGCTTGCTTCGCGGCGCCTAATAAGATCTTTTGCGTTGGCCAATACAAAAATAGCGTTTGAAAGTAAAAGCGGTCTGTAAAGTAAACATTTTTAGTTTAAATTGAAACGAATAAAGAGCAGAATCCTCCTCACACATAGGCCAAGAATGGCACCCTGAAATTGTGCATATGGAAACTGTGCATACGAAATAATGCATATGAAAAAAACCGAAATAATGCATACGAAAAAAATCGAAATAATGCATATATGCACAGTTTCGGTTGAAAACCGAAATAATGCATATGAAAAACACCGAAATAATGCATATATGCACAGTTTCGGTGGAAACCGCAATAATGCATATTAGAAAAACCGAAATTATGCATATGCACTCTTTCGTTTGAAAACCGAAATAATGCATATGAAAAAAACCGAAATAATGCATATATGCACAGTTTCGGTTGAAAACCGAAATAATGCATATGAAAAACCCGAAATAATGCATACATGCACACTTTCGTTTGAAAACCGAAATAACGCATATGAGAAAAACGAAGTAATGCATACATGCACAGTTTCGGTTCAAAACCGAAATAATGCATAAGACAAAAACCGAAGTAATGCATACATGCACAGTTTCGACTCAAAACCGAAGTAATGCATATGACAAAAACCGAAATAGTGCATACATGAAAACGAACTTCTCTCTGAGTAGGCGGCCTTCGGCCACGCTTAGGGATTATAACCCTTACTAAGTAGAATTCTCCTTTCTGTGTTGCCGGAAAAGGGGGCCGGAAGTACTTTTGCGCAGAACTTCTTTCTGCGTAGGCGGCCTTCGGCCGCGCTTAGGGATTATAACCCTTACTAAGTAGAATTCTCCTTTCTGTATTGCCGGAAAAGAAGGGCGGACGTATTTTTGCGCAGAACTTTTCTCTGCGTAGGCGGCTTTCAGCCGCGCTTAGGGATTAAAACCCTTACTAAGTAGAAGTAAATAATTCATATTAGAAAAAACGAAATTATCCATATGCACACTTTCGCTAGAAAACCGAAATAATGCATATAACAAAAACCGAAATAATGCATACATGCACAATTTCAGTTCAAAACCATAATAATGCATATGGCAAAAACCGAAATAAAGCATACATGCACAGTTTCGGATGAAAACCGAAATAATGCATATGTGAAAGACGAAGGTATGCATACATGCACAGTTTCGGTTGAAAACCGAAATAATGCATATAACAAAAACCGAAATAATGCATGCATGCACAGTTTCGGTTGAAAACCGAAATAATGCATATGAAAAACCCGAAGTAATGCATATGAGAACATACCGAAATTATGCATATGCATACTTTCGTTTTAAAAGCGAAATAAGGCATATGAAAAAAAACGAAGTAATGCATACATGCACAGTTTCGGTTTAAAACCGAAATAATGCATATGGTAAAAACCGAAATAAAGCATACATGCACAGTTTCGGTTGAAACCGAAATAATGTCTAAATGCACAGTTTCCATATGCGCAATTTCGGTGCCCCAATGTTACCTTATGTGGCTGCACGTCATGATTGTTGATGACAGCTTCCTTCAATCGTATGCCCATGACGGCTGATTGTAGCTCAAGTTTTGGAATGGACAATGGCTTCAGCGGGCTGCACCGGGATCGACCCACAGCGAATACGACGTCTGTATCATTTGCGTAGTGAATTCGCCAAAAGGCAACGGCAGCAAATGCGATCTCACTCACATCAACAAATACATGTAGTTGTATGTCGGCATTCGGATTCAAAAGTTGTATGCCATAGCATCTTGGCATTTTAAAATTTTCGATGTTGTTTAACATTTTGTACCACTGCAGCCATTTCTTATAGATGTCTTCAGGGATTGGCTCATGCCAATCTATGCTCCTGTGCCACAGACTCTGCATCAACACTTTTGCTCGCAGCACCACCCCGCAAGCAAAACCGAACGGATCAAATATGGACATAGTAACGCTCAGCATTTCACCTTTCATTGGGCGCCTACTACAGTCTAAAACTGCTTTTGGCACTTTTGGAAAGAGCAACTTGAAGAAAAAGTGGTCCTCGTTTGGGTTCCAGTGCATACCAAGCACCTTTTCGGTAGCACTCTCCCCTCGGCATATGCAATGGTTTTGTTGCACACACGGTTGCGCATTGTGCATTATACTTTGCAGGACGAAATTTGAGTTTGACGCCAACCCCCTTAACTCGAATCCAGCGCGGCTATGAATATCGATGACATCTCTGGTTACCTTAGTACATTCTTCGACGGTGTCGAAACTGTCCATATAATCGTCGACATAGTGCCGGTCAACAATGGCATCGACAGCTCTTGCATTCGAATTACGATATTTTTCTGCATGTAAATTTTTTACAAATTGCGGAGAACATGGTGAGCTAATCGATCCAAATATCATGGCACACATAACGTAAATATCAGGGGCTTTTGATCGATCGTCCCCCTCCAAAGAAATCGCCGAGCGCTTTGATCTTCTTGCCGGATCATGATCCAGTGAAACATCTCACGGATATCCCCGGATACTGCGACCTTGCCTTGTCTAAACTTGCACAATATTGCTAACAGCGATTTTGGTTGATACTCCTCTGGCCCTTTCATAAGAGCACAATTCAACGACATATTGTTGATTTTTGCTGCGGCGTCGAAAACAAGTCTGCGTTTGTTTCCTTTGTTTACGTTACATGTCGCGAAATGTGGTAAATACCATGAATCAGCATTAATATTAACTTCATCAGGGGAGAGCCGCCTTGCATATCCCTTTTCAATGTACTCGCAAATTTTTGCTTTGTACCATTCCCCATAGTCTTCCTCTCGTGCCATTCTAGTTTCAATTTGCTCTAAACGTTTCATAGCCATACTGAAACACTCGGGAAATTTTACATTGTCTTTATGCCAGAGCAAACCCCTTTCGTATCTACCATTTATAAACTTTGTCGTTTGCTGTAATAACTGTTCAGCCCTAATATCAGCTTCTGAACGAACACTTGGCAATTGCTTTATTTCAAACTTTTCCGCTGCAAAATAATCTGTAATCTGTTGGCTAATCTCACTAAGTTGTGTGCTTTCAATACCGACGTGGCCAATAGTGCCATCACTAGAACGATATTCGTTCGATCCAAATAATGTCCAACCTAACATTAGGTTTGTTCCACACGAGCCCGCGGGTTCCCACGGGTGCCCAAAGCAGCCCAGAAAGCGTTCTTCACGCTAGAAAAATGGGTAATAGAGAGCGAATACGTTCCACTTTTGGATCGTAAATATCTTCTTCTTTGTGCACGAAACAGCCCGGACTTTTTTTCCGGGCACAAATGTGCAAAAGGGCAATTTGAAATAACTACTGTTGTTGTTTAAATCCGAAAGCAAATTTTATACAAACAAAAGTGGAAAATATCACAGAATTTTCAGAAAATGTAGTTATTTGGTAGTTTTATTAGCCGTATAAGATAAATACACGTAAAATCATTGTTTAGAGCTGATATGTTGATTCCGGGCACGAAATGTGGTTTTTTGCGTTCCTCACGCTCTGGGCACTTTTGGCACGTGTTGGCACATTTTTGACACTTGTGAGAGAGTAACTTATTTTTACTCTCTAATTACCGGACCAGCCCGGAAAGCGTGGGGAACGAAGCTATTGTCTTGTGGACTGCAAAACCATCATCCAAGTTGATAGTTTCAATAGTTCTTATTACATCTGTATGGGACAGTCCAATAAGAATTTGCGGCGCAGCGTTATTATAATCATCGATTGGTATACTTCGCAATTGTTCGTGGCGTTGCATGAAATCGTTCAAGTTTAACGTTTGCTGCGGCAAATACAACCTTTTTGTTGTACGCACTCCCCTCATTTGGTAACTCGTTGCTGTTTCACTTGCGCCGGCAATTTCAAACGACACTTGCCGCGTCGGTTCGCTCATGCTTTGATTGCCGATCCACTTCAGCCGAAGTAAGTCGGATTTGCCGTCGTTGGCCGACAACGTCTGCTACCTTTTCCTCCAACAGCGATATCTTTGCGCCTTCGTCAATAAAATCGATAATGTTAATTTCCCCTTTGGGCCCTCTTAACTTGACGGGTAAATATTTGAGAAGTGTTTGTTTACGTCGTTGTAAATTTGATCGAGCGAGTGGATGTTGTGGATTTTGATACACAGTTTGAACAGTTGCAACAGCTGCATCGTCTGATGAAATATTGCTTTTATTATTGTCGCTGGACTTGTGAAGTAGCCGATTGTGGAATTTATTACATGATGATATACCACACACTCGTCGCTTGCGGCAGTTTTGCACACTGTGACCAGGCTGCAAACAACAAAAACACAAATGTTTATTTTTGACTATATTCCAGCGATTGGAATAATCGGCTTCTTTAAATTTCGGACATTGATTTAGATTATGGCTTTGGTCACATATTAAACACTTTTTCTCTTCTTTTGTTACAGTCATTACAGGCTTAGATGGCACTTTAGGTTTGTGGTACATAGGATCGTTGGGCATATACTTTGTTGGCATAACATCTATTGCAAAATTCACGCACTGTGGGATACGACTTCTGCATTTCGAAGATGTGGCGAGTCCACTCTTCCCTCTTGTTCAGCGGAAGCTTGCTGACTTACTCGTCGAGTAATATTGGATTATTCAGGTGTGGAGTTGCACCCGAATTTTCCAAAAATGCAACTAAGTTCGACACCATCGAAATAAAATTCAGAATATCGGCGATTCGTCCTCCGGTGACAAGTGGAAAGGCTCGTGCTTTCGTTATTTGGCTTCTAATAAGTAACTCTGGGCGACCGTAGTGACATTCCAATGTTTTCATGGCTTTCCCTTTTAGGGCTTTCTGGAGACGTAACAGTACGAATACATCTGCGTGGTTTCCTTAAAGGCCACAGAAAATATGGGCCACTCTTCAGGCGAACCATGGAAATCTGGCAAATCTAAAATCTTACGTATAGGTTGATGGTATCCTGGACTCCAAGGAGGGTGTACCTGGCTCGTGCTGGGTGCTGTTTGTGCGTTGTGGTTGATGATGTGAGGTGTACTTTGCGTGTTGTACACTGTAGGCATTGTAGCAGGCACAAATCTTGCTGGCGGAAAATTAACACAATAAGGGTTGTTTGTGTGGCACTGTAGTTGCATTATTGCTGGCCGGTATGTCGCAGACCGCATATAAGCGCCATATGCTGAGTCGGCTTTGACGTTGGCAGGTATGGTAGCGCTGGCATAAAGAGGATTTACGCTGGCAGAGTTAGCGTTTGAATAATAGCCCGAACACAATGAAAACGACGAGCTACAAACCACAGCTGTCAAATTATTTTAACACGTACTCTTATATAGATAATTATTTTGGCGACGACCGGGCTATGCGACGGCTGTGGTTGTGGCCAGATTAGATCTATTTCTATTTTTCTGGCGACAGATAAGGTTCTTCCTCTTCTTTTATGTCAAACTCATACAAATTCATGATGTCGCTGCCGCGTTCAAAGAAATCATGTCGCCATCGACAAAGCGTTTAGATAATGAAGATAACAAATTGGAAGCTGTGGTCTGTAGCTCGTCGTTTTCAATGTGTTCAGTACTTAATTAATGCTGGCCGAAATAGCGTTGGCATAATTGGTGCTAGCAGTAGCAGCGCTGGCAAAACTAGTGGCTGCAGATGTAGCGATGGCAGAATTAGCACCGGCGGGGTTAGCACTTCCTGAGGTAGTGCTGGTTGTTGTGAAATTTCTGGAACTTGTCTGATATGTATTTGAAGGGCAGGTTATTAGATTGTAGGGGGGAGAGGATACATCGGATGCGGGTAAATCTGTTGTGAAGCTTCGGCAGGCTTGAAGCTGGCAGAGATAGCTTCGATGCTGGGTACGTCGGCACTGGTGACGTTGTTAGCTGTTTGGCGATTTAGCGCTTCCATGTACTGGGCCCTTTCCTTCTCCGACGAGGCTAGCGAGTTTTGTAAGCCTTCTATTTGCTCGCGTAACGCCTCAATCACTTCGTCTTGTTCAACTACTGTGCGATCGTTCTCGTCGTAGCTACAGGAACTCTGTGCACTATTGATTTCGGTCATTTTAGCATCGAAAATGTTCGACGCGTGTCTTCTATTACGAAGGTTATAACGTGGTGTTTCTCCGGCAGATTTCACGCAGACGGGATTACTCGAAGGTTTCATTAACGAAGTTCAAAATTTTGCAAAAATATACATCAACGCAATTATTACGTAGATTGAAAAGATATAAAAAGATGTTGCAAGCAAAAGCAACTTCAGCTCGAATATACGAGGCGTTCGAAAATATAAATAACGACACTGTAACCGAGTTCGCTTTAATGATTTATTTGTAATAATACTTCGATAAAAGTTAAAGTAAGAGGCTTTTTTATCTCTTCGTGCCTCGTCCGCGTTTGAATTCTCGTCAGTAAGTGAACTCCGAGGGCACGCTTCGGTCAATTCAAAGGCGTTTACATTTTAGGCACGGTTGTATTTTTTGGTAGAAATATAACGAAACAATTTCTTTTGTACGAGTGGACAATTCAAATTTAGTACGTACATACATTTTTTTTAGTTGAATACAGTTTTCTATTAAATGAAAATTAGTGCAATTACAGTTTTGTATAAAAGTATAATGCTTTAATCAGTAACAGTTATGTTCCAATTTGGAAATGAAAATTTCGAAAAAAGTACGTTTTAAAGTCGTGGCTGCCAGTAGAATTAGTTTAAAATCTTGTTTAAAATCATGTTTTTGAATTATGGAATCACGGACGATAAAGGTCTAAGATTTGCTTAGTTCCCGGGTGACTTCTTGGAAAGGTTCGCCTATAATGAATACATTGTAATTAGCAGGGAACGGATTTAATCGAAATTGCCTTTTTTTCTGCTAAAGAGATGTAGTATATTCGATTAAGAATGCCCACGATTTAGCTTTCCCTGATTCCATATATACACATTTGATGTTGCCTTTTTTTTTGCCTTTTTTAAGATATTTGCCTTTTTTGCCTTTCTTAAGATATTTGCCTTTTCTACCTTTAAAAAAGTGATTATAGCATTTAAATTTTTTTTAAGATTAAAAAATATACACATGCCCATGCGGCTTATAGAAGCGCAGGGACCTCTTGCCAAATTAGTGTTGGAAAAATTCAAAGCTGTTTTCTCAGCTAACGTAGGCTTGGGGACAATAAGGGGTGTGGATAAAATTGTAAAGGGCGAGGAAAACGCCCTTATTCCTGATAATATGAACGTTTCAAACGTTCCATACTTAAATTGGGCTCCACTTGTATCAACTTACGTCGAGCACACATTTAGTACATTCAAGGCTTTTCTTCGCGAAAATCGAATGAAAATGCTGTCAGAAAACTTCAAAATGCATCTTGTGGTTCAATGTTACTACAACTATACAGTTCAAAGTTTTATGAGTTAGAAGCTCGAAAGGATAAAATAGTCAAAGATTCAAAGTACAAATTTTTCATATAATGAAACTAGTTCATAGTTTTTCTCTTTTTACTTGTAACATAAACATTTCTAAAATAAATGAGTAGTCCATTTGCAAATTGCGCTATGTAAAATTTTTTCGATTTTTAGTTTTCGGTGGATTACGTACCAGTAACCAGTCATGTCCACTAACAACACAGTACAAAATCTTTTTATATCCTAAAAAAATAGCATCAAGTATTAACTCTTCTTCCAAAAGTCGTTATCATACTTATTTATAAACTTTCAAAAGTATCCATCTTCTGATGAACTTAGAAAACTGCTTTAGGTCGTATAGAATCTTAATAATAGCTTATGTCGTGTTATGTTATGATATAATTTTATAAGGCTCTTATAAATGTTACTTGTTGTCGTAGTCGTTTTTTCAAATTTATGGCTTTCTATTATAAAATCACATAACGCTGTTTGCAAGTGCACTACTCAAATGTATTTTTTGATTGTTCTTCGTATTTTCTGTCTTTTTTGGTGCCCTATTTTGCTTTTTTTGCAATACCTAGTGCCTTTTCCGGCCTTTTTCGCTATTTTATTTTGCGTTTTTCAGCCTATTTAGTTATTTTATTTTGCCTTTTTTAATTAGTAATTAGTGTCTCAAATCCATTTTGTTGTTCCATTCCATGCGCTCAATGTGTTTTGATATATTTTTTGAGGCGAATGAACGCAAATTTTCAACATACATATATAAAAGGTACCGTAAATAACAGTTACAACAGCTAAACTTGGCCAGATATTTTTAAGTCGAAAATAAAAGTCCTTTTCTAATAATAAACAAACCGCTTATCCAAATTTAACAAGTTTGGTATCAACTGAAGGAGGACTAAAATAGCTTTAAAACTGAAATATTTCAACGAGGAAAGCCAGCAGAAAGCCTGCTATTGAAAAATATTTAAATAAAAAATTAAAGGTATATGCATTTCTTTTGTATTAAATTATAAAAAAAAAAATATATATAAATAGAAGTGGTACACTGAGGGAAAATAATTTTAGAATTAAAAAAAACGTGCTAAATTTAAAAAGATACGCATATAAAAGAGCACCAACCCAACTCTTTTTAAATTTGAGTATGTACGTTATAAAATATGTCGTTGCGAAGTGCACAGATGCTTTTTCGTTATACGAAATTAAAATTAAGAAGAAAAAAATTTAAAAGTGTTAATTTTATTACTAAGTTTATACGCACAGAATAATCGACTTAATTGAAAGCGCATTGACACCGTACACATTTCGCTCTAGTGTTTATACTTACGGCTTTATATCGGCATCAAAGTAACCGTCTTCAAAAGCAAACAAAATAAGCTGTTTTCATTTGACATTTTATAAGTTAACATAATGGAAAGTGATAAAAATCTCGTTTTATTCGGCATTTTAAAATCGTGGCAAAGGAAAAGAATGATTATTATTAATCAGCTTTTAAATACTGATGCGATTATTTGGAATTTGAGCGGAACAGCTGATCTCCAATTCGCTTTGAGTGAGAGCGGTGTTTATACGTATATGCATATATCGTCGTTTAAAGTGCAATAAAATGCAAAGCCGCGTATCAGCAAAATGCAAAACTGCGTATGTGAAGTTGTAGAAATTATTTTTTAGAGCGTAAAAACACTCATATTTCAAAATGATTATCTTTTTTATAAAGCAATCGCATTTCTGGCTAGTATATTTCAGGACGAATGGATAACGATTGAGCTAAGAGCTTGTGCGAGCAAATCCGATTTTTGGCAGCCAATGTCAGTTACGCGGTTTTGCAGAATGACGATACGCGGTTTTGTACTTTAAACGACGCTATGCTTTCTTAATTACATATGAAATAGCATCCGGGACGCGCAAAACGCCATCCGTGCAGTGAAAATGCTTAATTTTAATACCGGCGTATTTAATTTGAATATTTCCATTATACGTAGTGTATATATAATGAAAAAATCCATTTTGTTAAGACTTTTCATTTGATATAAAAACGAACATTTTTAAACGGTAATGAAATAAAATTTTTTTATTCTTACAACGCGTTTTTTTTCTCAGTGTAGCCTTCGATCGTTATTTCTGTTTAAAAGCTATTTAAGTCCTCTTTTATTTGGTACCAAATTTGGTTAATTTGGATAAGCGGTTTGTTTACTATTCGGAAAGACTTTTATTTCAAACTTAAAAGTATCTGACCTAATTTAACTGTTGGGGAAAAATAACTACTATACTAACGATATATTACATGCCAAGTCCCACTCCTCAATAGATATAAAATTCACCTTGAATTAATTCTTATTTAATTTGTGAACTTGGCTGTCGAATTATTTACCAAGTCGATGTTCAGACACGGAAACTTTTGTTGCGGAAACTCGAAGCTTGTAGGGGAGAGAGCGACGAGGAAAGGGGACGGGTACCGAGTCGGCCGTACTCGGGGAAACACGCTTTGTGTTCTCGTTCGTCTGAGTAATTCAAGTTGGAGATTCACAGCTGACAACAACAATTGCGTACAAAAGAGTTTCTGTGTGTGAATGCAAAAGGCAACACCAAAAGAGAAATCGCCTATAATAAGAAACTCGAGTTTCCGTGTTTGAACGCAGACATAGAATTCCATCTTTATTTAGATCAGTGATGCATACGGGAGTCTCCGGGAGCTACTCGGCTTTCACACAAAAGTCGTGTGTGCGCAGCTACCGAACTTATGCGCCGCTAGCAGCCGGTCAGTTTGCGTTTGTACTTCATGCTGCAAGCATCACATGTGCGAGCTGTTTTTAGGGTTCGAAATTTCAGACGTTGGTATCGATACTGAGTACTCATATTGGAATCGAGCTTATGGTATCGGTACTCTAAAAGTATCAGGGAAAAAGTATCGATACTACTCAGTATCGGATTCATTAAAATACGTTTTTTGGGATACTAAAATTATTTTATTCTTCAATCGTATATCTAGTTATTTCCTGAAATTAAAACAATAGAAATTTAACATATTTGATTTTTATTTCATTGCAGAACTTACTTTCATGTTAGAAGTAATTTTAACGTTAAATGACAATACATATATATATATATATATATATATATATATGTATATATATATATATATGTATATATATATAATATATATACTTTCACGAATTTCAAATTTTATTAAGAAATTTTTGTAAACTTTTTGGGTATGCATTTTTGTATCCTATTCAATTTTAGTATAATAATGTGGAAGTTTGAATTAAAAGTCAATGGTAGTAGGCTACACGTAAACTTGAATAGGTTGCAAAACTGCATACCCAAAAAGTTTCTAAAAATTCTGCCTTTTCGTGAACTTTGCGTAAAGTTTTATGGCCTTGTTTATAAAAAATAAAAAAGGTATATAAACTGAAGAATGTATGAAAATATCATTTTATTAAGCTCTTTAAACCTACTTTATTTTGTATGAATAAGGCCATTAAACTTTAACTTATTTGGTTTATGTTATGCAACCGACTACGCGCAATTTTAGTTTATTTTAAGTGATGGACAAATTTGAATGATAGTAATCCATATAAGGAAAGAAAATTGGGTTGCCAATGGAAGAAGAAATTTAAAAAGTGTGTTTTTTAATAAGTATTCGATACTACGAGTACTTTGCAAAGTATCGAGTAAAATTACCAAATAAGGTATCGAGTATTAAGGTACTCATTTTTATACCCCCAGTATCGATACTTACTCAATATCGATAGTATCGTTCGAACCCTAGCTGTTTTGCTGAGTACACACATACAGATACAAAAATATTGTGCTTGTATTGGGAGCAGTGTTGCCATTTTAGCCGTTTTCCGGCTAGATTTAGCCGGTTGCGATAGCAAACAGCCGGAGAAATTTCGATTTAGCCGGCAGCCGTTTTGCAGAAAAAAATAGCCGATTTTGCTATTTGCCTTGTTTTCTTAAATTTCAAATATGTATAAATGTTTCCATTTTTGACTAAGCGACCCAAAATCTGTTAGAAATGGCTACTAGCCTTATCGTGGAGAAAATTTTCATGTCAGGCAGGGTTGTATGAAATTGGGCCAATTTCGCTTATTTTTATTTTAAACGAAGAAGGGATTTTCTTCATAAAATGTTTGTTATAAATGTCCTAATTTTAAGTGTGAAGTTTTATTCGCAAACTTAGAAAATAAGAAATTGTTTCACTGTTAAGACACTTAAGATGGGTTTGTGTTTGGATATAATGCCAACAAACAGAATAAATATTACATGTAGATATTGTCTTCCCAGATAGCGCATATTCAATTCTAAATTACAAAACATCATTTTTGCCCACTCCCAAAGGTTTATGGTAAGGGAAAAATTGATATTTTCAAGCACTATGTACCCATATGTATTTTTTTAAACAAACTTTTTTGCTGAGAACTTATTTAAATTCCAAAAACCGAATGCCAACTTGAATTAAAGGAACCAACACTGAAGTGAGTCAAAATGAAAATAAAAGAGCACAAATTTTTATGTAAAGCAAAACTCTCTGGGAATCCTACGAGACATCTGCCGGTCATATGACCGGCCATCCAAATGGGAGATCTGCAGTCTTTTGGCATCATATTTTACGTCAGAATTGAATGGATTTCTGAGAAATCTGACCAGTTCTTTTGTGTAACTGTGATTTTGCATCCCTTGTCAACATATGGTCTCGGTTGATGTTAACTTAAGGTCGTTGTTTTACTGCCTTAAAATTGAAGGGAAATTTTTACAGCGTTTTTTATGTGTATTGGTTTCTATTTGAGTGTATTGAGAATCGGTCAGTCTGAAAAGGCCTAGTAGGGAAGACAATAGGTTTGTTCGTCGAAAATCTGGCGGGAATTATCACTCAAAATATCAGATAGTAAGAAAAAATGCTCCCAAATTCTCTCTCATGTAGAGAAACTTGCAATTTTCTGTACAAACGCAAATTTGCAAGTTTTTCTGCCAGCTAGTTTCCACAGTTGCATTTCAAACAAAAGAAATTTGTAAAGAATTTTTAAAATTCTTTCAGAGGGTCAAAAAACAGGATCTACGTGTATATATATTGTCAGTCCGACTTTCTTCATCATACGATTCAATTTCTTTTTCGGGTTTACTATATCGACTCTGGTTGAGATTGCATTCCGATTAAGAATACAGTTTTTTTTGCCCAGTACCTTTCATATCATTGGAATTAACTAAATTAATTATGTAAACAAGTATTAACTTACATTTTTCATTTTAAAATCGCTCCAGTTTGTAAATTTTTAAATTTCACGAACTTGTTTATTCAAATTATCGTCGACAAAAGATCCAACCATGTGCCACAATCATATGTTTTTCCCAATTGCAAATTATTGCTGGCAAAATTTTTTCTGGCTCGAATTTGTAACTTCTCTCCAAGAAATAGTCTTTTTACTCGTGATTTATTTAAATAAAACATGTGAAATTTAGTTGAAACATCTTAGCCGGTTTTAGCCGGTTTTTTTTGCCAATTTAGCCGGTTCGTCCAAAAAGTTCTGGCAACACTGATTGGGAGCTCTGCCAACGTTGTGCACCACTGATTTGGATGCGTGCTAATTTTGACAATTAACACAAAATTAAAATAAATGTTTTTGTTTTCGAGCAGAAAGACTAATAAAAGGAAACGCGGAAATTAAGAATAATAAGTTTTATGAGAAAAAAGTAATTAATATTTTTTAAGAAAAATTAGAAAAATACTAGCGATGCATCCAGTTTTACCAATAGACCGTTGACAAATAATATTCGATAGTTACATAATTTTTACCTAATTAAAGGTAATCTTTTAACACGCAAATCGTCGACTCTTATAGTCAGCCGTTGAACATTATTAATTAAAATTACGAAAGAGGGTCGACGTAGGGGACACTCTTAACATAGCATCCCCACAGGCAACAAAATTTTAGCTACATTTTTTTCTTTTCCAGATATACGTTTTATCAGTGCACTTGCACAATATTCGATTCGCAAAAGCTCCGCTTTGATTATTGCCACTGAGCAAAAATGCATGAGTAAAAAAGGCGAGTGCAGCACCATGCTCGTGATAGAAGTGAAACTTCTTAAAAAAACACATGTGTGCAGCGAAGAGAAGTTGCTCCTTATTATCATTTTTCACTTTTAATATTTTTTTTTAGTTTTTAATTTTTTCTTTGGATATGAAGGATTGCTCATTCTTTGTCGCTTTATGGCCTTATTCATAAAAAATAAAGCAGCTTTAAAAAAGGTTTACAAACTGAAATATTTATGAAAACGCCACTTTGTAAAGTTCTTTAAACCTACTTTATTTTTTATGAATAAAGCCATTACCAAAATGTATTCAACAAAGTGTGATTGATTTTGGCATTGCTCTCATAACAACCAGGCTATAATGTCAAACTGAAATGAATTCTTAACCCATTTGAATTTTTTTTTTTCAAATTTGAATTTGTTTAAAAAAGAAGTTACACACACATTTTTCAAGCAACAAATTTTCTTAATAAACGTGAAATTGTCAAGAGATAAACCGCCGAGGAGAGCAAGTACATTTAAAGTTGGGAAATAAGTAAATACGTTCGACTTTTCTTAAATATTTAATGTAAGGAAACCAAGATGAAACGGAGCAAAACGTTTGAACGGTGCGCTGTATGCAATAAAAGTCAGGACACGAAAATAGTGCGGATGTTTTAAACCACCTAGTTGCGAATTAAGACGGCAGCGATGGGAAGAAAGCTGTGGTGTTGTACTACGTGATTCATCTCGCGTTTGTGAAAACCACTTCAAGGAAAGTGCTTTCATTAGTTGTCCGTCCGAATCAAGCACTTTCAAACGAGATCGTTTATACCCAGGCGCAGTCCCAATGCCATACGAAATAACTGAAACAAGTGAGGATTTAGAACGCGATCAGGATACATTATTTGTTGATGTCCAAACTCAAACAGGGGACTGTTTAGAATGCGCGTTGAGAACCGAAATATTTCTTCTTACCGAAATAATTAAAACCATGCAAGCAAGTATGGAAGAGCTTAATTTAAAACTGCTCGAAGCAAACTCTTTAATGAAAAACTATTTCGCATGAAAAAATTTAATTTCGAAATTGTTAGAGTTAAGCTCACATGTAAAAGTGGAAACAAATGTAAAATCCTACTTTTATAAGTGTCGAAAAATGTTTAGGATAAAAAATTTAAATATAAAAATAAACGCACAAAAGCATAAAACTTGGGCAATTAAAAACAAGAAAATTGCTAAAACTATTTTATAAACAATTTGTTTTATTTTATTGACAAAATATATATATTCCAGGTAATGTAAGTAAAACAAAACTATAATCGAAATAAAAGCTTAGGGCATCAGTGCTGACAAGATACATGCAAAACTAAGGGTTAATTCGTTTGTTTATACTTTTTGACATAATAGTACCTTAAAAGAGAGTCGCACTGAATTGTCAATCACACCTTGGTTAATACACCTTGGTCATTACTATTCTGTATTCGAAAAATTAAATGTTTCAATGGAATTGCATTCAATGTTAAATATTTGATTTAGATAGCGTTTTTAGCAATTTATTTGAGAAAAATAAAACATTTATATTTTTGTTTTGATTTTCGTTGATTTTAAATTTGCTATCCAAAAATAATTGATATCTAGGGATAAAACAATACTAGTAAATACAAGTACATACTCGATACTTTTCGTCCGATACCAAGTAATTTTGCTAACTCCACTTTTTGTGAAAACTCATATTTGGATATATCAAGCAAGGTAAATTAAAAATGCAACGCTTCAAGTTTATATTCAACTAGCTGACCCGGCGAACCTCGTACCGCCTCAGAATCAATAAATGTTAAAGTAACTTAGTAGGTGAATAAACAGTTTTTTTTAACGGTAAAATGAAAAAGAACTCACAATGAATTAAGTTTAATAAATCTGCAAAAAACCATAATTGGTGGATAGGTTGGTTGCACTCTAGTCGATTTATTTAATCACATTATTATACACGACATTTTTCGTTTTGTTGTCAGGTGCGAAAACGAACAAAGCGGATGGTTTTCCGACACGTGAACATGCCACGTAAAGTTGACCGTGAGAGAAACATTCATTTTCAAGATTCAGGCCACAAACACTCAAAGATTGACCTTGTGATTTGTTGATCGTCATGGCGAATGCAAGACGAATCGGAAATTGAATTCGTTTAAACTCGAATGGTATATCGGTTGGGATCATCGGAATTCTCGGAATGAGAACTTCCTCACTTTCGAACTTTCCTTTAAGTATCGTCGCATGAATAACATTGTCCATGAGTTTTCTCACCAACAAACGCGTTCCGTTACATAGTCTTGGTTGGTTAAGATTTCGAATCATGACAATTACGGAGCCAACCTTCAGTTGTAAATTGTGCGGTGGTAAGCCAGGCAGATCCAATGAGTTTAAGAATTCAGTTGGATAGTTGGTTGCTTCGTCTTCATTTGTTACACAGTCTATAGATTTGAAGGAATGAAGTGGACCAATGATTTGATTTTGAATTGTAATATTTAAGTGGTCTAAAGGGTGAACACACCAAAAATGCGACACTTAGAAATTACTACCAGAAACAAACTAGAAGGCCTTGAAATTATTTTTTTTTTGTATTATATAATTTGGAAGTTTAGATGTTATTAAAATGTTAAAATATTAGATATTATTTGCTCCATATGCAAGTGATCGGTATTTTCATCGCACACGCGCCATCATGTTCTGCACGACTGCATCATCGACATTACGCGATGCGCACAACTACTTTGTTTTGCACTCTTCAATAATTTTCACTCTTTCACCTGTTTTCTTCAAGATTCCTTTGACAATTGACCAATATTCCCCAATAGGACGTGGCTCTGGGCTATTGGGTGGATTGAAGTCGTGAGGTAGAAAATTGATGTTATTTGCATTATACCACGGCAATGTGGCATAGTGGCAGGTCGCCATGTCCGCCTAGAACGATGTCCTACTCCTTATCTGTTGATAAATGACAGAAGACGCCTTTTGAGGCACTCATCCCGATAAACTTGATCATTCATTGTCCCGGATGCGAAAAAAGGGCTGCTCTTACGGCCGCAGGAACAAATAGCTTGCCAAACCATGTGGTTTTTGGAAATTTGGACTTCATTTTCAGCTTACAACTTTCAGGGGCATCTTGACGACTTGCAGCAGTATAAAAATCTTGACCTGCAATATATTTCGAATTTTTATAGCAGTAGGTCTCGCAGTCCATAACAATGCAGTTGTATTTTTTAATTTAGAATTCATACAACTTCCGAATGCGGGATTTCGCTGTAACATTCTACTTTGTGCCTCGGCCTGGCGCTGTTTGAGCTGTAGAACATCTCAATGAAGCTTTCCGCTTTACCTTTTGTACGAAAAACTGCGATCTCCGTACGGATTTTGCAACATAACGCGACAAAATCTTCGGATCTCGCGAAAACGCACTGAGGACCTTCCGAGCACTGTTTTTATCACTTTGACCATGCTAACCCCCGCTCCCTGGTTTTCTCGTAACTATCAGGCCTTATTTGTACCGATTAAAACCCTGCAAACTGTCGAATAGTGCACTCTGTAATTTTTTAGCAATTTTACGTGTACTTAAGGCCGGATCATTTATAAACTCGTGCAAAATGGTTTGTCTCCTTTCTAGCTCGGTTGCCATTTTTAACTGAACCAGGAATCAAATTCAAATGAAATTTCTTCTACGTTCAACTAAGGTCATGGTCAACTTATGGTATTTCAATTTCAAAATATTGAATTCGTTTTGGGTAAGCTTCCCAAAGTGTCGCAGTTTTGGTGTGTTCGCCCTTTACATCTTTGTTCTTTGCCGCAAGAATTGCTCGTTCACTCAACCAATTGTGATATTTGTGGTTAGCAATTATATTCGGGAACACTTTGTTGATGAGCTCGTCCGTTGTTGAAACGAAATTACAAAAATTCAGTGGAAAGGAAATCAATCCGTTTGATTTGTCGACAGGAACACGGCCATTACCGATAGTCAGCAATTGTTTAGAGAAAGATTCGGCGGATG
This sequence comes from Rhagoletis pomonella, assembly GCF_013731165.1. Lineage (NCBI taxonomy): Eukaryota > Metazoa > Arthropoda > Insecta > Diptera > Tephritidae > Rhagoletis > Rhagoletis pomonella. The sequence continues at coordinate 60,770,065 of NW_023458555.1, read as the reverse complement.
GATCATTTAGCAATGCAACTCGCATATTTGTTGTCAGCTGAATGACTGGTAATGTTTGGCGAAAGTCACCAGACAGTAGAATCATTGCGCCAAAAAAAACATTTTGAGTCATTGCGCAGATCTTTCAAAGTGCGATTAAGTGCTTCCAATGCGCGTTTGTGCGCCATTGTACATTCATCCCAGATGATGATTTTACTTTCTACCAAAACTTTGGCCATGGCTGAGTGTTTCGCAATGTTGCACGTCGGGTTTTCAGTCGTTTGAAGGTTCAAAGGCAACTTCAACGCGGAATGAGCCGTTCGGCATCCTTCTAGCAACGTGGCTGCTATCCCAGAAGAAGCAACTGCTATTGCAATTTCCGATCTCGCACGAACAGTGGCCAAAATCAATGACATGAGGAATGTTTTCCCAGTTCCACCGGGCGCATCGAGGAAAAATAAACCACCGTTTCTATCATCAATCGCCTTCATTAAGGTATTGTACACTACCTTCTGTTGGGTGTTCAACAGTGGTAAATTTGTCCGAACTGATTGGTTCAATGCATTGCGATCATATTCACGTTCACGTTCCAATACTCGATTGAATGCTTCATTCAATTCGCGATGTGGTGTTGGCATTCCTAACTTGACTAACAAACTGTCACACATGAGGTAACATATGTCTTCAATTAAAATTAAAGCCTGGTTATGTATCTCTTCATTCACCTCGAGTTCGGGATTGCCTGAACTGATACGAATTCTGTGTAAAATGTCTTCTGACATGTCAGCCTTGTACTTGTTCCACAGTTCACGTGGATTCGATGGGAAGCATGTCGAAATAATGATAGCAAATAATAGGGGTATTCACGATCCGGTGCATACTGTCTAGCATGGTGCATAGATAGCATAAATAGCATGATTGGCTACTTTTGTTGTTGTTTGAACACATGAAACAACAACAAAATTATACAATCATGCTATTTATGCTATCTATGCACCGTATGCACCGGATGGTGAATACCCCTAATGTGCGTATCTGATTTGGAGATGCAGAAATAAGTGCCTCAGCGATTGTCGTATCCCAATGAGTATCGTTTTCAAGCAAACTGAGCTTTTGACATGCAGCACGAAATGTTGGGCACACTAAACCATTGACAGTTCGAAGTGATTGAAATGATGTCGGCCCACGAACATTTACCAGCAACAACCGCAAGGAGAAGCATTCATCATTCTTCGGATGAACTGTGTAAAGGCGACCAAGAGAACAAGTTGAGCGCACATCCGGATGACCAGGAACCCCGTCGCCTTGCTTCCGACGTTGAAATTTCTTCGATGAAGCGTTCCAAGTGTAATAACTTGGCACCTCGGAGTAGAGCAACGACTGTGCAAACGGATCACTCTGGCAAATCGAAAAGAAACTGGTTAATGTTGTCATTGGAGGTGTTTCAGCACGTTGAGCAACATTTGATGCATTGAAATACACTCGTTGACCATCCTCTAAATGCACCGCCAAATGTACAACGGTGGGATGACGCTCATGAATGGGAAATGAGAATATACGCCAAATTGCCTCATTGCAGCTCACATATCGACCAACTTGATAGTGCGTGATTTCATCGTCTGTGTTGATATTTTGTACGCCAAAAACCGCCATATCGCTACCTTTCGTGACATATTTGCAGATGTATTTGATTGACTTCACGGAGTTCCAAGACTCCACGTTGCAATGTGCCTTGAATGTTTTAGAAAGAAGGGGCGAATACGGAACAATCCAAGTATTGTCGACCTCAAAATCATTTCCCTTCACTTTCAACCGTTATCTTCGGGTGATCGACGCCGATACAGTGGGTAGCCATCGTTGCCAGTGATAGTCTCCGCTGTCAAATTTCGCGGATAACGTTTAGAACACTTTCCGTCGACCATGCACGGGGATTGGGGGTTGATGACCCCACACGGTCCGTGAATAATGTTTGTAATTACAACATCATGCAGGTCTGGATCGGTTTCGGGATCAGGAATCTCGGCACATATGATGTCATCTATTTTGTCCGGACGAATTCTTTCCACTAACCAAATAAGAATGTGTGCATGCGGCAAGCCTCGTTTTTGCCATTCTATCGAATACATCCAGCATCGAGTATCCCCAAATACGCGTTGCTTAATAATGTAGTTCATCAGCAACCGGAGTTTTTGTCTGAAGACACGTGCGGTGAGGTCGTGACGATCACTTGATGTCTGTCCAGGGAGAAGCAGTTTACGAATTTCTGTCTATTTCGGATTGCACGTAAATGTTATAAATAGGTCCGGACGACCGTAACAACGAACATATGTCATTGCATCTTGCGCATATTCATGCATATGACGTGGGCTGCCAACATACGTTGCCGGTAGAATAGTTAATCGACCAACGTTTGTTGCATCTCCTTCGGTTCTGATTGCATCGCGTAAATGAATGTACTCCTCCGATCGCAGTTTGGCTTGGTTCAACCGAATGAAAGTTAGGCGTTCTGTTTCGATTTTCACATACATGTCGACGCAATATTGCTGGAACAATCTACGAAATCGCAGCAAATAGTTGTCAGCATTTTGACGAATCATCAAACGATACGCGTAATAATTCATGGAGCTAACCTTCTTGGTATTTTCCTCGCCTTTGTTGAAATCATTGAAATTAGTGTCATGTTGAAAAGAAAATTTTGATATTGATACTCACCGGTCAATGGATTTATCATGTTGATATTGAAGTAATATCCATCGTTTCCTTGCCAAAACATCAGCGGGTATTGCAATGTGTCGTATGAACGGTGAGTTTCGTACATTCTTTGCAGTTGTCCAGTGTCATGACGTGTAAGCACAATATCACGTGTTTCCAAGTTTTCACCAACAATCGCAATTGCGACTTCATCTATTGTTGGAGCGTTGAATTGGCGTTCGTGTGTTCCGACGGGTCGTTTATCCGCTTTGATCATGACTTTATGGTCATCACTTGGCATGCGATCCAATGCAGTTTTGAACAATAGAACCAATGCGTGATGTTCAAGGAGGAGTTGCTGTAGTTCTTGAAGAATTGCTCTTTTTGTTGCCGTATTGATGGTTTGACGCCGATCAAGTTGGTCCTCCATATTGCCCATAAAGTAAATTTGGCCTTGGATCTGTATAGACAAAGGCGAAGTCAGAATTGCAGATTTATGACCATCAAAAGAAAATTAATATTTATTCGATCGAGCAGAAACTACCTTGAATGTGTGTGTCGCCACGAAGCAGCGAATGCAATGGCTCAGGTGGCGGAGACAGCAATGGCAACATCACCTTTCCACTGAGGCAGCACAATCCTGGCGTTTCTCCGGCGAACTTCAAAGTACCGCAATGAACGCACACAACATCCATGGAGTCAAGTTTAACAGAAGGATGCGAGCTGTAGTCAATTGTGCAATCGTATTGAAACGCTACTCGATTCAAATCAACACTTGAATAACTTCTTGCGCCTCGAATATAATCACGTTGTTGATCTGTATTATAAGCTCGACGATTTCTTATTGCTAAATGAGCAGTTTGACGTACTTCCTCTCTTCGTTCTTGTGTTTGTGAAGCACGAAGTCGGACCATACTAACGCGGCGCTGTTCTCGCGCGGTTTCTCGCTCATCTGCAGTGGTTTGATTGGCTATATTCCAAAGTCTAATTGCATTATGACTTCGTTGTGAAAGATTAGATCTTCTGCGTCGCGGCATTGTAAATAACACTTGAAAACTAACCACATTATTCACAATTACTTAATTAAGAAATTATCTATAAGCGCACAAAAACAAATGTAATAACCTCACAAAGTGAACGCCTTTGGAGGCAACTTACCGTTTGAAAATCGCAATCGAAAATAATTTCCCCAGAAATCGTGGAAAACCAAACACACCAAAATTATCGATCGGATTGATTGCGCGCACAATGACACCTTTGAAATCACTTTTCGCTGAATAACTTCAGAAAAAATTGTTTGAAACGAATTAATTGAATCGAAATCAAATGCAATAACCGTCGAACACTGAATTAAAATTGGCGAAAACTCGGAAAAAAATGTTGGCATCTATCTCAATGGTATGTAATGGCAACTGAATAACTGCCTACTTATTTGACAATTGATACAAAATTTCACAAACTTTCCTCTTCAAACTTTTAAATTTCACGCTCACTTTCTTATTAACGATTTTTAATTACAAATACATATGTAACTCAATTTCAGCGCCACCTGGCAGCAAATTTTTTTCGAAAGAATTCTTTTTCTTGTTAACAATACATATTTTGAATCTAAGCATAATCGGACCATAAACACGATTTTTAGTAATAACTCGACTCCAATGCCACCTGGCGGCTTTTTTTTTGAAATGGTATTGTTTTTTCTATTGTCAATACATATCTCGAATATGAGGCCAATCGGACCATAAATACGGGTTTTACTAATAACTCGACTCCAGCGCTACCTGGCGGCTCTTTTGTTGCAATCGTATTGTTTTTCCTATTGTCAATACATATCCCAAATATGAGGCCAATCGGACCATAAATACGGGTTTTACTAATAACTCGACTCCAGCGCCACCTAGCGGTTGTTTTAATAGTTATTCTTCTATTCGGAAGGTAGACAAATTCAAAAACCAAATATCATAAAAATCAGTCCAGCCGTTCTTGAGTTATAAATGGTGTAACTAACACGACTTTGTTTTATATATATAGATTAAAGGCAATTTCCAAAAGAGGCACAGAAAAAACGATAAGCTCACAAAAAATTCTAAATCTTTTAATTTGCAACGGATCCTTCTGCAAAACTCTTGAAGGAAATGTTTTGAAAAGTTTTTTTCCTCCCCTATAAATTTTCAACAAATGGACTTAGCAGCTTTTCACTCTAAAAATTATCAACATGATTACTTCTTTCAGAAATATACCATTGTTACTTTGCAGAACTGCTGTTGAACAGTGTTAGAATACAGATGACTTTTATTAATTAATTCATTTGTATGAAATAAATTATAAAATAATTGTTTTTGATCTCAATTGCTTTCTCTTTGTACAAAATAACAAATAAAATACGTACATACTAGAGGGCTGCATGAATCCATTCTAAACGGCAAATGAATCATTCATATTGAAATTAAATGAATGTGATTGGGTTTGAATTTTATTGAATTTAAATGAATAGCTTTGCTGATATGATTGTCGACATTACAATATTCAAACGATGTGAAAACAAATTGAGTGAATATGATGGAATTTTTTTATTTTTATAAATCTAAATACCTACATTTCCTTGTATTTATTGAACTTTTCTTATACATATTTTGTACTTGTATGCGCCATAAAAGAGAGTCATTAGATAAGAATAGAATTGGTTTCAACATATAGTATATTTATATTTCTATATTTGAATGCAGAAGCATTATTTAATTTACATTGTCTGGGTTAAGAGCAATAGTACAACGTTTTTCGGTTATTAAATTTCTTGCATCTGAAAAGGCTCTTTCAGAAGCCGCGCTACTTGCGGGTATACAGAAAATTTTGCAGCTCGTTTTGTATAAAATTGGAAAAAAATTTTTGTTCAGATACCACCATTTAAGGCAGTCGAAGTCAGCAGTGAACGTTACATTTAGGTTTGAATAACTTTGAATCTCCTGATCCACAGTATGGGTATTTATAATATAGCATTTATGTCTTACAATATTTGACGTGCACCCCGTAAATTTGTAAATGCTGTAGCATCTTTTACATGCTACAATATCGGGCAACTCTTCGCCAGAGTTATTTTTAACATTGGAAAATATCTCCCAAACTTTGCTACGACCTCTTTTTTGACTCAGTGTGTATTCTCCACTGTGGAGCTTCTTCTTGATGCCGGCACTTTGCAATAATGCGCTTGCGGAGTTCTGTTATTATAAACATATACCATTATCATTATTAAATGGACTGAAATGTAGATTCACTATACATACATACGTACATCATTTTAAGCTAAACGTACTTACATTTTCCTCTACACTTTCCATTCTTTTTTTCGTTTTCGATGCTAAACACAAAATATCACATAAATTGTAATAAATTTGAGTCTGAATAAATTTAAGGTTTTTCATTCATTCATTTATATAATTCTATATGAAGTTAGAAAACTTGAAACGCAATGAATATTCATAAAATACAAAATTCAAAACGTTGGGTGTTTTGAACTTGAAATAGAATACACAATTCTACTGTACTCTCTTTGGCTTGAAATTAGAATCGACTCATGCAGAGGTCTAGTACATACATACAAACGAAGACAATTCTGTTAACAAAATTCTGGGGACTTTTTAAAAACAACGTATTGGACTTTGTCTTTTTTCTTGTTTTCTGGGAGGCCATCCTAGTAAACCATGTTTTAAAACTTAAAGTTGTTCTTAAAAAGATTAAGTAGCATTCGCCTAAAATCAAAAATTATAGTCACATAAATTATTTTGACAAAATTTCATACATATGTGATGGCGTGTTTTATACAAACAATTCTTATATAGGTACAAATATCGATATAAGTAGGTATCGATACTTTTAGCCCGATACTTACTAGGCATTGATACTTTCTTTCGATGCTACTTCCAAGTACACGTATCGATACTTCCATGGTATCGTTTTATCCCTATTGATATCAAATAAAACACCTCTTTGAGGTAAAATTTTCGAGTGTCGAAAGCTGAACTATAAACACAAAATTTATGATATCAGTTTCGGGACGAAAATTAGACAAGTTTTTTAACTGCCCAGGAAACTGACGGAATATAGTTTTATTTATTCGAAACGTTGCCAAAGTCACAATTGTTTTATTTTATTTTTTAATATTTTTATTGAGCTTTGTACCACGATTGTTTATTAGGAAAAATTGAAAAAGCAACAAAGT
>NW_023458555.1:60695206-60748179 GCF_013731165.1 Rhagoletis pomonella | reverse complement strand
TTTTTTCGTATGCATTATTTCGGTTTTTTTCATATGCATTATTTCGTATGCACAGTTTCCATATGCACAATTTCAGGGTGCCACCTTAAAGCATGGGCAACAATGATGTTTTGAAATAAAGGTAGAATTGAATATGCGCTATCTGGGAAGACAATATCTGCAATATTTATTCTATGTGTTGAAACTATATCCAAACACAAACACGTGTTAAGCAAACAGTGAAACAATAGCTCTGATCCAGTACTCCATGAACTTACAGGATTCTACACGAACTTGCAGGAAGTTGCAGGAAAAATGTTCCCGTACTCCAAAATCCTCCAAAATCCTGAAATTGAGAGCGACTTTTGGAGAGTTGTGTAGAGAGTGAAGTTGCAAGATTTTACCCGAACTTTTTATTCTGGTAAAATCATGAAAAGTGTCAAGTAATCACTGGTTGACGTTTCTATAGGAAAAATGGTTTTTTTGTTCCCGTACTTTTTGTTGTTACTCACTTTTTACTCTCACTTCAGAGAGTAATTTTGCTGTTTGACAGTTTTACAGGATTTTTCACGAAAAGTATTGGATCAGAGCTAATTTGTTATTTTCTAAGTTTGCGAATAAAACTGCACACTTAAATCTAAGACATTCATAACAAACATTTTATGAAAAATCCCCGATAAAATCTTCTTTAGAAAAAATATATTCGTTTAAAATAAAAAATAAGCGAAACTGGCCCTATTTTATATAACCCTTTCTGACAAGAAAATTATCTCCGCGATAAGGCTAGTAGCCATATTTACATTCGCATCCGCGGATGTTAGCTTTTAAACATCCGCACCGGCGGATGCCTAAAATTCCACATTCGCAACATCCCTAGTAGAGACAAAAATATCGTATCAGATGCGCCTTGCCTATTTACTTTTTTGATTATAGAAATACCGTTTGAAATCCAAAAATACAGCAACTATAAAATTTCCTTCGTTCATTTTGGATTTCGAATGTGAAACTATTAAATTTAGCGCCGTCTCGCAGCTGTGACGTTTTCGGAATCCCGATTGGTTTTCAGGGATCAGATGATGGTTCTCCATATATGTAGGCTTAGGGAAGAAACGATACGAGTAAATACAAGTTTATATTCGATACTTTTCGTTCGATACCAAGTAATTATGGCATCGATACTTTTGGCCGCTGTGGTGTAGTGGTAAGCAGTGCGCGCTTTCACTCACCAGCACCTGGGTTCAAGCCCTGGTCAAAGGAACATCACAAAAAAATTTAGAAAAAGGTTTTTCTTAACAGCAGTCGTCCCTCGGCAGGCAATGGCAAACCTCCGAGTGTATTTCTGCCATGAAAAAGAGCTTCTCATAAAAATACAATCGCCGTTCGGAGTCGGCGTAAAATTGTAGGTCCCACCGCTTTGTGTGATAATATCAAGGCGCACGCCACAAGTTGGAGGAGAAGCTCGGCCAAACACTAACATATGTGTAAGCGCCAATCTATTATTATTATTACTTTTTGAGCAAGTACTGAGTAGGTAACGAAAAAAAATACTTGTATCGAAACCCGATACCAAGACGAATTTTCTTTCGGAATTTTTCCCCCGCTAATATAAATCGTCCAGTGCTTTATGGCTTTTTAAACGTCAGCGACCTTCAAATATTGAAGACATAAATTTTTTCCTGAAACCAGTATTAAATGAACTTTTTTCACAGATATTTTTGCTGTTCATGCATCAGGAAATCCATTTTTGTGGTGGCAAAATATCGAACCCTAACCGCCAAAATAACGTAAGCGACATTTTTTTTCAAAATTTTCTTTTTGATGCAGAAATATTCCTAGAGCATCTAGATGCATTTCTGCATCAGAAATAAAGTTATGAAAAAAATGTCGCTTACGTTATTTTGGCGGTTAGAGCTCGATATGTACCAAAAAATCTATTCAAAATATATTTTTGTTTTAAGTTCATTGCTTGCTGTTCTTAAATCAAAAGAATAAAAATCCAAATCATTATAAATGTCAAGGTTAATTGTCAATTATTATACCATCCGAGCCTATTTTTCCTGAAAATCCCTTCTCAAAAGCTTCTAAGCTTACAGTTATTTTCTTCTTATTTGATTTTGGCTTTTTTTTCAAAAATAGAACACTGTGCGGCGTATACATGGCCCAACGTAGGTTGGTGTTATGCAGACATTTTGTTTGGCAAACTGCGTGCAATTGTTGTTGCAGCAAACTCGGAGAGAGCGAGTTTGGCGACTCTCACAGCAAACTAATTTTGTTTGGTCAAACTGCAGCAAATTCGGTGTTGTCATATACAAAAATTTTAAATTTTGCGCGTTATGTACATCTGAAATTCTCATTTCGTGTTGGCAATAGCCATGAAAACCATAATGAACGTGCAACCCTGTGCCAAACTCGACATAACCACCTCCGAGCAAACTAAGCAGCCGCCATTTAATTTGGCAAACAAATGTTTGTCTGCATAACACCGACCGTACAGAGTAACTCTATTATTCTTCGCGCTGAAAACAATCTCGGACAATATTAAAGGTGGTGGAGACTAGCTCTCAGCACTGAAATCCAACGTAGTATCACTCTTGCCAACAAGTGCTACTTTGGACTGAGTAGCATGGTTGCCACTCGCCAATATTTTTTTCTACCAAAATCTCTTAAGAAAAGTTACCAAAAGTTACCAAATCTTCACTACCAAAATCTTCACTGAGAAAAAAATATACTGAATAAAACTGATATATTTCACAACAAATGTGTATATACTTACAGCCCGTTTCTGTGACTTAATAAATTCAATATTTTTATAATTTGTCAATTTTTGATTATTTATCAAGAACTCCCAGTTCTAGCACAGAAGTTTAAATCTATTTTCTTGATAAATTATCAAGATTGAAAATGCTATTGACAATTATAATAATTTTTTTTTTTATTAGAAAATATTTTTCTTATTATTAATTGTTGCATGTGCCGTTATTCTCATTTTCGTCGTTTGTGTTTCCGACAGAGTAGGAGTATGATGTAATGTGGAGCGATTTTCCATTATCCCTTGTCAAATTTGGTTTGGAGACAAACCGGTGTCGACGTTGTGCCAATTTCAGTGATATTTTTCGTTCGGAATGTGCCGATATTTGCGACTCACGGAATAATGGCACCGGCACACAAAAAAATGTTGCGGGTGCTTTTAACCATCCGTTTGACTCGTACAAAATTTCGAGTAAATTGCGAAAATTGCATATTTTTTTGCTATTTTTTCGCTTTTTCATAATTTAGTGTACGTGTCAAACGGACCTCAGATCTGAATTCAGTGGGTCGAAATACATGTCGGTAGGTGGGTCTAGTAAAAAGCACACGACATTTTTTTTTTGTGCCGGAATAATCAAAACGATTTATGGACCTTACCGAAAATTGCCAGATGGCCACTATTAAAATGTGAGATGGTAGAATTCAAAATTTATTGCAAAAATTCGAAAGTTGTTTTAGAAGTGCAGCCCTTGGTGCTGCCACTGTAATTGAAATATTTCCAATATTCGAATATGAGATGACTCTAATTTTATCGAAGTAATTTTGTAGAAGTGTCAGTAGTGCTGCCACTGAAACTCGAAAAGCTTTTATAATTAGATATTTTGTTGCAAAAGTTACCAAAATGAAATTAAAGTTACCAAGTTACCAAACCGTTTAAAAGTTACCACTTTTGGTAGAAAGTTACCAATTGTGGCAACCATGCTGAGTAGGCAATTCAGGAGTAATGTCCTCTCTCGACGTACGAAAACCACGCTCTATAAGCCATATAGAAGTGAAACTTTTTAAAAAAGGTGTGAGGAGCAGGTACCTACTCACGAAATTGGATGTGTACACATATGTTTACGGTTCGGCAAACCATTAGGCCATTTAGTTACGTACATAGGTTTGGTTAGAAATCAAACAATAATTTCATTTCATCTTATTAATTTTCTGATATATATATAATTTATTTATTCATTTTCCGGTAACACCACCTTATATGAATTCGCGCTTCTAGCGTCCATAGGATCGGGTTGTAATGGAAGTAATTGTATGTTTAACCAATAAATGAAAATGTTTATAATGCAGTCAATAGATCCTTACGAATTCGCCTTTACCAAGGCACTAAGTAACGTACGCACTTTTGTTTGCAAAATGCATTTATTTAAGTTGAAAGAAGACAAATTCCTTTGTTCGGCATTTATTCTTACTCGCTTTCTATCTTCCAAGGCGAATTCATATATTCTTATCACGAATTCATATATTCATGTGGTAGCAAGAGTATAAAAACATAAAATTACCTTATAAATTAAAAGCATAAGTATCATATGTATACGTAGTCCAATTCACGAAATCATTTCATCGATCTGAGTAAAAACTAAGGGCCGGTTGCTCAAAGCCTGGTTGACACTAATCCCCGGTTAAACATCGTTATCGACGTTACCGACACCATGTTATTTGCATGGAGCCGAAAACGTCGATAACGATGTTAATCGGTGATTAGTGTCAATCAGGCTTTGAGCAACTGGCCCTAAGTACATAAACTCTATTTCGCGTTAATTGTAATCATGGAATGGTGTTCATTCATTCTGTTTCCACTCAAACGCATGAAATGATTTTATGAATTGGCCTACGCATAATGGTAGTAAATTACAGAATGAATTACAACAAACACATCCTTTTTACATAATGCAATCCCGAAACGTTGGTTCAAATCAATCCGCAATCAAGTTGGACGTTTTTCCCACAAATATTGCAATTTTGCGAGCAGTCTCATTGTAAAATCTCATTTTTACAATTTCATAGTTTCGGCTTACATTTATAAAATTCAACGAAAGCACGTACCTATTTCGGCTGAGTTATCCATTTTCGGTAATTTAGTGTACAAAATAAACGCAAATTAAATGAGTTTGTACAACATGGCCATTCATGTTGCGATAAGTTGTACAACTTGCCAGAAAATCCAAGTTTTTGGATCTTTCATACAACCAAGACATAAATTCATTCAACAGGCCCACAAACGGTGCAATCTAGAGCAAAATAACACCAAGTTGAACCAACGGTCGCTACGTTTATGGCTTTCTTTAAGAAACATCGGGCGAAAATTTCAACTGCTCGTAACACTACCTTATATAAGTTGGCCTTACTATCATCCTCACATATGTTCATCAGAGTCACGATTGAGAGAAATAGAGATTGCGCCATTCGCGGTACCGCTAATCCGCTCTTTGTGATTTTGACAGAATGAGCTGTACGTGTGTCGCACAGTGGTTCGGATAGCAGATTTAGGTGGACGAAAGTCAAAATTTTTTTGTTTTTAAAATACTTAATGGTACTTGGAATACATTCCTGACAATACATTCAAATAGACATTGCTTTTATTAAAGCATTAACATATGAAAACAAACAAAAAAAGGTAGGTCAACGCCGCCTATTTGAGAACTCTATTTTAAAGGCTGAAATTTAACTTAAAATATTGCTAATTGCACTCACAAATATTTGCATAATTGCAAATTGACTTTATAAACAAAAATTTACACTTATCCAAAATTATTGCTACGTGTTCCTAATTAATCAATCTTTGTATATTTATTGATTCCTGCAAAATTGGGCCATGTAGTATTAAAATTAACACATTTTTCTGTATTGTTTACATATTTTTATATGCGTTTTGGCATTTCTCTCTCGCAATTGCACCAAGATGACGTCACGCAAAAATTACGCTCAAAAATCCTCTCTCATTGGCGCAATCTTGAAAAAAAAGGTAATTTTATGAAAAAATTTATTTTTTTTGTTTTTTAGTATTTTTGACTTTTGTTGAATATAAAAAAAACATAAAAATTATGTACATAAACTGAAAGATAAACTAATCATCTTTATTCTGACATCATTAGTTGTTTAATTGGTTTTGAAAAAAAAGATATTGATATTTCAAAATATCGAAAAATTTAACTTGACCTCCTATATCCTCTTAATTTTTTACATGCGCTAAAATATTTGGGTAAGGTTGAAATCAGCATGAAGAGATTTATCTAGTTACTTTTTGGTTCGGCTATAGCTAAAAGGTCGGTATTCTACACTTAGGGCCGGTTACTCAATGTCTAGTTAACATTAATCTACGGTTAAACATCGTTATCGACGTCTTCGACTCCATGCATATAACAGGGAGTCGGTAACGTCGATTACGATGTTTAACCGCAGATTAGTGTTAACCAGACATTGTGTAACCGGCCCTTATTGTAAAAACTTAACTTCACATTTGACACTGTAAAGCCCAAAGTACAATAACGCAGTGGCAGTGGCAGTTTTTCGAAATCAGCTGCTTTTTAGAAAGTGTGGTGTCCAATGAAGCGACTCACAATACAGCAGTGGCAGCTGGCAGTACTGCACAGTTTAGCCCAAATTCTAAACTCACTGCCGCTGCCTCCAGCGCAGCAAACTTCGCATGCTGAATTTGACATAAATAAAATGCAGCCAACTTCTGTTCATGTCACTGAAGCCTAAAAGACAACAACAAAAACGTAAACAAACAAAAGGGAATGTCAGACAACGCTGACAACGCCGTATTGTATTTGCTGCGGCAGGGACTGCCAATATTAGCAGTAACAGCTGATTTTAAAAACTGTCACTGCCACTGCCACTGCGCTATTGTATTTTGGCCTTAATGAAAACGGAATTTCAATCATCTGACAACGAAATTTTACGACAGTCTTTGTTATTGTTACGATTATCCTCGAAACCTTGAGGGATTTCCCAAATATCCTCCGGCTCGTATCGCTGGATTGTTAAATAAATGCTCACGATGACCAAATTGTAGTACAATTAACTTTATTGTACAACAAACAATTTACAATACTTGCTAATACCGTAAAACACTTTACAATACTCGTTAAAGCAATTACAACGCCTTACAAAACTGGTTAACACAATTAAACTTATAGCTTGCTTATTCGCAACTTACTTTACTTGTAGCACAGTATATACAGTAATAAACCTTTTTGAGTACTCCTCGGGGGTAAAATTTGATCAGGGTTGAAAATGAGAAGGAGCATGCATTTTGTTGATTCAGAGTTTGGCCCTGTGCCAATTGATAGAAAATAGAAAATTTTGACGGATCAAAGTAAAAATTTGACACTTCCCATGAGCTAGGTAAAATTTTGACAGCTTATAACCATGTATACACATAATATTGCTTGGCGGTAATAAGGAGTGAACATGAAAATGAAAGCTGAAACAGCATAAAAAAAGCGTACGTTACTTGCAAATTATAAAATAAATATAAATTTTAAGAATTTCAGCAACACACACAAAAATAGAGCTTTCGCACGAGCGTTTGTTTGGTTTTTCAACTGTCAAAATTTTACTCTGCATTTGGCACAGCAAAATTCAATTTATTTGTACACCATAGCAAATTTTTCCTCCCCGTCTCACCCCGGAGAAAAAAGTTACCGATTGGCACAGGCCCTTTTATACAAAATTACTGTGGTATGAAAGGGAGCAACAACCGTACTATGGCAGAGTGGCACAAGTCATGAATGTGTAATAGTGCCCGAAACTAAATGCAAAATTGTAAAAACATTGCAAATTATTGTCTATTATTATAGATACTAGTACAGATAGTTCATAGTTCAGTGTATAATAATTAATATTACACCGTACACGATAATGAACTGTTAAATACTGAAAACGCTTGTAACTTGGGTGTGCTTAATGGACTGTCTGGGCGGATGCTCTGGCAGGCATTGGGGTCTGTACAGCTATACAAACTTTGTTTTTTTTTTTTAAATAAAGACTTAAATATATTCGGAAATTTAGAATTTGGCTTGATAAATTCACAAAATTTACGCTTTTCATAAAAATATAATCTTACAATGGACTTTTTTTATTTTGAATTTACATTTAAGAAAACTCCATTTAATGCTATAATTACGATTTGAGTTTTCCAGTTTATAAAACACAAGCGTTAATTACGTACTTAACTATTGATATTATTCTTCATTAAGCATGAATATCAGCATACATTAAAGATTAATATTATACTTCACCTACATTTTGTTCATAAATAACACATAATTATGTATATTTTATCCTCGAAATGAACTTTTTCTAATCATGAGGCGAAATTCCCCACAGTAAGTGTTGCCGTGCGCGAAAATCGAAAGCGCTGCACACAACCCAAAAGTACTCCTCGGCAGAGAACGTATAGTTATGAGAAGATGCAAATTTTTGTATCGTAAAAACGAAAGTCTGAAACGTTTCAACGATGGGTTTTCACCGCGGTTATTTAACATTTCAAATTGACTTTACAGAGTGGTGTGCAGGAAAAATGTTGTCAACAGTATTGTGCAGACAGTATTATGCAGAAAATATGTTAAAACCTATGGGTATGTATGTAAATTATACTTTTCTAATCAAAATGGTAAAAATTGCGCCAAAATTGATACAAAAGGAGGGAAAAATGACATTTCTTCTAAAATTTTCTCTGACATCGTGAAAAAGTCGAAATTGGTGGTGTAAAGCAAAGCTTTAATTTGTGATTAATTGATTTATTTTTAAAAATAAAAATGCCTGTAAGGAAGTGCAAAGTGCGTGGATGCAACAATACTAATGCATCATTTCGTATGTATTGTTTTCCTCAGGAGTGGGAAATGGCAAGAAAGTGGAGGGAGAACCTCAACATCTTGCCAACAGATAACTTGCCGGCGCCGTCCAATTGCTTCGTATGCTCCATTCATTTTGAAAGAGACGCAATGGGGTCAAAAATGTTGAAAAGGAATGCTATTCCTACGTTGAATTTGGGTGAGAATTTGGAGAAGTTAAAAATAGTAATAATCGGCGCTATTATTGTTGTCGATATCCACGTCATATGAGGAAAGGTGGTCCTCGCAAAAATATGTACTGTGGTCAGCGTACGAGGGACTTGCGACTTACGAGGGCAACTTTTAGATGCAAAAATTACATCGACAACTATAATAGGGCCGAATATTATGATTCTGAAATAAATATTTAATCTGTATGTACCTACATACATACATATACATGCATTTGCAGATTTACAGCGTGGCGACAAATTTTTTTCAAAAATAGAAATGTCCTTTAGAGATTTTACCTAAATTTTATTCATTGGTTTTAAAATTTTAATTCTTATTGGCATTTGCCAGCAGTGTAAACATTGGGAGATAAGTACTTGTGGCACGCAAGGCTTTTTCAGATCTATTTTCTCCTAGACTTTGTATAACAAAAGACAAAAAAAAACGAAAAAAAGTATAGGGTCACTGGAATGAATGGGCGTCCTAGTCACTAGTTCCTAGACTATTCGATTTCTGAGTATGAGGCCTTATGTTGGACAAAATGGGGTACTCAAAATGAAGGAAATTATAGTATGGGTATAAGTAAAAAACAGGGTCAAATTTTAAAAAACTAATTAATACAATTAAAGTAAAACCTGTGGAAAATTAACTATAAAATGATTTTATTCTTAAAAAAAAAACCTGGATAACAGTTATTAGTCGCCACCCTGTATATATGTGTTGGAATTTGTGATGTGTACATTAGGGTTGTTTATATGTCTGTATGTATTTGTGATGTGTACATTGGGGTGGTCGGTTTGTTTTAACGAATATACATATGCACTGATACATGCTTTTTGGTACTCGATGATATCTGTGGCATTTTATCAAAACAACCTAAGTTACTTTAGAAGGTTTGTCTTTGAATTTAAAAATAACTAAGTTTGATTTGATTTTGATCAGCTTTTGCTTGCTAATTTTGTGAAAATAAAAAAATACTTCACTTATGCATGCGAAAATGTTAATCTATAATGGAATTAAAATGGAAAACGGTCCTCACAAGCTAGTTAGTTACATTGTTTTCTTGAAGACAGCATGTTGATAATGAAATTGCTTCTCAAATTGAATGCAACCTGCGTAATGGCTTTCTATTTTGATGATTTTTGACAAGCAATGTGTGTGAGGAAATTGAAAGGCAAAATTGATTGTGTGTCGTCATCGTTAATCAATAAAATATTGTTTAGGAACCCAAGGGAAAACTGCTTATTTCGAGAAAAGGAGTTTTAATAAAATGCCACAGTGTAGATATTTAATCACGATTTACATACATATGTACATACATGTATACACAAGCATATGTATATGGATGTATAAATTAAGTTCAGCTTTGGTGTATGTTTATGGGCTGGTTTCTCCAACTCAACTTTACTTAGATTAGCCAATTTTTTAGACTTAGTCGAGAATAAGTTGTGTAAAAAGTAGGCTAACTTTTGGCTTAAGTCCAAAAAATGGCTAATCTAAGTTAAGTTGAGTTGGAGAAACCAGCCCTATGTATCACTGATGTACATATGGAAATATACTTACGTACATGATTATATAAACGTATGTATTTAAGTTTACGTTATGGGTAGTTTGGTGGTTGGGAGTAATAGTAACCAAATTTTGTAGGCTCTGAATATATTCCACCGCACTCATACCAACCAGTGCCAATAAGTCGAAGCTGTTGTATTAAGGGCTGCGATTCTGACAGGAAGAGGAAATTGTTCGAGTTCCCCAAAACGGAAGTGGCTCGCAACGAATGGGCGCTAGCCTGCAGTATACCTATTCCTCTTGAACAAAATGGCAAATTATATATTTGCGAGCGTCATTTCGAGACGAAATTTGTCTCAACCAAACGGCTGTTGAATGGAGCTTTTCCAAGGCTAAATCTTGATCAATGCGATCAATATCAGCCATCACCAAATATAGAAAACAGCGTTTCTTCGGAGTGGGTACTACAGCCCGTAAAACGAACGTATTGCGATCCGGTTCCAGACTCTGGAAAAGATCTAACGTTTCAAGAGTTTGAATTATATTCAAATTATGAGGAGAAAAGAAAACGTTTCGATGTGGGCAATACCGATGAAGTATTCAATACTAAAAAATCTTCATATGATGAAGAACATTATTCGAAAATGGAAAAAGTATACCAGAAGAATGAGTTTAAATTGCGACAAACTATTAAAAGCCTTGAAATTAAGATTCAGCAATTCTTCTTCTTCTTCTTTTTTGGCGCTGTAACCGCCTAAGCGATTTTGGCCGTGTTCAGCAAAGCACGCCAGTCGTTTCTCCTCTGTGCCAACTGACGCCAATTGGAAACGCCAAGTGAAGCCAAGTCCTTCTCCACCTGATCTTTCCATCGCAGTGGGGGCCTCCCTCTTCCTCTGCTACCACCAGCGGGTTCCGAGTTGAATACTTTCAGAGCTGGAGCGTCGGTGTCCATTCGAACGACATGGCCAAGCCAGCGGAGCCGCTGTATTTTAATTCGCTGCACTATGTCTATGTCGTTGTAAAGCTCATACAGCTCATCGTTCCATCGTCTGCGGTACTCGCCGTCGCCAACGCGTAAAGGACCGTAAATCTTCCGCAAAATCTTTCTCTCAAACACCCCAAGAGCCGCCTCATCGGATGTTGTCATTGTCCATGCTTCTGCGCCATATACCAGCACGGGCATGATGAGTGACTTATAGAGCGATTAAATGAAAAATATTCCCTACTAAAATCTGTGTCAATTGTGCCATCTAATGACGCTAGCAAACATGCCATATCTTTCGCCAAAATGATCGTTAATACAACCAAGTCATACAACGATGATGAAAGAACTTTGGCGCAAAATATTAACTACATGTCAAGTAAGGCGTATACTTTCATGCGCGATGATCTTCAGTTCGCATTGCCCCACAAAACAACATTGCTGCGTTGGCGTCCGATCCGCTATGTAACACCTGGCATCAACAAACTGGTGTTTGACAATTTAGAAAAAATTGTAAAAGACATGACCGAAAATGAGCGCATTTGCGAAATTTTATTTGATGAAATCGCAATAAAAAATGATCTCACATACAATAAAACCAAAGATATTATTGATGGTTTCGTCGATGATGGGGAAGGACATCGGGAGGCCGTTATTGGCAACAAATGCTGTTTTTTTATGGCAAAAGGCATTTTGTCTAAATGGAAGTACATACTTTCGTATACAATTTCCAAGGATGGTGAAAGGGGTGTAAACCTTTTGAATTTGTTAAAAATTAATATAAATGCCGCGGAGAAAATTGGTCTGCACGTAAGGGCCGTTGTTTGCGACCAAGGAAGTAACAATGTGGCGTTGAGCAAAATGTTGCACATTACTCCTGATGCTCCACATTTCATTCACAATGAAAAAAAAATTCATTTTCTGTTTGATTATTGCCATTTAATTAAGTCAATACGAAACAATTTTCTTAAATACGATTACCAAACCGCTGATGGCATCGCATCTTTCCGGGTTATACGAAAACTATATGCTATCGACAAGGCTAACGCGAACTTTAAAATCTGCCCGAAATTAACAGAGGCGCACATATATCCTGCGGCCTTTGAAAAGATGAGCGTGTCAAGAGCAACGCAAGTTTTCAGCAATTCCGTGGCTGCTGGTATAGAAGTCGCCATAAGTCAGAACCTTTTCGGGTCCGATCTTCATTTGAAGAATTGCGCAAAAGCAACGCAGATGTTTTGCAAACGGATGAACGACTTGTTCGACGAAATTGACTGCAAAGCACTATTGCACAAAAATCCGCTTAAGCGACCTTTATGGCGCGATTGTCATGAGAAAGTCGCTCGTCTGCAAGATCACATAAATTTTTTAAAATCGATCGTTAATCCATCTGCTTATATTAACTGTCTCGATGGTTTCATCTTGACTTTGAATTCAATGATCAGCTTATCTAGAGATATATTTGCTAATTTTGAAAACACCTCCTTCATTTTATTTGGGAAATTGAATCAAGACGCCTTGGAAAATTTTTTTTATAAAGTTCGCGCAAATTTGGGCATCAATACACACCCAACTGCGACTGAGATTCAATATATTGTTGCACGACTAATTTCGATGAACATTTTGCGCCGTAAATTTTCAAAAACCACAAGTAACTGTGCGGAGGACGATGACATCAATCTCGACTGGAACAACACCCAGGAAGATGCTCTCATAGCTAGCCTAGAGGCGTCGGAACATCTAGTTCTTGATGATATCGAGATTCCTGACGAGCATTTCGAGGAAAAACCCGCAGAACTGCAAGTGAAGCGCTATTATACTGGCTATGTGATTTACGAGCAAGTGTTATACAAACTGAAATGCCAAAAATGTATAGATGTCATGATGAAAAAACAAAATGGCACGCCACATGACTCTGAGACACTAATATATGCGAAAAATTGCAAAGATTCCACAGATTTACGGCTTGTAAATCCTGAAGACGACGTGTTTGAGATATGCCGCATGCAAATGGCAATTTATAATAAATTTTTTTCCAAATACGCTCACCAACCCGGTATACAAGCATTAATAGTATCGGCTATAAAGAAACGGACCGAGTCGATTTATCCGCAGTGGTTTACAGATGCGGGTGATTGCTTGGACCATCGGATTAAATTTTTGGAATTTCTGGTGACTGTCTTACTTTACAAAAATGCGAAATGGCTAGCGCGTCAAAAAATAGAATTCCACAAACAAGCTGGAAGAGACCGAAGACAAGAAAAAAAACTAAAACAATTCAAAACGTAAATTGCAGACTAGAGACTTAAGTGGTTGCGTAATACAGCGTGGGAGAAATTCCACAGGTAAACATTCTAGAGCATATTCTGTATGGTATTTGTAGTTTTATGTATGCATGAAATGTTAATTTTTCAATCGTGCTTACATACATACTAATTTGTTCAATAGTAGAAACCTAGAAATAGTAGAAGCATGTATGCAATTAACAGTTAATAAATTCATCATTCAAAAAATTCTTAACACACAAAAAGACAAACGCATAAAAATGTTTGTATACATGCAGCCATATGTATGTACATACTTATGCACATAAACAATCTTTCAACGCTACCTTACCCCACTCCATTGAATTTTATATGAAAAATGGTGGTTAAGTACATATTTGCAAACTTAATTTCAATAAAATTGTTAGGTACTTATTTCCACAATCAAACTTTTCATTCATGCAAAAAGACAAACGTATAAATATGTACATATGGATGCATTTATAAATATACACACATACACAATTATGTACATATGTACATATTTATCTACATACATACGTACGATTGATCTGCTTTCAGCTTCCCTTCGCCGCTTCCTTACAAACAAATCTTTACATTAACCCAACGTTTACCAAATATTTAGGTTTTCGCATAAGTTTACATTTAATAAAGCCATACTCGTACATTTTGTATGGAGAATAATAGTAATTCATATAAAATTCTGCATGTGACTATGTTCTCGTCGATACATGTAACTTTCATAAAGATTAAACATAAAAATTGTGCTTCATTAACAGTTGGAACCAGCTGAAACCAGAGCTGAAACCCAAAAAACAATGTCCGCAAACGGGTTAAACACAAACTGGAATTGGCATTTTTTACACGCATACATGCATACATTCATATACACATGTACAGTGGAGTAGCACTAGCTTGAACGGTGCATTGCTTGTACTTTGATGTGTTTGAATCTTTTATGGTACTGAAGAATTGCTTACGGATGAAAAATATTAAAAATCGTCCGTGCATATATGTAAATATACTTTTATAAACGCTTTGAAGTATAGAAATTTTTAATATTAAAAAATAAATAAAATAATTTGTTTGTATATATGTAAATGGTGTTCAAGGCATATTGACCCACCTGTACAAAAATTGTGGCGCGGCATGGACAAAAATTTTACAATTTCGGACCGAAAAATATGAAAACGAGCTAAGTTGCCACGTTACATCTGTGAACTTCCGATAAAACCACATATGTTTGTGATTTTAGAAGTTTTGATTTTATTAAAAAAAAATCAATGTATTTTCCTGCAGAAAACGTAGACTTTTATTTAATGTTTATTAAAATTACACCTTAAAATACTAGTTAATGGTTAAAATATTGGAAGGGAAC
Organism: Rhagoletis pomonella; assembly: GCF_013731165.1. Classification (NCBI taxonomy): domain Eukaryota; kingdom Metazoa; phylum Arthropoda; class Insecta; order Diptera; family Tephritidae; genus Rhagoletis; species Rhagoletis pomonella. The sequence continues at coordinate 60,733,230 of NW_023458555.1, read as the reverse complement.
AGAGAAATAGTGTTTTGTCAAAAATTACCAAAAATTACCAAAATTCGAGATAACTTATTTTACTGGATATAGAGAAATAATTGCCACTTTTCACTTGGCTGGCCGAGATTTCTTCAATTTTACATTTTAGAATTTTTGTGTCGGATTGACAAAGTTGCGCTTGAAGGTGATGAATTTGCGGGGAGATGTGCTGCTGTAGTATTTAAGAATGGAATATCTTGACCTTGAGAAATATGCGAATGCGTTTATGATTGAAATAGTTATTGTTGTATTTGAGTATACGTGTAATTATGTGCATATGTATGTATGCTGCCGTGATTTGTACATATGTACATTTATATGCATGTTCGTAGTTTTTTTGGCAGTAATATGCACATACATATATATGCATGTAAAAACGTTATCAAGTAATGGAGCATGTATGTACATACATATATATGCGTGGGAAATGCATTTTCATTTGAATCCAAACCTATTGGGGCATATTCGTAGTTGAAATAAAGATTGCAGCTTTTCACAGATATTCCATTGAAAATAATGTAAAAAAGCTATAACTAATTTTAATGTCGACTTTATTTTAACTATGAATATGCCCCAGTTATTTATGTACATATATAAATACGAGCATTGCAGTGAAAAATGATCATGCAACACATTTTTTGTCAAAATAAATGTTCATAAAACTCACAAATAACTTTTCGAGAAAAACAACTTTGAAGTTAGTTAACAAGCGCATTGCATTTGTACACTTTTTAGTCAATGTGCCCATATTTAAAATGAATTTGTGAAAAAACTAAGGCAGCTAGAAAGCTGTGGTTTGTTGCATTGAAAATAGTGTAGCATCTACCATGCGAATCGGTAAAAAAGTAAACTCGATTTTTTTTACCCAAAGCGCCTCTGAAATGCCGACGGCAAATCTGAATCGATCACAATCACCATTTTACGAAATGAGGATTGGGCCCCAACGTACAATTCATAATGTTTTAAATAAGTAGAGCAATTACTGAAAAAAAAACACATTCAATGCATATCCAATAATTTATTTATTTTAATTGTAATTACAAGTTTTTGTTTTCATATGCTTGCTGGTTTGGTTAACAGATGATAAACATTCAGTTTGCAGGTTTGCAGACTTTGCAGCACAGTAACATGAAATTTAGCATTTCTCTGTTACGACCCATGGTTGAAACGTTTCAGAAAATAATGAAGAAGAGCAGATTTACGATTTGCATCTTCTCATAACTATACGTTCTCTGTCCTCGGGGACAAATGGTGAAAAACTGCGAAAAGGTTTATTACTGTATATACTGTGACTTGTAGCTTGCTGACTTGTAACTAACTCTAATTCCACTGTGCCGTGGCTCTTATATACCTGCGCTCGCACTCATGGCAACTCTCCAACGTTCTGAAGTTCATCGCTCATTGGTCGCGTTCATAAGATGTAGCTGTTTAGCTCATCTGCTACGAAACTGCAGGCAACTGTTGAACCCAACAATTACGTCTTAGAAACGGCTTGATGAATATGCTGCCAAATGAACAGCTGATAAATGTAAACAAAGGAAATTGCAACAAATAAAGATAGTTGCACCGATACTATTTAGAATTCAACGCTGAGCGGCCGCCGTGTTGAAAAAATCGTTCAATGTTACAATGAATTAAACAGAAACCATATATTTAGAAACGTAGTATTATTATAAAATATTTTAGTTACTTTATCACGTCAGTTATATAAAACATAATAAATTTGTTTGCAACTGCCACCTAACAAAGCGGCGTTAAATTTAATATAAGCGGCGTAAGTCTTTTCGATCAGCTGTTTAGGTTAAGCCCAACACGTTGAGTTCAGGTAGCGTAAAATTTTTCCGCTGGAAAAAATGGCGGAAAGTTGCCAACTGTTGGGCTGAGCGTAATTACTCAACTGTGCGTTTTTGTGCCAACGGTTACCCAACAGCTACGACTTATGAGCGCGCCCATTCTCTTTCTCTCGCTGTTCGCAGTGTTTATCCAACTTGACGTTTCTCTTTGTGGAACATTCTACGTCATTCCTCGAACATTCTGCCTATTTCTCGTTGTTCGCAGTTTTTAAAATGTAATGAAAACGCATTTAACACCAAATGAACAGCTGTCAGATGAAGACAGCTTTTGATGTCAGTGATTTGGACCTAATGAAAACCAGCCTTTAAATACTATTAGCAGAAACATAGTTAAAGTGATAAATTCAGGTAAAGAAGACCTCCATTAATATATTAATATCCTACCGAGTTTTATAAAAAAAATTCCGTATACTTTGAATGATATAGCTAGTGGTTCCATAAAGGAAATCTCAGTCGAGTTGTCAATCACACCTTGTTTAATACACCTTGATTGGAAGCGATTAGTTGAAAGGCCGTTCACACCAGCAGATTTTTGCTTTCAACTAAAAGTTGCCTGTAAAATCGCCCATGCGAACACCGTATAGTACAAGTGTTGCTTTTCAACCGGAAAGGGTACTCTCTTGTAGTGTTGCCAGAGAATTATTTCGTTTGTACTAAAACGGTCTAAAAAAATAGCTAAAAAGAGCTAAATGTTACTTGGGGTCTTCCCAACGGTATCGTAACTGTCGTATTGTTGTATGACGTTAACTTTAAACACCTAAAAATATATTACGCGGGTTCACAAAGTACCATCAAAGTCATATTATGAATTTTCGCAGTGTTAAAAAGTAGTTGGTTGTGGTTTCAGGTTATCTAGACATTTATTTTTGCGCACTTTTGCTACAATTATGACGAGTTGTCCCTTCTTGTTATCTACGTTCTTTGCCCCTTCTCCCTCTCTCACAAAGATTTGAAGTGAATCCAACAACAATAATAAAACCAGCAGGCAAAAATTTAAATTAAGGCAAATGTTACAGTTTTGCACTCACTCTCAGTTTTGCATTTTACAGTTATTTTTTCATTAGTTGGAAGTCAGATGACTTTTTTCTGTATTGTAATTTATTCAAGAAGTGATTACCAGTAAATAATATGGTTAATCAGGAAACATAAATGTAAGTAATATATTTACTGCGGAAACGCGGGACCGTAGGAATAGTGAAAATGTTAAGACTGAGAAAAAATATAGCCTAAAATGTTATTAAAGACAAAGGAAGTCTGCCAAAAAATATTACGGTCCGATATCTTGTGAAATTAGTAGCAAGTTGCGCTGCAGCCACTATTACAGAAGCGCTTAAGGTATTAAAATTGAATGAAAATCAGTAGACAGCGAGGCGAAGAATAGTCAAATTGAACGCAAAGGCATAATAAAAGAAGAAAAATTCATTTTGATCAAAATACATCAGCGAGAGTGGTAGCATTTTGCCGGATTGCACGAAAACCGGACCGTTGCCTATAGCAAAAATTTGCTATTTTGAAATGACCTCCACAATCCGCGATATGAATCTCGTCGAAAATTTGCGAAATCAACTAAAAGCGCAGCTTAAAGTATCCAAGTCCGTCCATGACATGACCATGACATGAGTACATGACCTATGAAAGCAAACCAAGGATATATGGAAGGCTATACCTCCAGAATTTTTACAGTGATACAAATAAGGTATGCCAAATTGCATCCAGGAACTAAAAAAAAAAACAAAAGTATACTGAACATTGTGTAAACAATTCTTTTTTTTTCGTCAAATTGTCAAAAAGTTATTAACAACATAGGGAAATGTTTAGCTATTTGTACAACGATTTAGGGGTGGGGGCGGAGGGGGAGGGCTGTGGGCCCCACAAATCCCCCCTAAACGAAAGAGGATTGACGCCGCTTTATGAAAAGTCCCCCCCCCCCCCCTTTCCAACCCCTCCCACAGACCTCTGGGGAGCTGTTTGAAAATAGGGGAATTTTAGATTTTTTGCAAGGAAAAAACAAAGTAAAACTTGCGTCCGAAGAAGGGGGGCTGAACACCTTTTGGCTGCCGCCCCAGTGATGTCTATTTTGGTTACTGAGTATTTTATAAAAATATCTTGAAAATAAAAATGTATATACAAATTTATAATAAAAATTTGCAACAAATACCATATTTGTAACCGACATTATTGTTAAATTAGTAATTAAATTTTTGTAGTAAAGCGTGAACTGTTGTCTACAAGTGTGTGTAAAAGTTTTTTGATTCGATTCACGCGTTTGAGTACAGCAACCCAAAATCGTTGTACAAATTCATAAACAGTACCCAAAATATATAAGTGCAAAACTCTAACATTTGCCTTAATTTATATGTTTTATTATTGTTGTTGGATTGACTTCAATTCGTTATGAGAGAGGAAGTACAGGTGTACCAATAAGAATATACAACAAAAGTATGAATGTCGTCAGAACTTGGAAAGATAGCGGCGAATGATATAAAAAGCATTGCACCATGTTACAGATTTGCTCGTCACTGTAAATAGAAAAATAAAGAGCTAAATCTAGCTCCAAAAGTAGCAAAATGGCAACACTGCATTCTTGTTTAAATTGTGGTACAATTTATTTTATGTGGCAACCGTGACTCCTATTTTGTTCCATTTTCCATTCCAGCTCATTTCATTTTGAGTTGCTCCCTAAGCTGTTCAGTTTATTAATTTGTTTACGTTTTTAATACCAGAACTTCGGAGTATAAGTAATTTCGCTTTTAGTTAGTAAGCGGATTGAAAATAAAAGGTTAAGTAAGATTACAAATGTTAATTTTTTTTCTTCAAACCAATTGCAATTTCCTCTTCACATACATATGTTTCAATATCAGGTTGTTACAAGTGCCACACCTAGGTTGATACAGCAATTGTCTAATGCTTTTAAATTAGTTGTTTAAAATTTAAATAGGGAAAATGGTTGTTTTGGAGTCGTGCTGGTCGCCAATCATTTGGTCCAACTCTGTAAAGACTGGAAGTTATGCTGTTGCAGTATACACCGCGGCTTTATCGGTGGTACTAATCACATTGGTAAGCAAAGACAAATAATTTTACACAAAAAGAACTTGTTTTAATTCGAAAATTTCCCAGATTTCTTACATGCTGACCGGAGGAGAATCAGCTCAACTTTATTCTCCACTTTTTGAAAGCGATATAAGATATTCAATGCCTGTTTATGGCAGTATATTTATATTCTACTTTCTACTATTAATTGCCGCATCGTACATGGTGTATTATGGTATAAGGATAAGGTAGAAGTCCTAGAAATTCTAGTGGTGTGCTATATATGATTTGTGTTTTATTTGGATCTTTAGCACCAGAGGTTGGCTCTTACCTTGGCTCATTTTAGCAGGTATTGGAATTTTATTTCAATTTGTATGGGGGCTGTGGCTCATTGGTGGCTACTATATTTACGTAAGTATTTTAAACTTTTAATACATACATTTATAAGTTCTTAATATTATACACATATCATTATTATACTGTCTTTAGCTCGAACAAACGTTCTCCGCTCTATTGAACTTCTGTTGGACGGCATACAATGTAAATATATACCCAAGATACTAATTAAAAGAAACTTTAAATATTAGTCCCACTACAGGTTTACTGCTGGTTGTGCGTATTCTCGCAGTACCAAATATTTTTGGAAATGCAAAATCCTAATATTGTTCTCTTGGAGCCGTTTTGAGTAACAGTACAATCCAGACCCAGGTTCGGCGCTGGTTTCCAGTTCAAGTGTCAGCCGCATTTGACATTAACTATTTAAGTTCGCACAAAGATTTGGCCTTAAATCATGTGTAATTTTAAAGATCCACGAATGTTTTTTTTTTTTTTTAACGAAGAGGAGAATTGTATATGAAATTAAGGCTGAGTCCAAGTTGCAACAATGCAAAGCTTCAGCCTCATTTATTTCTAAACTATAATGGATGGAAATGCCCTATTTGCTCAACTAAGTTCCAATTCGGCATTAAGGGCCAGTTTTCCGGGCACGGTTGTGGTTTAAACTTAGTTTAAATGCTCGATATGGTTCGTTTAAACTAAGATTAGCCAAACAAATACCAGCCAGCTTTTCAATATAAACACAGTTTTGTAATCTAAGTTTAAACTGGTCCTTAAACGTAGTTGCGCTTATTGGACATCTCCATCAGTTGTTGATTAGATATAAAAGAGGCTGATACTTTGCATTGATGCACTTGGAACTCAGCCATACAGTGCCGGCAAATGATTGGAATCAGTACACAAATATTCGTTCCCACGACAGTCGGGTATACGTAACCGAAACGACCCAAATTTATATCTGCCCAAGGACTGTCACTAGAGCATTACTCCCCAAAAACTATGGAGAGGGTTTGTATGCTGTTACAACAAGTACTCGGATATTTATATTTTCAAGTTAATCAGATTTGTTTGTTTATTTTTTATGAGTAATTTTTGGGGAAAAAAACCTTCAATTTTTAACCGACTTCCAAAAAAGGAGGAGGTTATCAGTTCGTCGGAATATTTTTTTTTTTTCATATAAAAATTTAAGGGAACCGTTTATTTCTTCATGGTCCAATGCAGGGTTGTTGCGAATATTATTCCGAAATAAAAGTCCTTTCCGGATAATAAACAAACTGCTTATCCAAATTAAACAAGTTTGGTATCAAATGAGAGAGGATTTAAATAGCTACCAAACTGAAATGTCTAAACGAGGAAAGCCACATATTGAAAAATATTTCAATAAAAATTGTTAACTAATTACCATGGAGCACACCTTTAATCAGGTATTAGTATTACATTATAAAAAAATAATAAAAAATTAGTATTACATTATAAAAAAATATAAATAGAGGCTGTTCGTTATTTCTGTTTAAAAGCTATTTCAACCCTCTTTCATATGATAACAAATTTCTTTAATTTGGACAGGCGGTTTGTTTATTACCCGGGAAGGATTTTTATTTCGGAATAATATTCGCAACAACCCTGGTCTAATGATCGAATCTAAACCAAGTTAATATGGGATGCCTTCTGAGGTACCACCTTTCCTTAAAACAAAGAATTATAGAGATCGGTTAACGCGGTCTAAAGTTAAGCGGTAAAATACATAAAAAAAAATCCAACGAATTGATAACTTTCTTTTTTGAAGTCGGTTAAAAATATAGTTCATTCAATAACCTAAATCATATACATACATACATGAAAGTTTCAAACAATGCGTAAAATTCGAAAAAATTCAACAAAAGTTAAAAATTATCAAAATTTAAATTTTTTACACATTAACAATTTTTAGACCTTTTTTAAGTATGCCCTTTTTTGATTTCAGTATAATAAAGTGACAGTTTGAAGTCATCAAAATTGTTTTTTTGCTGTTAAACTTGAAAATATAAACATATGTATGAGTACTGTTTCTAATCACTGTACTGTACATACGTACATACATAATATGTACAATGTACATTGTACATACAAAGCCATATTATGTCTAATTAAAAAAAGACTACGAACATTCCGTCCATTTACATTTGTAAGCAAAATGTTAATTTATTTAAGACTGTCTTATCTCGACACTCGAATTCTGAATCTTAACACAAATTTTTTTAATAATGTAATATATCAAGATATTTTGATACATCAAAACCAGTAAGCTAATCTACTTAAGAAACAATTTTTATATAGTTTTAATGGTTATGACAAAAGCTACGGTATTGTTTACAACTCGATCTTTCTGATTGATTTAATATAGCACAGTATGCAGCTCTCAAGAAAAGAAACATATTAAAATGCGCTCCAGAAATGAAATAAATTTTCTTCTATCAAAATTTTTTAAATCGGTTTGCAGCAAGGCATGTCAAAAAGGTAGTAGCATTAGAGCAAAAACAACATTTTCGTGTATATTGTAGTTGCTTCTGGTATCGAAAGTGTCAAAAACTGTTCTAATTTTTACAAGCTTTTATTTAACTTGGTCATCCCGCAGAAATTTCGAATCGATTTTAAACTAACTTCCCGACAAGGTAGAGACTTGAAAATTTCAGCGTACTTCCAATCACGATGACAATGCAATTTAAAATATAAATGAATTCCCTATATGGTTCAGGAGTCTTGATACAAAGGCGGTCAAAACATAGTAAAATGTATGGCTAACAGAGTGAATTTGCCAAAGAACGTAAAACCGGTATAAAATTGTTGCCAGCTGCCGGCGGTAGTAAATAAGAAGTATAGTTGCAGGCGCTAGTAAGGAAATCAACTTCAACAGTGTTTAAATTGCCATACTGTTAAGTTTTAAGCACTTCTGTTAAGAATTACATTATTTGGTTTCCTCACACAGGGAGTTATGGAAATACAGAGATACAATAAAAGCCACGCATAATTCATATGCAGACATCTTAAAAGTGTACTCTTACATAGGTACAGTGACGAGCAAAACTGTAACATGGTGTAACGCTTTTTATATCAGCCGCCGCTATCTTTCCAAGTTCTAAAGACATTCATATTTTTGTTGTATATTCTTATTGGTACACCTGTACTTCCTCTCTCATAACGCATTAAAGTCAATCCAACAACAAACTAAATCCAGCAGACAAAATGTAAATTAAGGCATATGTTAGAGTTTTGCACTTATATATTTTTAATAACTTTTTGACAATTTGACGAAAAAAACGAATTGTTAACACAATGTTCAGTATACATTTGTTTTTTCCTGGATGCAATTTGGAATACCTTAAGTGTATCTCTGTAAAAATTCTGGAGATAGATCCTTGGTTTGCTTTCACAGCTCATGTATCCATTGGCGGACTTGGATACTTGGAAAGCTGCGCTTTTAGTTGATATCGCAAATTTTCGACGAGATTCATATCCGCGGATTGTGGAGGTCTTTTCAAATTAGCAAATTTTTGCTTTTCCATCCAGTCTTTGCGAACATGTGCAGTGTATTTTGGGAGATTTTTCAGCAGAAACTAATTTTTCGACTACATCTTGCAAATTTTGTTGAAATATGAACAGATACTGTTCCTTACGCATAATGCGTACTAACGGACCAAAAACATTTTTGAAATACAGCCCCAAATTATTATTGACCGACCACTGTGATTAACAGTTTGCCTTGCATAGGGTTGCCAGACGTACTGCTTTTGGGAGTAAACGTACTCCTTTTTATTGTAATGAGTACATTGTACTCCCAACAAAAATATCTGGAAATGTACTCCTTTCTTAGTTTTGTGCTTCTTTTGTACTCCTTTTTCCAGCTATTAATATTTTATCATATACAGGGTGTAAAATAATAACTGTTGCACAGGTTTTATTGAAAAATAAAAGGGAATTTTATAGAGTTTGCGAAAAAAGTAGTTTATTGTAAATTATCCACAGATTTTACTTAAATTTTATTAATAAGTTTTTAAATTTTAACCTTTATTTGCGTTTACCAGCGGTAAACACTTTGAGAGAAAAGCTCAAGGGGCATGCAAGTCTTCGCCGGTTACTTTATTACATATCGTCACTAGACACGAATAAAGGCGCGAGCTCAAAAAATGACGGCGAAAAAAGACGCATAAAAAACTTCAGCGTCAAAGACTCTTAACATACTTCGCCGAAGATTTTCATAAGCATCTTTTTTCGCAAAATTTTTTTACGCGCCTTTTTTCGCCGTAAAAACATTAGCGCGCCTTTATTCGTGTGTAGTGACGATATCTTCTGTAACCATAGGCTAATTTCCTCCATTTGGCTCCTTTATACTCCGGCTTTTGTCCAACATAAGGCCTCATACTCAGCAATCGAAAAGACTCGGAACTGGTGACTAGGAGGCCATTCATTCGACCAATCCTATACCTATACAGTTTTATTTTTTTTTTTTACAAAATCTAAGAAAAAATACACCTGAAAAAAGCATGTACTTATCTCCAAAGCTGGCAAATGGAAATAAGGATTAAAGTTTTAAAACTAATTAATAAAAGTAAACTATTTATAAAGTTAGCAAAAAATACTTTTTTTCGCAAAATCTTTAAAGGACTCTTATTTTTCGAAAAACCTTTGCCACAGTTATTATTTTACGCCCTGTACTTTGCCATTCATATTGTGGCAAACACTACTTAGTAAGTAAAGTTAAGTGTGATAGTGAAAAGGTGTAAGCATAGCCTTAGGGGCAGGGAGCTCGGGTATAAAAATCAGAAAAATTCTAAATTATAAAAAAAAAATTGCCATACAATCAGGAATAGCCTGGAATTCTTTTGTCGAATTTAGTTATTTATTTTTAACATTTATTGTTGCTTTGAAAAAGATTTCTATGATATCCGTGTTTGTTTGTACCTAAATAATGGTAATTTGTAACAATCAATTGCACAAAAAAAATAAAACAATAATTGTACTCTTTTTTTAAGTTCTGTACTGCTTTTTTTCTATCTCCGTTTCAGAATCTGGCAACCCTAGCCTTGCATGATGCGCTTAGGCTTAATTTGGATCTTTGATCCAATATCATGCCCGGCCATCTGATTGAAAGCGATTAATTAAGTCTTGCCAGACCAACAAACCTTCAATTAAATCTTAAAAATGCGTTTTTTATTGCATTCTGTAAGGCCTAACATATCCCAATAGGCAACGGGCCGGTTTTCGTGCTATCCAGCAAAATGCTACCATTCTCGCACATGTATTCTGATCAAAATAATCTTTCTTCTTTTATTATGCCTTTGCGTTCAATTTGACAATTCTTCACCTAGCTGTCTACTGATTTGCTTTAAATTTTAATACCTTAAGCGCTTCTGTAATAGTGGATGCAGCGCTACTTGCTACTATGTTCACAAGATATCGGACCGTAATATTTTTTGGCATACTTCCTTTGTCCTTAGTAACACTTTAGGCTATATTTTTTCTCGGTCTTAACATTTTCATGTTTTTTACCACTTTTCCTACGGTCCCGCCTTGCCGCAGTAAATCTATTGTTTACATTTATGTTTCCTGATTAACCATATTATTTACTGGTAATCGCTTCTTGAATAAATTACGATACAGAAAAGTCATCTGACTTCCAACTAAGTAAAAGATAGAGTAAAAGAGCGCAAAACTGTAACATTTGTCTTAAGGTGCAATCCCGTATTCCTCGGACTCGGACTAGTAAAACTGTCAAAAAAGAAAAATTCGCTCAGAGCGAGAGAGTAACATTGAAAAGTACGGGATCGCTTTTTAGTAAAAAATGGTAACTTCTGCCAACTTAAACATAACCTCCAAATTTTGGTTGTAAATTTTTGCTTATTTTGTATGTAAACACACTCAGCTCACACATGTAAATAACCAAAAATACTTTCAAATTCATTAGAATCCACTTAAACAAGTAATTAAATACTTTTCAACATGAATTAGCAGAGTGCACTTTTCTTTTGTTTACAATTTGGTTGCCAAACACACTACAGCTGATCGTTTGACACATTTACCAGAATTTACCAGCAAAAAATTCTCGGACTAAAACTGGTAACTTCTGACAGAGAGAACCGTATTTACTCTCTTTTTTGTCCTCTCAATAGTCAGGGAACAGAGTACGGGATCGATTTCCAGTAAAATCTGACTGATTCTGACTAGTCCGGACTCGTACGGGATCGCAACTTTAATTTACATTTTTGCCTGCCGGTTTTATTATTGTTGTTGGATTGACTTCAAATCTTTATGAGAGGGAGTAGGGGTGTACCAATAAGAATATACAACAAAAGTTGAAAGTCGGTACAACTAGGAAAGATAGCGGTGGCTAAAATAAAAAGTGTTACACAATGTTACAGTTTTGCTCGTCACTGTACTTCTACTATCGCGCAGTCGAAAAAATTTCAGTTAATACGATCAGGGTTGCCAGCTATACTTAGCTATGAAGTGCCATATTGAGGATAAAACAGTGCCAAAAAAGCTGTAATTCTTTTTAGTTCTTCTCATTTAGCATTAAAATTACAAACACATTTCTAAAACAAAAGTCCAATACAAAGTAAGTTACACCAGTTGTATACACCATGATAAAAACATAGCAAGGTAAAACCGTTCTCTCAGTTCGTCGGCCATGATTTTTTTTTTGAAGTTTGCCAACATTTTAAAATCATATAAAATTGAGAGGAAAAAAAGGAGTTGTTCAAAGTTGTTTTTGTTTGAGATTGAAAATGAGAATATGTGTGGCAGTTTGTGTGTAAAATTGTAAAATTAAATTGCTTGCAAACGTCAACAATTTGAAAAATTCCTCTCTTTTATCATGGTATACACCATGATAAAAACATAGTAAGGTAAAACCGTTCTCTCAACTCGTCGACCATGTTTTTTTTTTGAAGTTTGCCAACATTTTAAAATCATATAAAATTGAGAGTGAAAAAAGGGAATTGTTCAAATTTGTTGTTGTTTGAGATTGAAAATGAGAATGTGTGTGTCAGTTTGTGTGTAAAATTTTCAAATTAAATTGCTTGCAAACGTCAAGAATTTGAAAAATTCCTCTCAGTAGTTCTACCTTCCTATTTTTTGTATCATAGTATAATAATAATAGATTGGCGCTTACACATATGTTAGTGTTTGGCCGAGCTTCTCCTCCGATTTGTGGCGTGCGCCTTGATGTTGTCACACAAAGCGGAGGGACCTACAGTTTTACGCCGACTCCGAACGGCGATTGTATTTTTATGAGAAGCTGTTTTTCATGGCAGAAATACACTCGGAGGTTTGCCATTGCCTGCCGAGGGACGACCGCTGTTAAGAAAAAACCTTTTTTCTATATTTTTTGCGATGTTGCTTTGACCAGGGCTTGAACCCAGGCGTTGCGGAGTGGAAGCGCGCACTGCTTACCACTACACCACATCGGCCGACATATCATAGTATACACTATAGAAATTAGAAAATTTTAATTGACAAAAAGAAGTACACGCAAAGGATTTCACAAAAATGAATTGAAATATTATTATCCAAATTGAAAAATTAAGTGCCATTTGAAGTACGGCCAAAAATACGGATGAGAGCCGAATACGGGACAAAAAATAATTTTGGAAATTTTTTCCACACTGTTTTCCCTGAAACAGTATCTTTATAGAAACACAAATTTGTAGTATAATTTTCTCGAGATTTTTACCCCGTAAAATTTGTTCAAAAAATTCGTTAAATTTTAGTATAACAAAGTGCAATTTTAAGTCGGTAAGGTTTACCACTAATTTTTGGAATTTTTTTTTTTTTTTTGACGGTGTTACGCATTTTTTTCATATAAAGTAAGTATGTTCGGCCATTTTAACTTTCCTTTTATTAGCTCGCGATGTAACTATGTAATATTGATGTTCCTAAAAGATGCAGCGATTTCTATTCTCAAGTTACATACCTGATGACAGTACGAATGGCAATCATAATAGGGAGGTTTTAGTTTTTTTAAACTATAATTTTATTTTGAAAGAGAAGCAAATGAGCAGCACTTTCCACTCGCACTTTATTATACTCAATTTTAATGAGTTACAAAACTTCAAACCCAATTTTTTTCTAAAGATTCTAATTAAAAAGTTTGAAACTTTGGCGAAACATTGTAGAATTAATTTTTATAGTTTTCGCACATATGTAGTTGGAAGTTTGGTATTATATCTTTTTTGTTACTAAAAGAGCTTTACTTTCATCAAATAAATAATAAATATTAAATAAACTAAGGAAAAAAAGCCAAACTTACTAATATGTCGAGTCCTAATTTCTATTTTGGTCGCTGTATGTATTCCTCGATTCGAATCACAGGCATTCAGATTAGAAAATAAGAACTGTTTATAAAGAAAATTACAATCATATACCAACATCACTTAAAACTCGTTCATAGGCATGCCATTTTAATGAGCTGTTAAAGCGTCGGAACACCGAATACGGGACAAATACATTAAAAGAAATACAGAACATTTGGCGTCCCGTATAAAATAAATAAATTACCAGGACAATGGGTCAAATATAATTTAAAAAACTAAAACCTCGCTATTATAATTTCCATTCGTACTGTCATCAGGTATGTAACTTGAGAATAGAAATCGCTGCATCTTTTAGGCGTATCAATATTACATAGTTACATCCCGAGCTAATAAAAAGAAGGCTGCCCCGTATAATGCAGGACGGATGGTCACCGTAGCCAAAAATGGCACGGTTTGAGCCGAGTTGGCAGCCCTGTTTACGATGTGTTTCTTCTGAATAATGTTAAGGCGATGTGGATAACGGAAAATAATTGTCTAGAATTAACATACCGAAGTGGTCAAAAGGCTTAGGCCCAATTTCAGATGGCCTACTTAAGTAGAGATTGTTGATTAACTTTCACTATTCATTTTCAGATCATACATTTAGGGCCGGTTACTCAATGTCAGGTTAGCACTAATCTCCGGTGAAACATAGTTATCGACGTTACCGACTCCCTGTTGTATGCATGGAGTCAAACACGTCGATAATGATGTTTAACCGCAGATTAGTGTTAGCCACACATTGAGTAACCGGCCCTTAATCTGAACTTAAATGGCCAATATTGGCTATTTAAATATGAGATCTGCAACCCTGGGTTTGTACCAAACAACCAAATAATCAGCTGTTCAGCACAAAATGTAAACAAACAAGCAAATGCAACAAATATTTTAAGGAACATGCAGTTGATTGGCATATTTAAATAAAGTTCATCTGATAATGCTGTCGCACGAGGCGATTTTTCAAGGCAACTTTTGCGTTCAACTCACGCAGGGTTGCACGAAAAAAAATTGAATGGCTAAAAATATCAAAATATAAAAACATATCAAAATATTCGCCATAAAAAGGCGTTTGCATTGTTCAACTTTGCATTCTACTTTTGGTTGAACGGCCTTTCAACTAATCGCTTTCAACAAAGTTGGTCGCCAGCCAACATTTAGCCATTCAACGTTTTTTCGTGCAACCCTGCGTGAGTTGAAAGCAAAAGTTGAACGCGAAATCGCCTCGTGCGAGCACCCATTGAAACCCAACGAAAGCTAAATGGAATTTAAATAGCAATCCACAATTAAACTTAAGTGCCGTTTAAATATTCATTTGAAATTGGCCCTTAGGGCCCGTCGTTCAATGTCTGATTAACATAAATCGGAAGCTCCGGTTAAATTCAACAACTTCTTAATCGATCACATTCTATATGCATGATGTCGAAATCTTCGATAATGATGTACTGGTGATAGCCATATATTGAACAATGGGCCCTTAACTTAGATGAAAATGCTTGAGTTTAAGATAGACTTTACATTTAAAGAACCTTTCTATTTAAAGCAACAAAATAAAATCTTCATAAGAGCTGTTTTCATTATATAAATACAAATAAAATATGTAATGTAAAAAAAAAATATTTTTTAAAAACAAGCTTTTATTTAACATGTACAATCAAAGGAATAAAATAAAATAGTGTAACAAAAGTTTTTTTAGCAAAAGATTTTTAAAACTGCACTAATATGAATAAAATAAAATAAGTTAAGCTTTCGTCAAAGTTACCAAACGTCATTATGTGCATTTTACCTCCGGTTTGTGTTAACCGGATATTGAACTTCCCTTAGTCAATTGTTGTCGTTTGACAGCGTGAAACTCTGCAGTGCGTTTGCGATTCGGTTTCAGCGTTCTACGCAAAAATTTGTTAATCAAATAATTTGGTGTTAAAGACATAAATCTTAAAAGTGCTCTAGCAACGTTAAAAAAATTTAAATTTCCCGTGCATTCGTTTTAAGAGCGTACATACGTAAGAATATACGAATCGGCGATGTTTTTGAAAAACCGCCCATCGACCAATAGCAAAACCGCCTATTTTAGGCACTCAAATTTTTTATTAGAGCGAAAAAATGGTTTTTCTTCGAAGGCATTGCCTTGATAGACGGTATTTCTCTAGATATTATTATACAAATCTGTTGTTTTAGTAACGATTTTACGATTCTTATGCATAAATCTTGATGCCTGGAGTTCAGGGTTACCAAATCTCGTTTTTGTCACAATGGCTCTTTAGGCGGTTTTGCAACTGGTCAATGGGCAGTTTTGCAAAACCATCGATGATATGTATGTTGTAGTTCTAACGTTTTCACAGCTCCCCATGTTTTTCTTCATCTTAAGCACTTGATTTGTACATTTTGGCAGGTACAGAGTGGTGTTCGGAAATTTTTTTATTGAGCTGAACTCAAATTTCTAAACAACACCACTCTTTCACTGCCAAAATGCACAAATCGTGTGATCTTCACTTAACAGCTTTTTACAATGCTTTTCTCAACTTTGAATGTTGTATGTCCAGACCACCATCTATACTATAAATGTAGCAAAGCTATTTATAGCAAATTCTAGATATCAACCTAGTCTCCCTCTCTAGAACCTCCTCATAGGCATCATATCAAGGAGATACAATTAGAAGACTCTAGATGTCGCCCTGCCAGAAGAAGTTAAACATTGCGCCTAAATATATGCACTATTTGCATACGCTACAGCGGAAATGGACGACACGCCATTTCTTTAAATGAAATTGCTGCTGTACGTATGTATGTACCAGAGATCAGTTGCGGTGCATCGCATTTTCGAATACACCGCAACGACATTTATTTACTGTACCGCTCAAACTCTATAATACTTAGTAACGAAATCTACCGCCACCGTAATCACCGCAAGCTCAAATAATGTCGTGTTTGAGTGTTTTGTGCTCGATCAAAGCGTCGTTACTGCATATTGTGGCACCGCATTTTCATGTCGGCTTCGGCTATGCGATGGTATGAGCGGTCGTTTAAACATCGCATTACTTGCGGATATGCTTGTTTGAATGCGGTGCACGGCATTATACGATTGTAAGTGAAATAAAAAAGAATTGAATTAAAAAAAATACATATTACATATTTTGTGTATTTAAATTTGACTAATTGTTCATATTTATTAATTTTTTTGTAATATGCATACATACAAACTCTGTTGGCAACTTTAGCGATAAAATGCTCTTATAATGCGGTGCACCGCATTCAGCCAAGCATATCCGGAAATAATGCGATGTTTGCGATGTTTAAACGACCGCTCATGCCACCGCATAGCCGAAGTCGACATAAAAATGCGGTGCCACAATATGCAGTAACGACGCTTTGGTCATACAAGTTATCGCAAATACGAACGCGACAAAAAATGCGATGCACACAAATATCGCATTGCTTGCGGTGGCGGTTATACTTACACCGCATCGTTTGCGAGTATACTTCATGCTGATCACTGGTATGTACATATGTATGTTTATACAAAACGTGAACAAACATTTTGCTTGCATAGTCTTCTGTTCTCTTTCACTGCAAGTTGAATTATTCTAATATCTATTGCAAAATTTTGTACAGACAAGACTAAAAATTCTAGTTGGGTATTTTGCTGGAGTATAATTTGGGTTTATGTCTTTGTAGATGCGGTGTTGGTTTAGGGAGAATTCTTGGCTATAACGAGACTTTATTTGATGATGGATGAAATGCTGGAAGTCAATTATTTCTATTGTGGGGTTTAGTATTGTTGGTGATAAGCAGGCTAGTTTGGCAGCTTTGTCTGTGCTTTCGTTGCCCGATATCCCCACGTGTCCAGGACACCATAGGAGTTGGATGTTTTCGTTGTTGAACAAGTGATCGCGAATGGCGTTGATTAAGTCCCATTCGCAGTTAAAGTTGTTTTGTACGGTTTTTAGTACCGATAGGCTGTCGGTGCAAATTATTATTTTTTTGTGTTTGCTGTGTGTTTGGATTGCATCGATTTTAGCAGCCGCTTCTGTAGTGAAGATTGATGAGATGCCATTCATCAACTGTTGTTTCAAGGTACGACCTTGCATCTGTGTATACAATCTCATATTGAAGGCTTCGATATCTAGATATTTGTCGAAGAACAGCTGTTTATAGATTTCGGGTGAAGTTTTGTCCTTTATGAGTTTATCAAGGTATGTGGAACATGATTTTGGATTGAAGAGCCACGGAGGTGTCTTTTGTAAGCTTTTGGTCTGGGGTCGTTGTATGTTATGGTGGCTAGCTGTGTTTAGTATTCGGTGGATGGTCGAAGCGAGTTTTGGAGTTATTTTGCTTTGTATTACCTTTATAATACTTTGGGTAAAAGTTTGTGTATTGATGATGTGCATCTTGATTCTAACGTCGGTAAACCTGATTCGGTTAATAGGTTAGCAATAGGTGTTGTGGGAAAGGCGTATAAGCTTTTTCGGATTCCTTGGTGGTATGGTGGTTTCAAAGTGTTTAGGGTGGACTTTGGAGAGTTACCGTACAAAAATAATCCGTAGTCTATTTTGCTTAGTATAAGTGTCTTTGTGAGATAAGTGAGCGAGTTGGGGTGGGCGTAACTTTTGCCCGATAGGTAGCGAATCAAATTTCTTCTAGTGTTGATGGATTTTTTCATGTTTGAAATGTGTTTGTTCTAGGGCTGTGCGATTAATTGATTACTCAAAATTTTAATTAATCATAAAGTAAATAACTCAATTATTCGATTAATTGGAAATTATGATTACTCAAAAGTTCAGTTACTCGAGTAATCAAGATTTTTGATTAACCAAAAACAAAAATATTTGAGTAAAATGCTTTATGATTAATCAACATTTCGAGTAAAATGAGTAATCAACATTTCAACTCTTTACATATGTATAAAGTAGTTAAAGTTCCTTGATACTTTGAAAACAATGTTTCTGTTTGCAAAAATTAAAGCAAACAATTTTTTTCATAAACAGAATGTAAAAAAGAAAATAAGCTTTTTCCAAAGCAAACTCTATTAACGAGCAAAATTATTTTTTTAGAGTAATCATATTTCAAGTAACTCGATTAATCATCGTTTTGAGTAATCAAAATCTTGATTACTCGAGTAATTGATTAACCGAATAATTGATTAACCAACTTGCTCGAGTAATCGAATAATCGCACAGCCCTAGTTTGTTCCACTTGAAGTTTTTTGTAAAAATTACGCCCAATATTTTAAGCTTGTCAACGTAGTTGACTTGCGTGTTTTCGACTGTGAGGCTTTGTGGTGTACAGTTGTGTTTTCTGCAAACGTGTAGAACGCCGGTTTTTGAAAGATAAATTTTCGCTCCGGATAATTGGCCCCACCTGATGATTTCGAGAATGACTGAGGATAATGGTCGGTTGTTATCGTTGCTAGAGTTTCTCTTTTGTCATAATATACAGGTCATCGGCGTAGATGCAGTGGTCTAGCGATTTATGTTGGAGGATTATTGTGCTTAGGCGGTTAAAAGCTATTTGGAACAGTCCCAGTAAGAACCCTATCTGTTAACTAATGCGTAATATAAGTTTGTGTGAGAAATTCAAAAACTTTCCATCATTTTACATAAGGCTCTTGGAGAAATCTAACGCATAATCGTTTCACGTGTGAGCAGTTTTTTCTTTCTTTTAAATGTAATTCGCTATTATATTATTCTATATATATTTGTCTCTTTTCAATAAAATATTATTATGCGATTAATAACGCGTTATATAACGAAAATAATAGCATATGGATATGGCTTATATGCAAATGTGTTGGTTTTTATTGACAATTTTGTAAGTGTATTAGAGAATGCGTTAGGTCGTTCTTGCTGGGGTATTACCGAAAGGGGAGAACCTTGTGAGACTCCATTTTGTAATTGTTATACATCGGATAGTATGTTATTTGCTTTTACTACAACTCTTCTATTGAAGAGAAATGCTTTTATATATGCTAGCATTTTTGGACCGATTCCCCAAGACTGCAGTGTTTCTAATATGACGTGTGGACCGATTCTGTCGAAGGCTTTCTCGAAGTCAAAGGAAAGTATGTAAACGTGGTTTCTCGCAGAAAGGGCTTTAGATGTATAATAGTCTATGTGGAGGAGTGCGTCAACGCAACCCCGTCTTGGCCTGAAAGCGACTTGATTGGCAGCAATTAGCATCTTTGTTTCAATGTACCTGGTACAACAAACGTTTGGCGATGATTTTTTCTAATGTTTTGGCGATGCACGGCAAGAGTGATATTGGACGATAGCTAGACATGAAGGTTAAGTCTTTGTTAACCTTGGGGATGGGGACTATTATGGCGGTTTTCCAGGCAGAAGGCAGTGCCCCGCCATCGCAAATATTATTGTACAGTTGTACTAGTTTTTGATTGGTTGTGTTGGACGTGTTCCTAAGCATTTGGTAAGTGATCCGGTCGGCTCCTGGTGTACTACCCTTTGCTTGTTTTAGGGCTGCTATAAGTTCTGCATTATTAGTTGGAGTTTCGAGTGCTCTTGCTTGTGGATTCTTTGGAACGGGTGAAGTGATAGCCTTGGCGCGGTTCTTAGCAGCATTGAATGCAGGTGAGAAGTTTCGATCAGAGGAATATTCGGTCCATTCTAAACAGATTTGATTTGCGATTTGTTTTGGGTCGGTTATTAAACGGTTGTTGCTTTTTATAGAGAGTATTGGTGTGTGAGTGCTTCTATTGCTTAGTAGCCTGATCTGCTTCCATACTTTGTCAATTGGTGTGTTTGGGTTAATCGAGCTTGTGAAATTTTGGAAGCATACGTTTTTTGCTTGTTTTGCTGCTTTTCGGAATTTGGCGTTGGATTTTTTATAATGAATGAGGATTTCGATTGTAGGATGTCTTTTGAAAGTGTTAAAACTCTGCATTTTTTCGACCCGAAGCTGAGAGAGTTCAGTTGACCACCATGGTACTGTTGATTTCCTGTGTGGGCGTATTTGCGGAATGTGTAGGTTGGCAGCGAAGCGAAGGGATTTTATAAGTTGGGAAGCATCTCTGTTTATGTGTTTGGTGAACGCTCTTTTTTCTAGTTCTTCATCGGTGGTCTTTGCATAATTCACCCAGTCAGCTTTGTGCTGGATAAACTTAGGTATAAACGGCTGCGTGTAGTGAGTGTTCGAGAGGGTTATTGTTGTTTTGATCGGAAAGTGATCGCTGTTGTGTAGGTTCGATAGCGTGGGGGGGAAGGAATGATTGGGAATAGGGATGCGGAGCAGCAGGCGACGTCTACATGTGTAAGTTTGCCGTGCGTAGATAGGTGCGTGGGTTGTTGGTCATTCAAGATGCATAGGTTTTGTTGAGAGATCGCATTTTCGAAGAATATACCTCTGGTGTTATTAGTTCGTGAACCCCATAGCGTATTCCAGCTGTTGATATCGCCTACCAATATTACAGGTTTATGAGCATTTTGTAGTAAGTTATCTATATCTATATTTTGATTTGGTTATATATATAAGGAGATTACTGAAAATTTGAAGTTCAGTGTAACTTCAATACATATATTTTGGATAGGAGAAGCGATTGGAGTGTGCTTGTGTGGTATGTTTAGGGACACGAATTTCGATACGATACGATACCATATCGATACTTTTGGCATTCGATACCGATATTTTCTACTCGATAGTTTTGAAACGGTATTTTTTGGAATCGAGTACCAGAACCCTAGTATCGTATCGAATGTAATAAACTCACTGTTCAATATTATTGCATAGTCTTTTACTTTCCTACTAACTTTTGCAGCCCTGTAATGTTGTACTGAACATTTAATTGTTTTACCTTTTGCAACCCTGTAATGACAACCGAGAATTGTATTTTTTGTAATAAACTCTCTTGAATTCTGAATTTTTAATGAAAAGACACGCGGTTTTTTCACTCAACCTTAATTTTATAACA
Source organism: Rhagoletis pomonella (assembly GCF_013731165.1). Lineage (NCBI taxonomy): Eukaryota > Metazoa > Arthropoda > Insecta > Diptera > Tephritidae > Rhagoletis > Rhagoletis pomonella. The sequence goes on along the minus strand of NW_023458555.1, from coordinate 60,711,748 downwards.
ACGCTCGTATTACTATTAATGTCTTCGCAACACTCACATTAAAAGGATAATGTTATTAACAATTCTTCCCGATATAAATTGGGCTTTTAAGAGCAGAAATGTGTAATATAGTTAGGATTGCATGTGGTGGGATTTGAACCCGCGACTTCGGTGTTTTAAGACAACACCTCAATCTCTACGTGTTGTTACACAATATCTTATAGGGCATTCGCACGAGGCGATTTTTCAGGCAACTTTTAGTTGAAAGCAAAAATCGCCTCGTCCGAACGGCCTTTCAACTAATCGCTTTCAACAAAGTTGGTCGCCAGCCAACTTTGAGCTCGTTCAACTTTTTTTCCTTGCAACCCTGTGTTTGTTTATTGATTCCACGTGCACATGTATTGCATTTGACGCAAATATGTATGCACACATTTTCAGGTATACATCTTAACAAAAAGCATATTTAAGTTAATGGATAAAAAAGACATTTTCTTTGGATTCAGTACTAAAATTTGACATTTTAATAGAATTTCAAGTGCTTATCAAACCTTTACGAGAAGATTTGACCATTTATCTTAATATTATTCAATTTTAATTATTTTTTGTAAAAATACGCTTTATATTTTAAGAAAAGCCGTACAAATCCAAGGTTCAAACTTTGTGCAACATTAAAAAAACGTAGAAAATAAATAAAATAAAATAAAACTTTTTAATATACAACGCTTTTATAAATGGACCAAAAATTAGAAAACAATATTTCTTAGTCCCATAGAAGTTGTATAGATAACTTCTGATTTTGAAATTTTAGCAGAAGTCATTATAAACCATTTATGAGATTGAAAATGAAAAGCGTGGGGCGCATGTAATAGACATGAATTGATATGAAGGGTAATATATGTATGTATGAATGTGGATATATGAATAACGACCACTTAAAATCGATCTAAAATTTTTACTTTCTCTGTAGAAATTTTAGGTCTATGATTAGTTTTTTGATTTGGCCGTTTTATTATAATTTATTCGTTAATTTTGAGCTCCAGGCCGGTTATTAAATAAAACATAGATTTTGGTAGTTTTATTTATTACATTTATTGAAGATGGCTTCAGATTGAAGGCGAAATATCGACAGCAATAAATGTAATAAATAAAACTACCAAAATCTATGTTTTATTTAATACCCGGCCTGGAGCTCAAAATTAACGAATATTTTAGGTATATGTTAAGTAGTTTGGCTATTGTCAATTAAATCGAATGCTTTGTATTGCATGCGCTCCACATTTTTCGTTTTCAATCTCATAAATGGTTTATAATGACTTTTGCTAAAATTTAAAAATCAACAACGGGCCCTTAGCTTAGATGAAAATGCTTCAGTTTAAGTTAGACTTTACATATAAAGAACTTTTCTATTTTAAGCAACAAAATAAAATTTTTATAAGAGCTGTTTCCATACTAAAGGTTTTCTCAAGCAGCGGTGGTATGGTACCGCGCGGTATAACTCCGCATGTCGTCCCTACAAGAACAGTGATAGTCAATTGATTGATCATGTAATACTCACCGGTGATGGAGATCTCAATCAAGTACTTCTATCAGGGTGTCCAGATTGTTTAAAAAAAGAGCGCAATTTCTAAAAAAATCGCTAAAAATTGCCATTTTTTTATAAAATTCATGAAATCGATTTAACAAATCTTGTATTTTAAAAAGGAGATCTTGTTATAATATAGTATTTAAAACCAAAAACGAATATAATAACCTCAGACGGTGATAATAAATAAGACAAATCACTTATATAATAGCGATGTACAAACAATATTGGTTTCAACATATTTTGCAATAGGACTGCACAATTAATAAATTTAGAACTCATATTAATTGATTAAGCGCACAATCCGCCTTTAAGAGCTCTGCGCTAAAAATTAAATAACATCCTATAATAAGGCGAGATCAGCTATTTCCACAATTTCTTCAAAGTCACCTATAGTGTCTGAATGATTTACATTTCTGTTGTTGTCATATATTGAGCTATTCAACCTTGATAACATACTGTTTGATATTGGAAACGTTTTGCAGCAGAAACTATTAGCCTTCATATAACACTTTATTCGAACTATTGAATTAAGGCTTTCCAAGCTCATCCAATTTCGAATCTTAGTTTTTGTTGAATGCATTACAGAAAAAAGCTCTCAACAAAGCATGTGAGTGCGGCAAGGATCATAATATGAATTTACTTATATTTCCAAACGTTTTATTTCTTCAGAGTCGGATGAAATGGTTCTGAGAAAAGTTATTCCGTGGGAAAGCTAAGATATTTAAATATTCAGTTTCCGCTGATTTTCTTTCCTTCAAAGTCAAGTAGTGGATTGGCAGGTCCCTGAAACTCGCCCTCTTGTGATTCACACACTTTTCTGGTGACAAAACCAAAGCTTTTTTTAGAAGTATTTAATTGACTAGCTAATCGTTTCAAAAGTTCTTCGATTAGGGTATTTAACATTTTTGACAGTCTTTTAATATGCTTCTTAAGTCAAGTTTATCACGCAGTTCATTAGCCTCTTCTGTAAAATTATCGTGGAAAACTAAGTTTTGTATATTTTTATAATTGGAAAATTTTTTTTGGCGATTTCCTAAATTTTTACGCGCAAATACACAAAAAAAAATCGCCAAATTGGCTCGAAATCGCCAAATCTGGACACTCTGACTTCTATCAAATTTTTAAGAGCAATATGCAAAACGTGTGTACATGTTGTTTAGGCCAACGGCCTAAATTTGCTACACATTTTTCGACCCACCCTAATGTATAACATAACTTAATTATTACGGTTGCTGTCGAGCTGTTAACTATGTAAAATCTGCAATAATCAAACTTTCGTGAAATAAACAGTTCGACAAGCAACCGTAACTAAAATCAAGAACGGTTTACTTACTTCTTTTGCGAGTTTCCGAAGAAGAGGACGTCATCCAGCCACCAAGTTCTAGCATTTCATTTAAAGGTAACCTGTAACACAAATATATGCATATATGTATATATATATACACACCAAATATACATTGAATAAACAGTATTGTTGCTATTAGTTATACTAATACCAAGTTTTTTAATTTCTTTTCAATCAATTTATCATCGGTGCGAACGTGCAACCAAACCTTGCGAAAAGCGGTGCGCCGATGATTACATGTGATCTTCTGTCTTCCTCCGACTTATGGCCTTATTTAGTGGTCTCTTTTTAACCAACGCTAAATTTGCAAATGTGTTAGTAAGATAAATGAGAATGGGCTAGTTTCCATCACACAATTCTTGTAGGGATGTTTGCTCATGTATGGATATACCCCTGCAAAAATCGCGACTACTGCATACAGGACCAAGGAGTACTCCAAAATTAACCACAATTCAAGAACGATAGAATACAAGATTGCGCATTCCCGCAGAATGGCTTTTGTGTTGACAGTTGTGATTTTGCAGTGGGAAAACGGTTTTCTTCACGATTCACCAACTTCTCAAGCCATCTTTGAATATAGCAAATTAAGCACAACGTTAACAAAAAATATACAACCACTCTTGAAATGTGTTCAAAATAATAGGTCTTATTAACAACTATTTAGAATCTTTGTGTTTGTATTGCAGGTGCCGAAAAAGTGATAATAAAAAAAGTGAAAAAACTGCATTTAGGGGCTTTACCCCTACGGCTGCTGCAATTCAACACACGACACGACATTTTTATAAAGTTTTTATTACAAATAAAACGTTTTTTACTTTAGAACGCACGAATTACTTCGATTTTCACTTGAAAGTACACAATACGTTTGCAATACGTTTGCACTTGTTTCTAACCAAAAAGTTTGTTTACGTATTGCCATAAACGTCAAAGTCGGCAAAACCAAAGTAGCGGTTTCGGGAATGCGCCACCTTCAGTTCATTACACCATGGCCACAATTCATAGCAGGACCATATACTCCATCTCCGCATTACATCAGAGTAGTAGAAAACTACTCCAACATATTTACAACGGCATTGTTGTTATATTTTTTCGTTTGTACACGCTTTTATTATTCACTTCGCATATGCTTTTTCGAAATAAATAAAAACAAAAAACTAAAATTAAAAATTACATATGTATTGCCTCTGACGGCATTCGAACCCGAACATGCTGGGAGCTAACAACTAACAGCGAGCATCTCTGCGCGTTCAGCTACAGCCAGACATGCAAATGTGCTGCAGCATGACAGAGCACACTGTTGTAAGTACTCCAATATACCAAAATAGACTACATGGTCCAACGATTTTTGCAGGGACATATATACATTTGTATGTAGTTAACTTACATACATACCCAGTAGAAATTCTATGCATACGACATCGCTGTTGGTGGCATGAGCCTGCTGCTGTGTATACATGTCTGAATCAATTTCAAAATAATTTGCAAGAATCCCACATACACAACGAACTTACAACCTAAAGGCCAAAATACAATAGCGCAGTGGCAGTGGCAGTGACAGTTTTTAAAATCAGAAGTTACTGCTAATATTGGCAGTCACTGCCGCAGAAAATACAATACGGCGTGGTCAGTGACCAATGACAGCTTCAGTGACATGAACAGAAGTCGGCTGCATTTTATTTATGTCAAATTTAGCATGCGAAGTTTGCTGCGATGAAGGCAGTGGCAGTGAATTTAGAATTTGGGCTAAACTGTGCAGTACTGCCAGCTGCCACTCCTGTATTGTGAGTCGCTTCATTGGACACCAAACTTTCTAAAAAACAGCTGATTTCGAAAAACTGCCACTGCCACTGCGTTATTGTATTTTGGGCTTAAAGCTTAAAGGCGAATTCAGCGTACATGCATAATTGGTTAGGTATGTACATATAGGTATGCAGATATTTAAATACCGGTTTGTTATTCGCGTGAAAAACTTTCTAAAAAATGAAGTGAATTAGTACAAATTGTTAGTAATTCTCTTTAGAGTTTGAGTAACTCCTTTCACTAAATGGCTTTTAGTAACTTTAACGAGACCTTAACTTATTTTATTTTATTCATTTTAGTGCAGTTTTGACAAAATTTTCTTGCTAAAAAATCTTTTGTTACACTACTTTATTTTATTCCTTTGATTCTTCTTCACTTTTGGCGCTGTAACCGCCTAAGCGATTTTGGCCGAGTTCAGCAAAGCACGCCAGTCGTTTCTCCTCTGTGCCAACTGACACCAGTTGGAAATGCCAAGTGAAGCCAAATCCTTCTCCACCTGATCTTTCCATAGCAGTGGGGGCCTCCCTCTTCCTCTGCTACCACCAGCGGGTTCCGAGTTGAATACTTTCAGAGCTTGAGCATCGGTGTCCATTCGAACGACATGGGCAAGCCAGCGTAGCCGCTGTATTTTAATTCCTTTGATTGTACATGTTAAATAAAAGCTTGTTTTTAAAAAATATTTTTTTTTACATTATTTTATTTTCTTCTAAATCAAGGCGTGCCATGTGAAATACAAAAAAAAAATAGAGATTGGATTAAGTCATGGTACAATAAAAACAAAAAAACAAAAGTCAAAGTTTTCGGGAGAGTAAAAATAAAAATGAGCGTGTGTAAGGAAAAATAAAAAATTACATTTCACTGGTTGACGTTTTAAGTAATTTTGAAGTTTATTTTTATTTTCTTTAGTTAAAATTTGTTAACATGTATGTTGTTTTGTGTTTTTGATTTATGAGTTGCAGTGTTGTTGGAGGGACTTTTCGGCATAAGGGTCATAGCACTTGGCATCAAACGTGCCTTTCCTGCATGATTCAATAATAGGAGTGTTCGCTATGCAACTGCGAGTAAGAATTAGCCAGTAACAATATTCAGAGAATAACGTACCTTACTCTCCCAAAGAGAGAAACTTACTAAGTTTTGCGCGAACAGGAATAAGCAAACATTTGCAAGCTTCACTGCCAGCTGGCGTCCACGGTTGCATTTCGAGCATAATAAATTTTTTAAATTATTTCAGGTGGAATTGAAAACAGGACCTATACGTATATTTCTTCTAATTATGACTTTCTTCAACATACGCTTCAATTTCTTTGTGGAAGTCACTGTCGGATTTCCTATATCGACAGCGGTGTCGAGTGCGTTCCGATTACGAATACAACTTTTTCAGTCGGGTACCTACCTTTCCAATGTTTGGAATTAATGGAAGAAACAAATATTTCATACTTCATTCATTAGTAAATCGCAAACAAGATTGTTCATTTCTGAATTTAACAAACTCGTTGATTCAAATTAATGTTGACACAAATGCAACCGTGTGCCACAATCCTGCTTGCAGATTCTTACTGGCAAAAATTTTCCCAGCACGAATTTACAACTTCCCCTCCAAATGAAATGTCAAAATTGTGCTCTCTCCCTGCAAGTTTTACTGGGTTTTTGGCTAAACGAACACGATTTGGTAACAATTGGTACCAACTTGAACAAATTTTTTGCATAGCGAACACTCCTAATAATTGCGTTTGTTTACTCATTTTCAGTAAAATCCAGTAAAAGTTTTTACGAATTTTCATGTTTTGGCGTTTTCGTACACAAAAACTTGCAAAGTAGGGGAAATTGAGAGAGCGAAAAATGACAGTTGAAGTTGCAAGTTTTTACTGGATTTTACTGGATAAATTTTTACTTGTAAGAATTCGCCAGTACGAAAAACAGCTGATCGCATGTTGCTGGATGAGATTTAAACTAATAAGGAAACTGTTTGTGGATTTTTATTGTTGAAATTCACAAACTAAACGTATTTAAATATAAAATATATTGTTTTATTAGGAAATTCCTGCGAATAAACAACGAATTTATCAGCTGTTCATGAAACTTGCAAATTATTACTGGAATAGCGTTCGCGTACTTTTTTGAAAATTTTGTCTATGAGAGCAAACTAGAAATAAAGTTACTAGAGAGTTGCTGGCAAGTTACTGGATAATTTTTAAACAAACACAACTAATAAATGGTTTGCTCAAAAAACAATTTTCTCGCTCGCTCTTGACAAAATCGGCTCCCTTAGCAAGGCACTGTGTGTGGGTTCGTGTGTGTGTGTGCAAAGCTTTTGTAAGGGAGCTAATACTAGGTTCACATATAAGTAGATTATCCTCATTTTCGAGCTTAACTTCCTAATCTGTAATTAGAAAAAGAGATAAGCCATATAAAATTGCGCCCTTGTTAATCTGTAATTATAAAATAATCTCAGATTTAACCGATAACTTTTCGGTGTCCATCCTAGTTTTATCGATTGTTTTTGCGAAGAAGAGGAGAAATGGCAAATGTAAAAGTAAACAAAAATGGACGCTAGCAAGAAAAGGAGGGGTTTGAAGGTATTTTTTAATAAAATGTTAAGTTAAAATATATCTATATTGCTTAATATAGCAGAAAAACGTGATCACGGTGGCACAGAGAAGAAACATAACTTTTCCTTGAGATGTGAGAATAACAAGCACAACAAATTTGACGGCTAATAATCTGAGATTTGCCTGTGTAAACGGGGTGATTAAAAAAAGAGCTTTGATTGAGGTAATATTGATATGTTAACATAGTTTTAGGGAGTGTCAAAACTTTAATGTCACTAATGAGCAAACCTTGAATTATTGAATCCTGCCTTTCCTGTACCTCCTGGTGTATTTGTGTAATCTGCTCCTTTAACATGTTTAACGCACCACAACGCATTTCGCTCTCCTTACGCGAAGGACAATGGAGCACGTTAAAAAAAAATTAGTGGTATCTGCTTTAAAACAACGCTTCAGGTGTTGCATTTTTAACACATACACTAAGTATAAATCGCACAACACTACAAAAATTCAAATGTTAATTAAAATTTGTTATTAACGAACATTGAAAAAAACAACGATATGACATTCAAAGCGTAACGAAATATACGAAATAAAAAAAAAAACAAGTTGAAGTTTAAAGGTTTGGTTCTCATGAGAGCAACGTCATTTTGGCTTCTACCTGTATTTATGTGCCTTGGGATTAAGGAAACATTTTTTCATCTTTAATTCTTAAATTTGTTTGCCTCTTTAATGCCTGGATTATAATAGAAGTAACGGAACGGAGTGAACTTTCACTTAATTATCTATTGCGTGGGAAATGAATGCAAATGGTTATAATGCACGTAAACGTAACGTAAAATGGAACAATCTAAAATCAATAGATCCTTACGAATCTCCGCGATTTGTTACGGTTAGCCCCATCCATTATAACCAAGGCATAAGCATTGATCCATCCTTTGCAAGACCCAGTGATCAGCCGTTGTGCTGCTGAATTGGGTGAACATTGCAAATGCTGCTATTCAATCGCATGAACCAAAAATACAAGATCACGGCAGCAAGCCAGCAGCCCGTTATAATCGCATTGGTAGGTTTCACACTGGAACATTTCTGCCACCAGAACTACTCTGTTTGTAGGCAAGGGAGGCAGTGCGGTGATGTAAAGTTTCTCAAAAAGTTGTTCCAGCTTCTACCCCGCATTAAAGTGGCAGTTCTGACGCAGCGCACTAACACATGCGCAACTACGAACATGCCGCTACGCAACTTTCAAGCACAAAAGTTACAAACACATGCAAACGTCCTGTACGTACCCAATTTGCCAAACGATGTCGTAACGACGTCGTTTCCGACTCGTTTTGGTGAACAATTTGTTCGCCGGCGACGGTCGCAAACGACTCGCCGTCGGATGAAAAGCACACTTCGCCGGCGGGCCGCAAAAACGACTTACCGGCGGGTCGCAAAAACGACTCCCCTGCAGCCCGCAAGAACGATATACCAGCGAACTGCAAAACGACGCTCAAAGTTGCCAGAAAATTAAAAACAATTTTTTTAAGTTTAAAATAGTATAATTTAATTCATTGAATTTTTTTCAAAGTTTTTTAAATATACATAAATACTTAAATATTAATAAAAAATAAAAATAAGGTAAACATTCAGTCATAAAATACAAACAAAAATTTTAATATATTTTAATATAATATAAGTTTCAACAATTAATTTTTTTGTTACTTCATTTTAGTTATCTTCAAAATTAATAAAAATTGGGTTTATTTTTTAACAAGGACCATGTAGTTCAAAATTAAAGCAATGTGCAGTATACATACATACATATATATGTATATATAAAAAAATTTCAACAAGCTTTCATACAAATTTAAAGCTTTGTAATCTGCATTTAAGAAACACATAGGAAGCAGTTTTATAGTCCATTAAATGTTAGTATAATAGAACACAGGTTTGAAGTAACACAAAACTCACATTGATTTTTGGTGTTATTTTTTTTGCGGTACTGCGCATTTTCATCCATATGAATTTTATGACAGAAAATGCATGCTTTGAGGCACTTCAACCTTGTATTCTATTATACATACCAAACTTCAATGGACTTTAAAACTGCTTCTTATGTGTTTCTTTAATGCAGAATAAAAATCTTAAAATTTTTATAAATCTTGTTAATTTTTTTTATATGCACATACATGCATATGTATATTGCGCAATTTTTAAATTTTGAACTATATGGTCCTTGTTAAAAATAAACCCAATTTTTATAAAGATAACTAAGATGAAGTAACAAAAAAATAAATTGTTAAAACTTATCAATATAACAGATATTTATGCAGACGACTGTGCAACATTTATTTTATGCCGTTTTGAGATCCTGTCTCCAGCATAATGGAAATACCTTTTGATTATTCGCTCTATTATTTCCACAGATTCGTTGAATTTTTGCTGGAACGCTTCTGAAATAATATTAAAAGTATATTAATAATTTTTGAGAGCTGGGCATCAACAATTAAAGCGTACTTCTAATTGCCGCTGTTGTGATGAGATGCCGCTAATTTTCTCCATTTTGAGTCCCTTCTGTCACCTAAAAAAGACTTGCGTGCCAAATGAACTTTTCTCTCAAAGTTTACATAGCTGGCAAATGTAAATAAGGATTACAATTTAAACACTAATTAATCCGACTAAAGTAAAATCTGTGGAAAATTAACAATAAAATACTTTTTTCGCAAAATCTATAAAGGACCCTTTTATTTCTCAAACAAACCTGGGTAACAGTTGTTCGTCGCCACGCTGTAAAGTAAAAGTACAGTTTTCTACCAAATTAAAAAAACCTTATTCCCACAAATTTTATTTTTTATTAATAAGGCCAACAGAGTGAACTTTACCTTTATAAAAAAACATTTTATATGAAAAATATTATGAATACTGAAAAAAAGATGTAGGTGGCTTAATTTTCTGAGCACAAGTGTACATTGTGGATTCCATATTCTGTTATGATAAAAAATTGTCATAATAAAAACTGTTTACTATCCAAATGAATGACTTTTATTTATGCTTAGATATATTAAAATTTGGGCGTGTAACTCGTCCAACCTAGACCGAAGGTTCCTCAAAAAACTTTTAGGTTCGAAGAAACGGATTCGTTTCGCGTTCACCAAAACGACTTCACCAGGGCGACGTCGTAACGGCTTCACCAAAGCGACGTCGCAACGACGTCGTTTGGAGTTCACCCAAACGACTTCACCAGAGCGACGTCGTAACGACGTCGTTTCGAGTTCACCCAAACGACTTCACCAGGGCGACGTCGTAACAGCTTCACCAAAGCGACGTCGTAACGACGTCGTTTCGAGTTCACCAAAACGACTTCGCCAGAGCGACGTCGTCTTCGCCCTGTGGCAAATTGGGTATGCACATTTTGTTCTGCTAGTTTTCATCCAGTGTGAAACCGTGAGAATAATTGTTCTGTCATTCTAATGTGAAATAGCCCATTTAGAAAAAAAGTTGGCTGATTTTGACATTCGCCGTTTATTTACATTTGTTCGTTGCTTACAATTTGGTGGTGGCTTTTTACTGGAATTTTATTTTCGCTTGTGACAACGTGTGTGCACATAACGTAGCGAATAATTTAACACAACGACATGATTTGTAGAAGAATTTTTATAATTAATATTATTATTCATGCCTTCAACAATTACGCGGTTTTCTTCGTTCTCTTCGTTGTTTACTTCTTACAACAAAGATGGCGTCGAGATTTCGACAGCTAGAAAATTACTTTTTTCTTTCTTTCGTTCGCGCGTTCGCGATTCAATCGCTTGTTTTGTATAGAAAAAGGTTTCACATGCAAATAGATTTTAACAATTTAGAATTTCTGTGAGGAAAATTTAAAATATTTGAAATTTTCGGGATCAAATAATTTGAAAAAAAGGAAATCAACTGCTCTCAAAAAAAATGTCCGTATATTTACTTTAAGAAAATTTACAGCAAAGGCAAAGTGCGGGTGCATTCCAAAAAATCAAAATGCAAAGCATCAGTCTCTTTCAGTCATGCCACATGCTTTTTTAAAAAATCCCCACCATCACCTAAATGAATTCTAATTTTCCTTACTCCCAACCAAAAAATTCCCTACTTTCGTTCCAGGGGCGTAAAAAAAATTCAAAATTAAATCACATTTACATGAGGCGGATTATAAGCATTTAAAGACCGCTCTCAACAAGATTTTTATGGAAATTGGCTTATTAAGGCATCATTAAAAAATAAAATCAATAATAAAACAGGTTATATAATATTAGTTCAGTATAGCACATACATACGTTTTTTTATTTAAATAAATCACAGTAGTTGTGTTTATTTGGGTTATCCAGCTCAGTATCACGATCATTTCTCACGGAAACGATCTGGAGCATTCTTATTGAAGTTGGCAGCACTAATTTTATACTAGCACGAGGAAGACGAAATTATAAAAAAGAACTCACTAAATGGGGAAAAGTACATTCAAACGAAATAATATTCACTTAAACAAATATTTAGGGCAAAGGAAATTTATTTGAAGCAAGCAATGGCAGAATATATATTTGTGAATACATTCATTTGTCAGGGCTACCAAACTCCAGCAAGAACGACCTAACGCATTCTCCAATACCCTTACAAAAGTGTCAATAAAAACCAACACATTTGCATATTAGCGATATCCATATGCCATGCTTTACGTTATACTATTTATACATATAGTATAATATAATAGCGAATTCCATGTGAAATAAAGAGGAAACTACTCACACTTGAAACGATTATGCGTTAGATTTCTTTAGGAGCCCTATGTAAAATGATGGAGTTTTTGAATTTCTTACACAAACTTTTTATAGTACTAGCCGTATATAACGCATTAGTTAACAGATAGGGTTCTTACTGGGACCGTACTGCCATATTAGGTTCTTTCCCGTACGCAACGCGAGATCCCGCGGGTGCCCAAAACAGCCCAGAAATCATTCCCGTACTCAACAAAATGAGTAATACCATGTTCTGCCCGACAACGAAAACACTTTGAAAACGTGTTTTGGGATTGTGGGCTGAAGGCTGTTCACACCGGCTGTTAGTGTTTTCGTTGAAATTTCTTACATCCTCTGATTACAGTTTTGCTACACAAAAACAAAACCAAAATGCTTTTCCCTCATTTTCTTTTCATTAGTAACCTCTTACTTTCATTCTTATTTTACTTTTGCCTGCCCATTATACCATGTTCTGACTGACATCGAAAACATGTTTTCGTTGCTAAAACTGGTTTTCGACCTAAAACTTGTGTTTTCGTCCATGCAAAATCTGTCAAACGAAAATCAGTTTTCGCTGAAAACTACTTGAAAAGTCACGTTCCACTCATTCCAATCGGTGTCTTCACTAGTTTTTTTTGATTATTTATCGAAGTGGAAGTCATATTTTGTCATCTTTAATACGCTATTTCGGATTTATTTTTAACTGGCTCTCTATTATACCATTTTCTGACCGACATCGGAAACTTGTTTTCGTTGCTAAAACTGGTTTTTGACTTAAAACTTGTGTTTTCGTCCATGTAAAATCTGTTAAACGAAAACCAGTTTTCGCTGAAAACTACTTGTTTTTTTCGATTATTTATCGAAGTGGAAGTCATATTTTATCATCTTTAATACGCCATTTCGAATTTATTGTTAATACTCATGATTCAATAATACAAGGTTCGATAAACTGACAGTTGTCTCTCTCGCACCGCTCCCTTAGCAGTGGCACCGTGTTGCTTCTTTGCACATTTACATGGAAACAGTGTAGCTTTGGTGTGAAATAGAAGTATGAGCGTTTGTGCAATATGTTTATTTGTATATGCATATGAAGCATATTTAACTGATGAAAACATAAACTGTTTTTAAATTGGATGTTTACATCAATCTCATAGTAGTCTTATTTTAATTTTGAGTCATTTTGCAGTTTTTATACAGCTAAATAGCACATAAATTACGTAATTAACATAGATACATCAATATTACGTTCAACATTTCGTTTAAAATGCCAGATTTCCTGCAAATACATTCGAATTTACGAAAGGAATTTCACTCCTAACTGCCTACTTTGCGTACGTTTCTACTACCATTTTCGCACCAAGTGATTTCATTCCTCCCCTTTTCTCCGTCCTTCGTAAATGCAACCTTTTGTAAGGGAGTGTCAAACCGCAGCTGCCAATAATTATCTAACCTTGTATTATTGGTTATCATGGTTAATACCGTGTTCTGACCGACAACGAAAACACTTTGAAAACGTGTTTTGGGATTGTGGGCTGAAGGCTGTTCACACCGGCTGTTAGTGTTTTCGTTGACATTTCTTACATCCTCTGATTACAGTTTTGCTACACAAAAACAAACCCAAAATACTTTTCCCTCATTTTATTTTCATTAGCAACATCTTACTTTCATTCTTATACCATGTTCTAACCGACATCGAAAACATGTTTTCGTGGCTGAAACTTGTTTTCGACCTAAAACTTGTGTATTTGTCCATGTAAAATCTGTCAAACGAAGACCAGCTTTCGCTGAAAACTACTTGAAAACAAACGTTCCACTCATTCCAATCGGTGTCTTCACTAGTTTTTTTCGATTATTTATCGAAGTGGAAGTCATATTTAATCATCTTTAATACGCCATTTCGGATTTATTGTTAATTGGTCGGCCTGAAGGGCTTGTCAGAAGTGGCAGTATTTCCGTCTTTTTCACGCAATTCGCTGTGAAATTCAGAAAGCGAAATTTTATTTCGGTGTGTGAACAGCCAGAAAGATCTTTCTGTTACTTTTCGGAAATCAGTTTCACGAACATAAGTTGCGTAGAATCACATTTAGCGCATTTAGCTCTAAATGCTACTCTAAGGCTTTCTGCACATTGGTCGTCCAATCATAGTTGCTTCATTGTCCCAATCATGATGCAACGATTAGATGACGACTACACTTTCGCACACCTGCAATTTTTAAAATATAGACTGTGCTGGAACATTTCTAGACATCATTTTTCAGTAATATCTCTTCATTTCTTTTCCTGAAATGTGTTTTGAGCATGCACACAGAGGCTTTTTACAACTTCGTCATATTTTATAGTTAAAACGCTCAAATTTATTGAATTTTAATGTAATTATCCACTTTTTAATAATTTCCACAGATTTTATGCAAAAAATACTAATTTTTATGCATTTTTAACGCAAATATTAACTTCTTCACTGACTTTTCCCCATAAAACGTAAACAAACAATGCGTGCACAACGACTAGCAAACGACACTGCCGTACTTATCCGTTCCTGCATCTTCTACGATTTGCCGATAACTAGCCGATAACGACAAGTGTGCTGATCTCTTTTGAAATGCATGTGCTCGGCTCAAAATTTCAGGGCGAGACGATAACGAAACTCTGATTGGACGACAAGTGTGCAGATAGCCTAAATGTACATTTATCCATACACAATTGGTCACCTAAATGCAACTTCATTTTTGCATTAAGGCTGTGTGCGTGTACGTCTAAACTGCTACCTAAATAGAGAAAAATCCTAAATCACTGGAAAGTGTTGGTAATGCAGTGAATAGGAACAATTTAGATTTTTTCCGAGCATACTTTTCAACCTAAATTGAACTGTGCAATATAAAAGGGCTCGCGATTAAACGAAGAATGATTTTTTTAGAAGTTTTAAGAAATTTTTATCTTTTCTATGGCACAAAAATAAAATATTCAAAAAAATGTCACTATAAATATCTTTTATTTTCGTAAAAGTAAAGAATAGGAGCCGATGACCTAGAAAAAAACAAAAAGTGGGCGTGGCTCGCTCCTTATTCTTGATTTCGATTGTATTTATTTTGTGTTGCTGCAAATTAAAAAGGGCGGTGCAAGGGGGTGGTAAAAGTGGAATTTTCAATATTTTTAAAAGCTTATTTTTCGAAAATTATTGAACCGATTTTCAAAACGTGGCTATTGTTGGAAAGGTAAAATACCTTTTATCAAGTATGTGTATCTATATAAATAATATATACATATTTAGAGAAAAAGGAGATTATATCCTTTTTTAAATCAAAATGTATGTTTTTCTTGAAAAACTTCGTAATCAGTTATGAGACAGTATTTAAAAAAATAGTGAAATTTTTGAAAAAATGTATCTTTTAGTATAGTTAATTACGTATTTTTTTAAGAAAAATATGAATTTTTATTAAAAAAATTGCTATAATTTCGTTTTTTTAGTTTTATCGAAATTTGTGTAAATTACATATGTATATAGATGTACATATCAAATGAAAGGTATTTCAATTCCCTTTCCAACCGTATCCACGTTGTGAAAATTTTTGAAATATAAGCTTTTGAAAATAGTAAAAATTCTACTTTTACCACCCCCAAGCACAGACATTTTTTATAATGGAAAAAGCCGAACTATGCCCACTTTTTCTTTTTTTTTTATAGCTAAACGGGACCTATTTTTCACTTAGAACCAAACAATTTAGGTTGTCAAATGAACTCGCACAGTTTTAGCAGTAGTTTTCCTAAATTGGTAGCAGTGCTGGAAATTTCCAGTGGAATATTAGTTTAGGTACTAAAATTTAGATCAACTCGCACACAGCCACCCAACCGACGTTAGCACCCCATTTCTGAAAATATTAAGATTTTTGTATTGCAATCGATAGTTCGTCGATTGTTCTTTAATGTTCGTCCATTTTTAACGTTTGTTCGTTAGCCAACAATTTATAACTAATTTTTCAATTTTCACTTTACGTAATTTATGAAAAAGAAAAAGCGTCGCAGGCAACAATTTGGAATAAAAAGTCCTGCGATGTTTTAATTTTCATTAGCTGTATAGTAAACTATCGTTTTACATAAAAACTTAATAAAAAAACGCCGCAGATAAATATTAAAGTATATTTTTATATAAAAAAAAGAAAAAGCGCCGCAGGAGAAAATTTGGAATAAAAAATCGGAACAACGTCGTCTTCGTATAACTTACGTAAACTTTGAAACTTTTTTAAACTATGCGGGAATCTCTACAATCCCCTGAAACTTCAAAATGTAGACGAAAATGATGATGATGACAATTAATAATGACAATTAAATTGTTCAGAACTTTTGTTGTTTGATATTGAAAATGAGAATGTGTATATGAGTTTGAGTTTTGAATTTTAAAAGTACATTAGTAGGATTCATGAAATGTCGCAAAGTTGTTGCAAAATTTGCCACCTTGCGACACAGCTGATTACTTTTGTATGGAAACTCTCCTGCGACAAAATTGCGACATTGCTACAATATTTGAGCAAATTTTGGCAATCT
>NW_023458555.1:60641740-60670206 GCF_013731165.1 Rhagoletis pomonella | reverse complement strand
TTTTTTTGAAAAGAAAGCAAGTGATTCAGACATGTTATCAAAATGCTGCTGTATGACACCTCCAATTGCCGTATTAGATACATCTACCATTAAAGATAATTTTGCATCTTTGTTAAAATGATTTAACAAAACCTTAGATGAAAATTTCTCCCTAACACATTCAAGAGCTTTAATCGACTTGTCATCCCAAACTAGAATCTTGTCTCGTTGTTTACTTGTTCTAAATATTAATCAAATCATAAATAACACCAGTATACTCTGCTAATTTTGAAATATATCTATGATAGTAATTAACCATCCCTATAAATTTTTGTGCCTGCTTAATTGATTTTGGTCGTTCAAAATTTCTAATAGTTTCTACCCTATTTTCAGAACGCTGTATTCCTGTCTCAGAAATGTTATGTTCTAAAAAATCAATATTCGTAACACCGAAAATACATTTGTTTGGTTTGATATTAAGACCGTACTCAGCTAAACGTTGAAAAAGCACATGAAGATCCTTAACATGCTGTTCTTCATTTTCAATTGCAATAAGAAGATCGTCAATATACGCAAAGACAAATTCGAAATTGTTAACTACTTCATTGATGAACCTTTCAAACGTTTGTGCCGAATTTCTAAGCCCGAAAGGCATTCGGGTGAACTCAAACATGCCAAAAGGAATATGAGGCAAGGGGTAACGATCCGGTACAGTCACAATATTAAGTCTTCTAAAATCACCGCAAGGACGCCAATCATTAACTTCTTCCTTTGGTACTAAATGAAGTGGGGAAGCTACCAAGGAGTTTGAAGGTCTACAAATTCCTGATTTAATTAAAAAATCAAACTCACGTTTAGCAACTTGATACTTTATGGGATCTAAGCGCCTTGGCTTAGAAAATGGAAGGTTTCCTACTGTATCAAGTCGATGTGCCGTTGAATGCCTAACAGGTTTGGAGTAATCTGGTTCTACAAAAAGTGATGGAAATTCTTATAACAATTTTGTATATTTATTATCAACAGCAAAAATGTTTGGAAGGGGAACCGAACAAAAGAAGGAAATCGCATTAACCGAAAGATTAGTAAGCGGATCTACTAATCGTTTGTGTCTAATATCAATTAAAAGACCGAATTTGCAAAAAAATCTGCACCTATAATATGTTTCACAATATCAACTATTAAAAATGTGAATGAGAATTCCCGTCTTAATACTAAATTAACATTTAAAAGCTTTTTTCCGAAGGTTGAAATTACTGAACCGTTAGCTGCCGTTAAAACAATATCCGCAGATTTTTTTGTACATCGAAATCTAGAAACCGGAAGTACTGAAATCTCAGCACCACTATCAACTAAAAAATTTAAATTGTTCTGTTTATCAAAAATAAAGAGGCGACGTGTAGAAAACTCTATATTTTCGTTGTTTGTCGCCGCAACAACAGATGATTTTAGTTTAACGAATCCTTACTTTTTGAAAACGTACAAGGTTGTTCACATTTCTTTGCGTTGTTACCGAATTTGTAATGATACCTACATAACCAATTTGGATTATCAAATGATTTCGAACGCCCTCTAAAAGCACTTCTGAAACGATTTCTATTAGTCGAACGCGACCTAAAACTTTTTTGATGAATATTCTTTTTAATTTCACTTAACTCCATAGAAAGTTTTTGAAAATTTTCACACATAATTTCATTTGTTCTGACTAAATTCTCAATTACCAATTTTTCACATTTTGAATTCTGCAAATTACTTACAGAATCTAATTCTGATTTGTTAATTTGTTCCCAAATATTCTCTGCTGATTTCGTTAATTCATTAATGTCACTAATACTTGAACTTGCCAAAATCACACTAATATTCTTAGCCAATTTTCTTAACCAAAGTTTTTTAAGAAATCCGAACTAAAATTGGAACCAGAAAGTAATAACATTGATTGATAAAATTCGGATGGCTTACGATCATCAATTTGAGAATCAGATAAAATTTTATCTAGTTTTGCATTCTCACTTAACGAGTTTCTCTCTATTAAAATTTGCTTTAATGCCGTAAATTTGTTGTTTTCCGGTGGATTTTGTATAAAGCCTAAAATGGTTATTATCATGATGCAATAATACAAGGTGTTATCAGTTGGCAACTTCTCGCTCTAATTCCGCGATATTGACTGCCTTACGTGAAACAGTGTTACTTCTTTAACTATTCTTTGCCCATTAATATAGTTGAATATTTTTTATTTTTTCTCAGTATACACACTTTGTTTTCTTAAAAAGGTATTTCATCTTATTTTATTTCATTTCATAACGAATATACTATAAAAAAGCAAATTTTGTTTAGGAGAAAATGTGAAATTTTATATTTTTCCCCCATATGGGGATTAATTTCTTCCCGTTTTTCTTCTCATTCTACTGAGCTAAGTCAGTGTCAAATCGAGCTGTCACAACTGATACCACCTTGTATTATTTCATCATGGGTTATTATTACTTCTTGCGGAAGTGCAGTAATTGTATATTCGTATTTTGTTATTTCTTGCGTGATATTTTTTGTACTAAACTGCATTTCCGCTTGAATAAACCATGCTTCTGGACAACTTGTCCAGAATTGCGGTAATTTAACAGAAGTAGCACAAATCTCACTGTTATTACGACTGGCATAGGGATTTGCTAATTCCTCTTGATACGTATTGTTCTGCAAATCAATAAGCGAATCGTTTATATTTTGTGTCCGTTTAGATGTTTGTGTGTCGTGTTGGGGAGAATGAAACATTTTGATTGTTATAATACAAAACTCTCAAAAAGGGGAGTTCACAGTTAGAAAATAAACTAACTTATATATATATATATATGTAAGATACAGCTCACCAGGTAATTTCAATGAATCTGGTATATTGTAACGAAGCGTTTTGCTTGCCCCGATGCTTCTTCTAAAATGCTGGGGTATGCTCGCCGTGTCCAGGGCTCGTTACAATAAATTTGTAGTTTCGTGCTCTGGTAGATCGTAATTTATTATTTAATTTTCCTTAATTTCTATAAGAGAACATATAACAAATAATAATTTGAAACATTCGGTAGCGTCACTTGCAGTGACTGGGTAACGGCTCCTTGTCCCGTTATGAGCCCGTTAGGCTGTAGTGGCGTGACTTTGGTACTGGTGGGCAGCGCTCTGCTGACGCCGCTGGGTGGCGCGCTGCTAGCGTCTATAAGCGGTGTTCTGGCCGCGTCGGTATGTAACGCTCTTGCAAGGTGGGTTGCGCTCTGCCCTTGCCGGTGATTGGCGTTCTAACAACGCTGGTGGGTAGCGCTCTGGTGACGCCGGTGTATAGTGCTCCGGTGACGCCGGTGTGTAGTGCTCCGGAGAGTAGCGTTCCAGTTGCGTCGAGATGTAGCGCTCTCAGCAATGCAGGTGAGGCGTACCGATGAGTGGTACTTCGGTGGCGCCGGGAGTGACGTTTTACTCGCGCCGCTGGGCGGCGTTCTAGCGACGTCGACAAGTGGCACTCTATTCGCGCTGGATGTTGATGTTGTCACACAAGGCGGAAGGACCTACAGTTTTACGCCGACTCCGAACGGCGATTGTATTTTTATGAGAAGCTGTTTTTCACGGCAGAAATACACTCGGAGGTTTGCCATTGCCTGCCGAGGGACGACCGCTGTTAAGAAAAAACCTTTTTCTATATTTTTTTGCGATGTTGCTTTGACCAGGGCTTGATCCTAGGCGTTGCGGAGTGGAAGCGCGCACAGCTTACCACTACACCACAGCGGCCGACTCATATAGTGCAAGAAATTTCCGCCAAAATATTTTTTACTTAGAAAATTTAGCTAATTTCACCACTCGCGACACCAGCATCCTGGTACAATCATCAAATTTTCAAATAGTTTTTGAAGTCGCACCAGCAGCTGGTACAATCACACTACAAGAACATACACGGTCAATCGACTTGATGGGTCATTTAAAAAATTAAGCATATTAAGGGCCGTAAACTTATCTCTTTTAAACTATAGTTAAATCGTTAATAGATAAGTTAACAGCCCGAACACTTTTACAGCATGTATGTATAAAAACGTAAGGAACATACAATATATATATGTATGTATATATCAGTCTTTTTATACCCGAGCGCACTTGTGCACAAGGGTATATTAATTTTGTTCACATAACGGTTGTTTGTAACAGCCAAAACGAATCGAGATAGATATAGACAAATGTATACATAAATGATCAGAATGAAAAAAAGAAATCGATTAAGCCAAGTCTGTCTGTCCGTCTGTCCGTCCGTCCGTGTACACGATAACTCGAGCAAAAATTGAGATATCTCAACGAAATTTGGTATGTAGGTTTCCCTTAATCCAAGGTAGGTTGGTATTGAAAATGGGCGAAATCGGACTGTAACCACGCCCACATCCCATATAACGGCAATTTTCGGAAATACGAAAACTGCGATATTTTAGTAACTACTGAAATTATTCACTCAAAATTGATATTTACAACAATTTTTTGACGAAAAATAAGAATATTATACATTTTTGGAAAATGGGCGTAGCCACGCCCACTTATGGTTACATGTGTATATCTTCGTAACCGCTGCACCAATTTCTTCCAACTTTGGCACAGTTGTTGGCCTTGGTACACCAGACCAAATGGCCAAAAATCTTTTAATTCGGACAATAACCACGCCCACATCCCATATAACGGTAATTTAGAGAAATATAAAATCTTCGATAAATCAGTAAATATTGAAGCTAATTTATTCAAAATTGATGCTTGCAAAAGTTCTTTACCAAGAAATACTTTTATGGTACAATTTTGGAAAATGGGCGGGGCACCGCCCACTTATGATCACATATATGTATATCGGTAACCGTTCTACCAATTTGTACCAAACTGGGTGTGGTTATTGTGCTTGCCACATGAAAGCAAAGCGTTGAAAATGATTGAAATCGGACTAAAATTACGGCCGCTTTTCATATAACGGTAAATTTCAGAAATACTTGAAACTTCAATATTTCGAAATTGAAGGACGCCAGTTTACTCAAAATTGATACACCCCGGCTTACCATCTAGCGGTAGGTTTCGGAAAGGTGAAGAAACATATATTTAATACTTGCGCCGGGTGTTTAATGTTCGGCTCCGCCCGAACTTAGACTTTCTTACTTGTTTAGTTTCAAAATTCATCTCCTACATAAATGCAGCAAAAAAATAGATCGAATTAAGCATATACAACTTTTTCATGCCAAATATGAATCAATTCTCCAAAGGGCTAAAAAAAGGGCTAGGTGCAATTTTAAATTTATGTGGCCAAAAAAAGTATGTGGTAGCTAAATCTAGCCACCAAAGGGCTAAAACGGCAACACTGTAGGCTGTGTGCTTGATGTTGCGTGGTCGCGCAGCTACATGTTGCTGTGTGATGTTGCGTTGTCATGGCACCGAAGGTGCTGTCGGGTGTTGCCATGATTCGTGTTGCTATGACTTGTGTTGTTGGTTGTTTTGATGGCGGGTATTTGTGTGGGTCAAATTCCTCAGGGATATTTGGTCCTCACAATATATACAGGCATCAGTTGTGATATATCCGGTGGATATTTAAGATTTAAGTGCGTTATATCAAAATTTGACGTGGTGTAATATGCTTATTGCCAACTGTGGACGGACGTTGGCCAAGCAGCGTTTCAACACTTTTAGCAAAGTCGCCGTCGCCGTTGTAGCTCATACGCAAATTATTTATGTGCTTCAATATGTCAGCGTGGTTGCCTGCTGGTTGGGGTGGCAGTTGATACCGCGATAGTATGGTGTGTGCTAGGGCCTTGTCGCAATAGCCAAAGAAACAATCGGCAAAAAGTAATGCAGCAGCAGCAGCAGTAGATCTCGCTAGTTCATGTGTATTTTCCGCTGAACAAGCAGGTTGATGATGCTCGGCGGCGCTGGGTAACAAAGACTGTTCTTTTCGGCTCAGTTTCTCCTTCTGACTGTGGCTATGGCTGAAGGTCTGGTACGAATGGCGATGTACCAAGGTTTCTGCAATATGGATTGGCGTTTTGATTTTTATTAAGCGGACGACTGATATTTGGCAAACGAGGAGGTAAAATCGGGTTGGCTCCTGGCAGGATCGCCAATTGTAGGATTATGTTTTCTCAAATATAAAATTTATTTAAAATGATTAGTTTTTTTGATTTTGGCCGTTCTACTATAATTTATTCGTTAATTTTGAGCTCCAGGCCGGTTATTAAATAAAACATAGATTTTGGTAGTTTTATTTATTACATATATTGCTGTCGATATTTCGCCTTCAATCTGAAAGCATCTTCAGGAATTATTGAGTTTTTCCAATCGACATCGACAGCAATATATGTAATAAATAAAACTACCAAAATCTATGTTTTATTTAATATCCGGCCTGGAGCTCAAAACTAACGAATAAATTTATTTAAAATTAAATTAAAAATTCTATTCCACATTGATTGTGAAAATCTATAATAAATTTCAAAATTTTTCATTTTGAAAAACATAATATAACAAAGTTTCTTCAATTTCTTAAATAATAATAATATATAGTATTACTCATTTGCCTTTTCAGTAGGGTTTTTGCTCATTATCTTCTGCGTGAGAATTGATCGTAATAGATACGGATCTAAATAAGCGACTAGAACACGGTTGTTTGTCAAAAGCATACGATTTCGAACTGGCGTAAATGAAAATTTGCTAAATGCTATAGCATGAACGCTCTTCGAAAACATCTGTTCGAAAGTGCTAAATGTTGCATTTTAAATGCCGCAAAAACGCTGCATAAACCGATAACTTCATCAAGCAGGTAATCTTATAAGTTTACGCACTCTGTTATAGGGCTTTCGCACGTGGCGATTTTTCAGGCAACTTTTAGTTGAAAGCAAAAATCGCCTCGTCCGAACGGCCTTTCAACTAATCGCTTTCAACAAAGTTGGCCGCCAGCCAACTTTGAACTCGTTCAACTTTTTTTCCTTGCAACCCTGTGTTTGTTTACATTCTGTATCAGTGTTGGGAAATGAAATTGTCCCTTCAGTACGAAATCTATACAAAAAATGTACTTTTCGGCTATAAATTGTATACACTTTTTAATTCGCTCATATATTTTCTTAGTACATTTCCTTCAAAACCAAAGATTTTATGGTATTCATGAGAAAGTTTTATTGTTTATGTACATACGTTTACGTATTTTACACTTTTACAAATTGATTCCACGTGCACACATACTGCATTTAACGCAAATATGTATGCACACATTTTTAGGTATACATCTTAACAAAAGGCATATTTAAGTTATTATTAATGGATAAAGGAGACATTTTCTTTGGATTCAGTACTAAAATTTTACATTTTAATAGCATTTCAAATGCTTATCAAAACTTTACGAGAAGATTTGACCATTTATCTTAATACTATTCTACTTTAATTATTTTTTGTAAAAAAAAACGTTTATATTTTAAGAAAAGCCGTACAAATCCAAGGTTCAAACTTTGTGCAACATTAAAAAAAAAAACAACACACTTTCGTAAAAATTTCGAGCTTTTTAATTCGATTTCCTAGATTTATTTTGAGTGTGCGGTTTTTTAGCCCATTAAATTTTAATATAGTAGTAGGAAAGTATATTGTAAATGAAATTGTATCAAACAAGTACAATTGTACCAAAAATGCCAACACTGTTCTGTATACATGCTTTTTTCTTTTTTACTTTTTACTCTTATTTTAACTTTCAGCTTCGCTAAAAGCCCTTCTACCAACTCTTGGCTTACTAAATTTACGCCAATTGATAAAATTTTGCAATCTAAATTCATTTTCAATAATGTAAATAACGATTCGTGTTGAATCGAAAATCGCCTCGTCTGAATAGAGATGGCAACTTTTTCACTTTCAGCTTCTCATTCAACCATGAACGAAAGACACAAGATCACGCCTTCCCGAAAGAAAGGAAAAAATTATTTTCTAGCTGTTGAAATCTCGACGCCATCTTTGTTGTACGAAGTAAACAACGAAGAGAACAAAAAAACCGCGTAATTGTTGAACGCATGAATAATCATTTTTATTATGCGAATTCTTCTATAAATCATGTCGTTGTGTTAAATTATTCTTTACCTTATGTGTGCACACGTTGTCACAGCGAAAATTAAGAAAATTGCATTAAAAAGCCACCACCAAATTGTAAACAATGAACACATGTAAACAAACGGCTAATGTCAAAGTCGCCCCACTTTTTCGTAAATGCGATTATAACGGGCTACTAAGAAGAAGGCGTGATCTTGCATTTTTGGTTCATGTCATTCAACTTCGTATTCAACTTTTGTTGGCTGTAAAATCGCCCGTGCGAATGGCCTATTACATTACTTTTCGTTTATACATGCGACAATTGTCGTGTTTTCTTTGGTTATAGACATATATGTAATACTTCTATATGTGTAAGCATTCCGAAATCAAAGCGAGACAGTCTAGTACCGTTTTTGTTAATGTATTGTGTACTTGAGTGCCGTTTTTGTATATGTGTTGTGTACATGTTTATTTATAAACGTATGTGTTCCTTTTCTTTCGTACGTGTTTATTGATATATCTGTACTGTAGTGTTTTCGGACGGTACTAGCTCTTACTGCCAATATAGGAGTATTATATATATGGTTATAGAGCACAGTATCAATAACTTTATACTACTAGCACGAGGATAAAGAAATTATAGAAACCAACTCACTAAATGTGAAAAATTATATTTTCGAGATAATATCTATTTAAATAAATATACATATAACATAAGGGCTATTTATTTGAAATTAGGTAAAAGAAACAATGGTAGAATGTCTGTTTGTGTATGAACCATTTGACACACGCAAAATAAACAGAACGCATAATATTTGAACCAGATCTCTATTAGGGTCACATCGTTGTTGTTGAATTTGCGTGCAAAATTTTTATGCGGACCCCGATTATTGCCCAAGAAAACATAGCTAGAGTTGCGACAGAGTTGCATTGGCTTCAGTTTATCAAGTTCATTCAGTGAAAACGCTGGATTTATCAGAAATGTGTAAACGAGTTTCCATACAAATTTTGAATGTTCTTTTATAAGTTTTACACAACTATAAGTTTATACGGTTTACAATGCATTTATAAGGTTTGATGAATACCCTTATTTTACATAATTTGGATAAAGAAAAGTTACGCACATTCAACATCGATGTGATGCTGATAGAAATCTGGATCAATTTGTGATCAACTCTGTTTCGTTTCCTAATTAAGTGAGGAAATTTTAATTGACAGCACCGACAAATGAATATATACACAAACAAATGTTCGGTTATGGTTAAAGCAATTCCAGTTTTTGTATTGAATTTTCAGTTTAAAATTAATTTTTTACTTTTCGGTAGGGTTTTTTGCACATTATCTTCTGCGTGAGAATTGATCGTAATAGATACGGATCTGAATAAGCGACTGGAAAACGGCTGTTTGTCAAAAGCATACGATTTCGAACTCGCGTAAATGTACATTTGCTAAATGCGATAGCATGAACGCTCTTCGAAAACATTTGTTCAAAAGTGCCAAATGATGCATTTGAAATGCAGCAAAATCGCTGCATAACGCCCATTGTGTATGTCAAAAGAAAAAAGGCTTTTAATACTTCTGGTAACTTTTTGGTAATATTTTTCTAATTTTTTGGTAACATTTTTTTCAAGTGTTTGGCAACCGTGCCAGGAGGTTTCGGAAATCCTCGAAATGGCGAAATTGGCACATCTGGCACCGCTGAAGCGAATGGCGTTGCCGTCGTTTGATGAAGTGTCAGTGCTTGGTTGGTGTGTTGTGCGTTGTTTATGCTGATGCTTCTAATTTGTCAATATATTTTGTTTAAATTTTGTGAAATTTAACGAGCAAGGAAAAACATCGTGGAAATAAAAATAACATTGGCCAATAATCGAAGAACGTAGCGGAAGGACAATAATAATAACGTATACTATAAGTGAACTAGCCTTGTGAACAAGAATCAAAGAAAACAGTGGTAACACATAAGTGGAAAAAGCAGAGGCAAAGAAGAATTGTAGAAAGTAAAACGAAACGATTTCAAGTTGTGTTCGTGTAATAAGGAAAAAATTTCGCTGCCCAGTTAAAATTTGTAAAAATTGTTAATTTTGTTGTTAATAAAGCGTAAAAACGCTATTACTATAGAAGGAAAATGTCAACACCCGCACGCAGGCGTCTTATGAGAGATTTTAAAAGGTAAGTAATGTTGAAAATAAACTACGAAGACCCTTGTAAGGGGGTGCAGTGGGGCTCTGCCCAATTTCACACCGAAAAGCACGAATGAAAAATGATTTATGAAAATACGCAGAAGAAATCGGTTACAAGAGACCCGAAGAAATAATTACGTGTGATCTTTTTCTTTACACATTTTTAACGTTTGCTTTATTATTATGTACCCGTCTCGGTGCAAACCAAAACGCAAACACATTTTTATTCTTTTTACGTTTCACTTGGTCACAGAAATGTTGGCTTTGGCATTGTGCTTTCAGTTAGGTATGTATGTTTTTTTTTTAATTTTATTTCAGCCTTCACGAATATTAGTTCGAATCTCAAGCTCTTAGAGCAACGGTAGTTAGTTAAACTATGTATATTCCTGACAAAAAGACAATGTATTGTAATCCAATTCAAGAATATTCATTTATAATTGTGATTGAGGAACCTATTCGCTAGAGCCATTTATTGATTGCAGATATGCAGCTTTCTCTTCCGTATTGTTACTTCCTCCTTTAGTATACTAAGCACACATCCCCACTTGAGGGTACAAAGACTTGCAAGACACCTTGCATTCACCCCACATTCCAGGTGAAAACATTTTTCAGGTTTTATGAGCTCAAATCAAACAGTTTCTAAAACATACATGTCGTCGCCGTCGCGTAAAAGCTGCGGGAAATGTTCGGTTCTTTGTATAATGGGTATTTGGTGGAGCAGAGGCAGAGGGGCTGTGGCACCTTAAACCCCAGGCATTACAAAGAGCACAGTCCAAACTTTAAGAAGTCACCCTTCCCCTCTCGGACTCCTGCATAGCCCTCGGGGGGCCTCGTTTGAAAATGGGGTAAAATTGCCACTTGCCATAGCAAATGTAAACTCGGGATACGCCATCCACACTATTTTTGCGCAGAACACCTTTCCGCGTTAGCGCCTTCGACCGCGCTTAGAAAAAATTACCCTCATCAGTCAAACTCTGGCTACGCCATCCTCAGTACTTTTGCGCAGAACCCACTTCGAAATTCAGAAAAAGGGCATATTTCAAAACTAATTTATTAATAAATGCATAATACGAATTTTTTATTGATTTTGGTCATACATACTTTACATACATACATACAGTTTACAATAAAATGGGTTCCCTATCTGCTCATAAAATAGCTGTAGCATTCAACAATGTTACACGACATGTATTCGGGATAGCTAAATTTGACCATATCTCTGGTTGGAGATCGCGATTATTAGACTGAAATATTTGATTATCTGAAAGCAAGAAACTACATCTTTCTCTATCGACTTATTATGTACAAGGAGCCTGGTTATCTATATGACAAGGTCATTTTCCCTAAATCAGCTCGAATTAATAATTTGATAGTATCAAATTATAATTATCAAACCTCCGCACGGCTATTCTTTGTCAATGCTATTCGTACATGGAACTCTATTCCAATGGCAACTCGCAATAGTCTAAATAAAATCAACTTTAAGGATGTTCTGTATGCGTACATTCTTTAAAATAAATTTACGTTTTATAATTATGTGTTTTGCTATCTGAATAACAAATCTCAAGTTAATATGTATAACCACTGTATTGCTGTAATTGTCTGTACTTTTTATTGTGATTTTTAGATTTACTTTATTATAAGTTTTAGTCTTACTAACTATTATTACCTTCCTTTATCTTTCTGGTTTTACCTTTTATTTGTTGTACTATAAAAGATCGCAGATCTTAATGTACTAATGATTTTGCAAATAAATGAAAAATGAATGGTCTATTATACATACATATTTCCCAGGTTGATTTTCAATCTTTCTTTATACTGGTATGTTTATCAAACGGTGGAAGATCGCCTCTATCACTCCAGTATATAAATCGGGTAGTAAGAATGATGTTATAAACTATGAGCCTATTTCTAAAAAAACGATTTGTTTGAAACTCTTTGAAAAGGTGATTAAAAAACTTTCTTTTGTTATTAAGCGCTTAGTAGAAGCCCAATCAATATGGTTTCGTGAGCGGCCGCTCCACAGTTACTAATTTAGCGACTTTCTCTGGATTTTATGTTTCAGCGTTTAAAAGTGGATTTTAAGCCGAAACCATCTACACTGATTTCTCGAATGCTTTTGACAGAGTCTCGCACTCACTTTTAGTTCGCTAATTGAAGAAAATTGGCTTTCACTCGATTTTTTTTTCCTGGTTAAAATCTTATCTTTCCAATAGAATATATTCGTGAGAATCGAGTACTGTAAATCTAATCAATTTTTTGTCACTTCATGTGTTCCGTAGGGCGGCGTCCCTCTTGTTTGTTCTCTTTATCAACGATATTGGATCGTGCTTTAAATATTCAAATTTTAGATTATGTGCTGACGATCTTAAACTCTTCGGCGGGTGTTCCGCACGGCAGCGTCCTGGGCCCCTTCTTGTTTATTCGTTTTATTAACGATATTGGGTAGTACTTTAAATATTATAATTTTTTTATTATATGCCGACGATCTTAAACGCTTCCCCAAGATAACTTTCGCGTCGGACATCGTTAAGCTACAGCATGATTTAAACAATCTTGTTAGGTGGAGTCAGTAATAAATTAGAATTAAATTTAAAAAAATGCTTCCATATGACTATATCTAAGTCTGCCAATTCTATTTCTTCATCTTGCAGCATCCTTAATAACACCGCGTTACAAAATATACAAATTTCACGAACTTTTGAAGTGACCTAGTAAAGGTCATAAAGCTGGCCGAGCAATTCACGAAACTGTTTTCACAATTTTTTTAACACCCCCAAATTCTAAACTTATTTTTAAAATACTATTTTCGACAATTTTTTGATCGGTTATTTTTTAACCAATTTTTAGCTTTTATATGGCTTTGGAAAGAAGAATATTTGTACTATTTAATGATAAAATAAGTTTTGTGAGCACATTGTATTATTACGTTCAAATTGGCCCGATTTAACTAGTTAAATTAACAAGTAATTTTTAAGTAAAAAACAAAACCAACTTCATTTCTCATATAAAAATTTAAGATTATAGTTAATTTCTTCATGATCCAATGATCGGATTTAAACCAAATTAGTATGGGACTACCTGTGAGGTAACACCTTTCCTTTACAAGAATTATGGTAATCGGCTAATGCGGTCCAAAGTTATGCCGTAACATACATAACAAAAAAAAAATTAATAACCTCCTTTTTTTGAACTCGGTTAAAAGCATGGCTCAATAAACAGGTGAAGTAATAAGGCAGCATTCTCTGTTAATTTTCTGACATTCGGCTGCCATATATTTCCCAATGTTGCCTTTATGCGTTGAACGTTTTATGTGTTGCTTCTTTGGAAGTATTTACATATATTTTGGGGCAATTTGGCCAGTTATTATTTGCATGCAATATTGTTTATTTCTAAAATTTTTCCCACTGCCACGAAATAGACCTTCCAATAAATGTTAAAAAGCTATTTTTTAAGTACAGGATGCATTTCCATACTAATTATTTAAATAAGCGCTTGAAAGGCAAAAGATTTAATCAATTAATCTGTATACACATCCCATATTTAAACTTATTTATTTAAACCATATAGCCATTAATCTGGGCTGCCAGACATTTAGAGTCTAAAATCCGTACAAAGACAAAAAGTGGTGGGTGGAAAACCCGTACGCTCAAATTTGTTTGTCGAGCAAAAAAAAAATCGTTTGTACTTAGGTGAATACAGGAATCGTACTTTCAATAACATAAAATAAAGAAACACATATTTCCACTAATCCTATTTATTTATTGCTTCACAGACAACCTTATTATTTTTCTGACTTCCCAGTGGGAAAATGTAATGTATAGTAATCGAAAAAATAATCAGTAAAACAACCCTTTCCACATTCAAAAATGCATTTTTTTCCCCAGGGCGATGTCATAAGAAAAATGGGGCATTCAATTACCTAGTATCGAGAAATGAATATGTTTTATTATGAAATTTTTGGAACTGTTTGAAATACATTAGAATGCGGATTACATAGTTAGCAGTAATATAATCGAGAACTCATAAGAAATACATTCTACTATTTATCAAGCATGTAATGTATTACTACTTTTCGGACTGGGAGCTTTTTAACAGGCAGTGTGTTCTAGTTTATGTACATGTAACAAAACTTTTCAGGTGGGTTGTCGACCCTACCGAGTAACAGTACAATCGAAATCTACCAATAGATTGTTATACGTAATTTTTAAGGCCTACAATTCCTCTTCGTGCAGCACAGAAACAACACATTCACACCCCAACACAAGGCATGGAATATTAATAGCTGCGGTCCAAGAGACGAAGTTGCACGGCAATTCAACCTTGTTCAATTGCGCCGGATACAACGTTCACCGTCGAGCTCCCGAGCGAGACAATGGTGGAGGCTTAGCGTTCATCACAAACCACACCGTGCAGTATCGTCTTATCGAAGCAGACATCGGCCGCAGGGATATCATCCTAGAATGTCAGGGTATTGTTATCCGGTCTGGCGATGTTGAGCTCGAAATATTTAACGTATATACACCCCCTGCCACTAGCTGCCCGACAGGATATCACCCTAAAATTGGTGCGCTACTCAGAGGTGAAAACCGTATGGTTGTTGGGGACTTTAACGCGTACCACGATCTTTGCCACTCAAGCCTGTCAAATGATCGTATGGGAATACATCTGGCTGAGCAGATAGACGGTTCGACATTCTAGACAATGAACGACAACACACCCACCAGGATTATGGGCAGCTGCTGCAGATTGCCAGATCTAACAATTGTCAGCGCTGGTCTGATAAACAGCGTGTCATGGCGACCTATGCAGACCCTAGCATCAGACCATCTGCCCATAGTCATCTCGATTGATAAACCTGCTGACTGCTTCCGCGGACTACCGGACCTATGTCAACTTTTCCAAAGCTGACTGGAAAGGCATCGCGGATGTTACTGAAAGCGCCTTCACTGCACTACCCATTTCAACCGACGTTCAGGTAGGTGAACGTAAATTCCGCTGGGTTGTCACTGCAGCGGCAGCTGCTTCATCCCAGCAGGATGCGGCTGTTCTAGCCGATGAGCGTGACAACCGCAAATCCCCGTATCAGGGATCTCAATTCGGAGATTCGGCAACTTGTGAACGTACATAAGCGGAAGAAATGGCAAAAGCATCTGAAGACCCTCAACTTCGCCTCTGGTGTGAGTAAGCTTTGGTCAACCGTGAGGTCATTGTCTAACCCGGCGAAGCGTGACGACAGAGTTGAAATATACTTTGGTGACCACGCTTCGTCGGACCCGCAGCGATGCGCGAGCTATTTTAGCCGGCAGCTCATTCTGCATTCTCCGGTGGATAAAGCCTATCGTCGAGAGACTAGAAGGCTGCACAAAATGCCAAAACTCAGTGCGTCTCTTGTTTTCACCAGCGGTGAGGTAAGGGTAGCCATCGGGAAGTCGAAAACCTCTAACGCCATTGGACCCGACGGAATATGCATGCTGATGCTGAAAAATTTGGGTCCTGCGGGAGTAGCGTACCTAACGGAGGTCCTCAATTTGTCAATGGCCGCTCTCGTCATTCCAGACACCTGGAAGATGGGGAGTGTGGTACCACTGTCCAAACTGGGTAAACCAGCCAACAAAGGAGAGTCTTATCGCCCGATAACCCTCCTTTTCCCCTTGCCTTGCTACTCCCGTATTTCACGAACCGCCTGACCCCAGCGAAGCATCAGCATGGGTTCCGTAAAGTGTACAGCACTTAACGCCATAAACACTCAGAAAACTAGTGGCCCTAAATGAAACCGCCCCTGTGAGAGAACTATTCTAGTAGCGTTGGACCCGTCCAAGGCGTTGGACACTTTCGGTCATTCAACGCTGCTAGAAGACATAGAAGCCTCCTCACTCCCACAGGAACTCAAACGGTGGTCGGCAAATTACCTTGAGTGGTCGACACTCGTCAGTAATTTTTAGAGACAAAACCAGCAAGCTACGAATAATTAAACAGGGGGTACCGCAGGGTTGTGTCCTGTCCCCATTAGTGTTTAATAATAATGTCTCAAAGCTCCCTCAACCACCAGAGGATGTCAATATTGTCTCTTATGCTGGCGATTGTTTGATCATGGCGTCTGGGAATGGATTGGATGACTTGTGCTCGAAAGTAAACGGTTATCTCGCCGAACTTTCTCGCTTCTTCACTGCAATGAGCCTTGCCCTATCCCCTGCGAAATCCTCGGCAACCCTATTCACCACCTGGACCAAGGAGGTCAGACTGCAACTGGGTATTCACGTTTATGGCGTAACAATACCGACGGTGAATAACCCGAAAATCCTCGGTGTTATCTTCGACAGTCTGCTCTCTTCTCGGCGCATACAACCGCAATTGTCAACAAAGTACGGAGCCCCAACAATGTCCTCAAGTCGCTGGCCGGCAGCACTTGGGGCAAAGATAAAGAAACGTTGTTGGCAACACAACAAGGCGATTGGCCGGCCGGTTCTAAACTATGCAGAGTCCGTGTGGTTGCCTGGGAATAGCAGGACGCAGTGGATGAAGCTACAGACTTGCCAGAATACGGCACTACGAAAGCGACCGGATGCCTCCTGATGACGTCCCAACACCACGTACACGAAGAGGCCCAGATGCTCCCAGTCAAGGAGCATAACACAATGCTTTGCAAACAGTTCCTTGTGGGGAGACACAGACGTGGTCATCCCAGCAAACAGCTACTTGCAGAAGAGCCCTCGTCAAAGCACGTCAGGAGGTATCTCTACAACAACCTCTGGACCCGTCAGTCTACCGACAGGCCCTGAACGGCATTTACAGGGAATCAGTCTCGAGTTATGTAGTCTGCCGCCCTGATAATGCCGTTCTAGGCACACAACCACCTGACGTGGACGGGCAGAACTTTGTCTGCCTCGGGAGACCCGCACCACAATAGCCCAACTTCGCTCTGGCTATTACAGCAGGCTAAACTCATACCTGAGCAGAATTAATGAGGATGTGCCCAACCAATGCCCGGCATGTGGAGAGTCGCCACCTCTTCACATGCCCTGAGAATCCCACCCAGCTGACGCCCCTGTTCTTATGGACAGACCCTGTTGAA
Source organism: Rhagoletis pomonella (assembly GCF_013731165.1). Lineage (NCBI taxonomy): Eukaryota > Metazoa > Arthropoda > Insecta > Diptera > Tephritidae > Rhagoletis > Rhagoletis pomonella. The sequence goes on along the minus strand of NW_023458555.1, from coordinate 60,652,929 downwards.
GTCGCACACTTTCTGGGCCTCCCCGTAGCTAAAACAGACGACAACGTTGACGGATGAACCGAGTGAGTAGTGCCGCTACAATAACAACAACGGATGAACCGACCCGAGCGGGGCCTGGTAGCCTCTACAACAACAACAACTAAAATTCATATAACTCGTTCGGATTAAATTGTTTTTGAATTTTTTTCTAGGCATTGTGTATACCTCGGAAACCTATTAGAAAATACTCGTTTTAAAGAATTTTATATTAGAGTTAAAGAATTACGCCTTAATGAGAAATGTCACACCCGGCCCCATGGAATGAGCCATGTGCACTATTTTTCTTTATTACTCAGTTCTAAAGTTTAACAACTGGTCTTATTGCTCAACAAGAAATAAAATGAAGCAAATTTGTGTTATTTCATATTCAATTGGAAAATATTTAACACAAATTTGCGTTGTTGCCATTCCGTTTGTATTATCTCTCCGCCCAACAAACTGTATATTTAAAAAAAAGTGGAAAAAGGAACGGTCTAATGTGCATACAATATTCATATGAACATATCGAGCCCTAACCGCCAAAATAACGTAAGCGACATTTTTTTCAAAATTTTCTTTTTGATGCAGAAATGTATCTAGATGCTCTAGGAATATTTCTGCATCAAAAAGAAAATTTGGAAAAAATGTCGCTTACGTTATTTTGGCGGTTAGGGCTCGATATGTAGACTTCGTAACTAAACCAAGTAAATCTTTTTCTTTTCTTAATTGCAGACTTCAAGAAGATCCACCAACTGGAGTTTCTGGAGCGCCAACAGATAACAATATTATGATTTGGAATGCTGTGATTTTTGGTCCACATGACACCCCTTTCGAAGATGGTACCTTCAAATTAACTATAGAATTTACGGAAGAGTATCCAAATAAACCGCCTACGGTTAGATTTGTATCGAAAGTTTTTCATCCAAATGTTTATGCAGACGGAGGTATTTGTTTGGACATCTTACAAAATAGATGGAGCCCCACATACGATGTCTCAGCTATTTTAACATCCATACAGGTGGGTAACACAACAATGATCCACATACATTTTTAAAATGTGCTATTAATTAAATATGTAACAATTTTGTTTTAGTCTCTATTGAGTGATCCAAATCCCAATTCACCAGCTAATTCAACGGCTGCTCAGCTCTATAAAGAAAATCGTCGGGAATATGAGAAGCGAGTGAAAGCTTGCGTTGAGCAAAGTTTCATCGACTAGCCATCCGCCACAGGAGCAACACCACGCAAATCAACTGTAGGGGGAACGGGAACTGCAACTACAGAATCTGCAATGTTTTATTAAAATAAAATTCGAAGAATGGAGATAATTAAAATATTAAAACTTCAAATACATATACATATATAATACATAATATACAATACGTAAAATGATACACAATCGCTCATATTTTTCAGTCGTGTAAGTTGTGCTGCTAACAAATTCAATAAAGAACAGAATTAAAGAAAGTAAGAAGTAATTGCACTCATGGCAGACAAACCCTGACATTAGATGCAAGCGCGACGCAAGGACCTTAAAATGTAGCAATGTAATCGCTATGCGTGACTTTCAAGTCCGACTGACATTACCAGTTGTTGTTATTAAGTCAATGTTATATCAATACTGCAGTTCAACAAAACTATATTTCTTGCGCTTTACATCTTCAGACTTAATCAAAATTTGTAGACGCAAAATATTAACAAAAATATAAATTCATTAATATGTGTATGTACCTTAAAGAGAACTCACTGCATCGTAGTTTTTGAGTGAAAATTCAGAATTTTTAATCATCATCGCTTTAAATTAAAACTGGGCAAAAATACTCATTACGCCCTTTTCTATTTAAGACTAGCAGCGTACAATTATTTGGCTGCTATCAAAAATCTTCCCTGGTTCCTCTTATATCTTACCGTGTTTGTTTTGACTAACATTGATTTGGGTGCTCAGTATTTGATGAAACATCTCACCAAATAGTGCGCCATAAGAGCGGTACTAACATAAAAAACACTACAATAAACCAGTGTCAATATTATTAAGAAGAAATTGTAGTTCTTTTCCTGCACTCATTGTAATTGTGACGAAGGAAAAATTTACCAGAGGCAAAATTAAGTAGATGTTCGTATTAATTTTATTAAAATTGCTTTATTAAAATTCACTTCAGCTATGGATAAGCGTTTCATTTTTTAACTACTTTTGTGCGTGTGAAAATTATATTGTGGTGTATATGAGTATGCTACATGATGATACAATAAAACAGCATAAAATATGTTACTATGTTTAAGCAATCACCATTAAACAACAACAGCATAAAACAATTCTGAAGCAAATACTTTACATATAAGAATTACAGTGTAATAATAAAATTGGTATCTTATTTCAGTACCCAAATGCAGAAATAAACTTTTTGTAAGCTCATGGTAGGTTTCTAAATTCGACTGGCATATGGGATATTCCAGCACCACTCGCGTTGCTTTTGCTACGTAAAGTTAAGAAACCAAAAAAATTAAAACAAAGCATTTATTAATTACCATTTGTAACTCGCGTTGGAGTTAGAAATGTTCGATCATAACGCGAGTGACCATTAGTCACCAAAAGGCCAAAAATTTACAAGAAAATCCATTTTTTGAATTTGGGGTGGGGGCAGCGCCTTGGGTCCACTTGTCAAATAAGGTTAAATTTGCCATTGAAAAAAGTAACATTAGTTTTTTACATAGCATAATTTTCGGGGCTTTCCTTTTAGCGATTTGAAAATCTTTAACAGAAAAAGTATTTTATAAAGCATTTTCACATTACCATATGGCGTTTTCTTGTCTCGAAAAAAAGCTCCACTTATTCAGCCCTGAGTTAGCGCTGTTAAATTTTGATGTTCTTTTCTCAGCCTTTTCACAGGGCGTCGTGTTCGTTTTCATACATTTTTCAGTTTATGAACCTTTTTTAAAGCTACTTAGGGCCGGTTACTCAATGTCCGGTTAACACTAATCTGCGGTTAAATATCGTTATCGGCGTCTTCGACTCCATGCATACAACAGGCCCGGTGACTCAATGTCTGGTCGTTCCCACGACAGTCGGGTCTACGTAACCGGAACGACCCAGATTTATATCTGGCCAAGGACTGTCACTCCAGCAACACTCCCCAAAAAGTCTTTGGGGAGTTTGTATGCTGTTACAACAACAACAACTCAATGTCTGGTTAACACTAATCTGCGGTTAAACATCGTTATCGACGTCTTCGACTCCATGCATATAACAGGGAGTCGGTAACGTCGATAACGATGTTTAACCGCAGATTAGTTATAACCAGACATTGAGTAACCGGCCCTTAATCTTTTATGAATAAGGCCATTAGTCGATGTTCAGACACGAAAACTTTTGTTGCGGAAACTCAAAGTTTCTAGGGGAGAGAGCGACGAGAAAAGGGGACGGGTACCGAGTCGCCCGTACTCGGGAAACACGCCGTGTGCTCTCGTTCGTCTGAGTATTTCAAGTTGGCGGTTCACAGCTGACAACAACAATTGCGTACATTCCCACGACAGCCGGTTCTACGTACCGGAATGACTTGGGTTTTACCCGACCAAGGGCTGTTGTTTCGGCGATCTAACCCCGTTTAGATCAGCGAAGTATCTCAGAAGTTGTTCGCCCATAGGGCTACATTCACTACGTATTCTTTTACTCAGGGCTGGCATCGAGTCAAACCCAGGGCCAGAATTCTACACCTGCTGTGTATGCCGGAGACGACTACACCACAACTCCACCTTAGTCAAGTGTAATGCCTGCGAGGGGTGGAGTCACCTTAGAGTCTGCTCAGGACTACGGACACATCGACAGTGGACCACGTCGTACGTGGCCCCCTGTTGCTCAAACAGAGCAGCGTCCACGGCTAACCTCAGTCCACCCGAGCAGCCTTACACAGTCACCACAGCACAACAACATAATAACACCACAGACCATACCACAGCCACGACAGACCACATAACACACACAACCGCACCACTACCCACACGCCGCCGCCAACAACTCGTGGTTCCCCCTACAATCTGCACGGTATGTCAGACCAGGATATTCCGTAATGTGACATCAGTCAAGTGCAACACCTGCCCTGGCTGGTGCCACTTTAGGGCATGCTCAGGTCTGCGTACCACGCGAGATTGGACTGCGCTGCTCGGTCACAGACCTCAACTGCGACGCCTCCCGCCACCACCACAGGGCGGCAACCAACACAGCAGCGCACACAGCCAACGGCGGTAAGAACACACGCATCCCTTACACCTCACATCACGACACGTCTCCCACATGAAGCTCCTTCAATTTAACTGCAACGGGCTACAGAGCAAGATTGAGGAGATAACCGTCTTCATGTGTCGGCATGGTATATTGATAGCTGCGGTCCAAGAGACGAAGTTGCACAGCAATTCAACTTTGTTGAATTGCGCCGGGTACAACGTGCACCGTCGAGATCGCGAGCGAGATAATGGTGGTGGCTTAGAGTTCATCACGTGCAGTATCGTCTTATCGAAGCAGACATCGACCGCAGGGATACCACCCTAGAATGTCAAGGCATTGCTATCCGGTCAGGCGAGGTTGAGCTCGAAATATTTAACATATACATACCCCCTGTCACCTGCTGCCCGGCAGGATATCACCCTGATATAGGTGCGCTCCTCAAGGTGCGGAGGTGAAAACCGTATGGTAGTAACTGACTTTAATGCGCACCACGATCTTTAGCACTCAAGCCTGTCAAACGATCGTAGGGGAACAGACTTGGCTGAGCAGATAGACGATTCGACATTCTGCACAATGAACGACGACGCACCCACCAGGATTATGGGTAACTGCAGTGGCTCGCCAGACATCACCATAGTCAGCGCTGGTCTGATAAACAGCATAACTTGGCGACCTATGCTGACTTCAGCATCAGACCACCTACCCATAGTCATCTTGATAGATAAACCAACCGACTTTGCCTCCGCCAAACACCGGACCTATATCAACTTTTCTAAAGCTGATTGGAAAGGTTACGCGGAGTTTACCGAAAACCCTTCACAGCGCTTCCCACACCAACCGACGTCCTTCTCGGTGAACGTAAGTTCCGCAGGGCTGTCACTGCTGCTGCAGCTCGCTTCATACCGGCAGGATGTATAACGGACCCACGTCCAAACTTCCCTGCCGAAGCGGCTGTTCTAGCCGATGAGCGTGATAGCCTTCGTCAGGCCAATCCCGGAGATCCCCGTATCAGGGATCTCAACGCGGAGATTCGGCAACTAGTAAACGTACATAAGCGGAAGAAGTGGGAGGAGCATCTGAAGACCTGTAACTTCACCTCTGGTGTGAGCAAGCTTTGGTCAACCGTGAGGTCACTGTCCAATCCGACGAAGCACGACGATAGAGTCGAAATTTCCTTCGTCGGACCCGGAGCGATGCGCGAGCTATTTTAGTCGGTAGTTCATACTGCATCCCCCGGTGGATAAAGCCAAGCGTCGAGTGACCAGAAGGCTGCACAAACTGCCAACAACCTGTGCCCCCTTGCTTTCACTTGCGGTGAAGTTCAGGTGGCCATCGGGAAGGCGAAAGCCTCCAAAGCCATGGGTCCCGACGGAATATGCATGCTGATGCTGAAAAATTTGGATCCTGCGGGGGTAGCGTACCTAACGGAGGTCCTCAATTTGTCTTTGGCCACTCTCATCATCCCAGACATCTGGAAGGTGGGGAGAGTGGTCCCACTGCTCAAACCGGGGAAACCTGGCAACAAAAGAGATTCTTATCGTCCGATAACACTCCTTTCCCCGGTAGCGAAGACACTCGAGGCCTTGCTACTCCCGTATTTCACAAACCACTTGACCCCAGCGAAGCATCGGCATGGTTTTCGTAAAGTGCACAGTACAACAACAGCACTTAACGCCATAAACACTCAGATAACTCGCGGCCTTAACCGAAACCGTCCCTGTGAGAGAACGATTCTAGTAGCGTTGGACTTGTCAAAGGCGTTTGACACCGTCTGCCATTCCACGCTCCTAGAAGATATAGAGGCCTCCTCTCTCCCACAGAGGCTCAAACGGTGGTCGGCAAATTATCTGAGTGGTCGACACTCGTCGGTAATGTTTAGAGACAAAACGAGTAAATTCAGAAAAATAAAACAGAAGGTTCCCCAGGGTGGTGTCCTTTCCCCGCGACTGTTTAACTTTTACATTTCAAAGCTCCCTCAACCACCAGAGGGAGTCTCGATTGTCTCTTACGCCGACGATTGCTCGATCATGGCGACTGGGAATGGAATTGATGACCTGTGTTCGAAAGTAAACGGGTATCTCTCCGAACTTTCTCGCTTCTTCACTGCAAAGTGTCTAGCCCTCTCCTCTACGAAATCCTCTGCGACCCTGTTCACAACCTGGACGAAGGAGGTCAGGCTACCGCTGGGAATTCACGTCGATGACACCAATTCCGACGGTGAATAACCCCCAAATGCTCGGAGAAACATTCGACAGCCTGCTCTCCTTCTCTGCGCACGCAACCGCTATTGTCAATAAAGTACAGAGCCGCAACAAGGTCTTCAAGTCGCTAGCCGGCAGTACTTGGGGCAAAGACAAAAAACGTTGCTGGCAACATACAAGGCAATAGGCCGGCCGGTTTTGAACTACGCAGCGCCAGTGTAGTCCCCGAGGACTAGTAGGACGCAGTTGACGAAGCTACAGACTGTCGCCCGAACACCATCTCCACGGCGAGGCGCAAATGCGCCCCGTAAAGGAGCACAACATAATGCTCTGCAAGCAGTTCCTGATCGGGAGCCACAGAAGTGGCCACCCAAACAGACAGCTGCTTGCAGAGGAGCCCTCGCCTAGGCACGTCAGGAGGATCTATATGAACTGACGGACGAAGTCCAGAGGTTCATCAAGCAACCTCTGGACCCGTCAGATTACCGAATGGCCCTGAACGGCATTCACAGGGAGTCAGTCTCGAGTTATGTATACTCTAGACCTGTGAATGCCGTTCTAGGCATACCGCCCCCGGACATAGACGAGGCGGAGCTTCATCTGCCTCGGGAGACACGAGCGACAATAGCCCAACTTCGCTCCGGCTACTGCAGCAGGTTAAACTCCTACCTGAGTAGATTGAATGAGGATGTGCCAAATGAGTGTCCGGCATGCGGAGAGACCCTCACATGACTCGAAACATCTCTTCGCATGCCCGGAAAACCCGACAACCCTAACGGCCTTGTCCCTGTGGACCAACCCTACAGAAGCTGCACGCTTCCTAGGGCTGCCGTTAGTGGAACTTGACGACAACGACTGAGATACCAACCGTCCCGGGCGGGGTTGTTGTAGCCGCTACAACAACAACGACAACAATTGCGTACAAATGAGTTTCTGTGTGTGATTGCAAAGGGCAACAGCAAAAGAGAAATCGCCGATAATAAGCAACTCGAGTTTCCGTGTTTGAAGGCAGACTAAGCGCCGGTTACTCAATGTCTGGTTAACACTAATCTGCGGTTAAACATCGTTGTCGACGTCTTCGACTCCATGCATACAACAGGGAGTCAGTAACGTCGATAACTATGTTTAACCGGCGATAAGTGTTAACCAGACATTGAGTAACCGGCCCTTACAGTTCATGTGAATAAATCAGTGTTATTAAGTTCTAAAAATGAACTTCTGATGGAGTAGCATATTTTCTGTTTCATTCTCATATGAAGAACGCCAACATATTCTCAGGTTTCAGGACAACGCAAAGCAAAAGTTCCCACATAAAAGGCCAACATTTATTTTGAGAAAAGAAAACATCAATAGTTTACGGCTCATTCGTAATTCATAAACAAATCAAGTAATTTTGCCACGTAAAATTTGCCAATAAATGCGAAATTAGCGAAAATTCAACCAGCTTCAAAAATTTGCTATCATAATTATCAGATTTTTAGAAAAATTTTGGGAAGGCATTTTTATAGCCAAATTAATTTCGATATAATAAGGCGCCATTTCGAAGTTGTGCATTTTCTTCGATATAAGAAAAAGAGTATTTTAGAACATACGTATTTTTTGTATGTGAAAATGCGAAATGTATCCAACCAAAATAATGCACAAAGATCAATGCGAATTTTTAGGTACTTCAAACGTTCACTTTCTGTACTGAAATTTAATGAGCTATAAAACTTCATACCCAAAAAATTTCTGTCAGCCTGGTACTACGCCGCCATGTTTTTAACCGGCGAAAGGTTGAAAAACCTATTTCTGAAGTAGCGTTACCAGCTTGAAGTGTGGCCCTGCATTCTGGCTTTGTAAATCAATGGAAAAGAATATTCGTCGCAGTTACCAAGCACTTCACGTTGCACACAGGAGTATTTAGATATATAATATAACCGCTAAAAATTCAGATTGATGAACTTTTATATTCTCTTTAAACCAGAGATGCTCAACAAACTATATGAATCGATTTCGTTTTGTTGATGCGCAAAAATAACTTATCAAAATAATTTCGTTTCGTTTCAGAGCTGAATTAACGAAACAAAACTCAATCGTTAACGTTGAAACGAAATAAATCATCAATCGTTAACATCGAAACAAAATAAATCAAGGAAAAGTTGTTTTATGCCATTGCCAGCTCACTATAGACACCTAGCACCTAAATGCATGCTACAGCTTCAGCATTAACGATTGAATTTCTTTCGTTAATTTTGATTACTTGTCGAGCCTTGTCAGGCAATATTCTTTTATAGGGATATATTTTGGATCCGTTGGCCTACGTCTGCTTTCTGCGCTATTTAAACTCGAAGTTTAAGATCCTTCAAAAGGGATTCCAAGCTGAAATGTTCAACTGCTGGTTATACGGAGATTCTATGATGGCATAATTAATAATCTGTTAGTCTGGTGGAAAAACTCGATGCACCGCTAGTTTTTTTATCAGTAAAAATAACTTAAAAGTATAAGAAAAGGAATGCGGAAAAGTGCGCTCGATACTCAAATGCTTTCGTCGGAGCTAAGTACCGATATTTGCTGAATTATATATCCTCAAATTTCAGTGCCCTCGAAAGATCATTACAAGGACTATGAAACTGGACAATAACACTATCTACTCAACTTCGACGAGAACGTATGGGTCTTTAGCACACTTTACCGCATTCTTTTTTAATATATTTTAAAGTTATTTATTCGATTTTAATTGAGAAAACATAAATATTTTGGAAACTGTGAATTCTACACAATTCGCAATTATTCGTATATGAGAACCAATCTGAAAAAAGGAGAGCATATCCGGACTCGCCGATCTAAATATGCCATAGAAATATCAATGCCGTTTTTGAATTTTTCTGAAGTAGGATAAATATGTCACGAAAATTATGCTAAGATAAATGTAACTAATTATGATTAAGTTGAGCGTTTTCTTTCATTACTTAGCAAAAAAACACACCAAATAATTTTGACCGGTTTTACTATGCAAATACTACTTTGTGCGTTGGCGAAAAGATTTACTTGATTTCTTATACATTATAAATGGGGCTGGTAAAAATATGCCAGAAAAAATGGAAAATAAGCGCTATAAAAAGCTCGATAAATTACCAAAATATGCTCTTAAATATGCTATATTAATGAAGTTTTATTTAATTTTTTCAATATTTTTATTTAATAACCTCGTTTAGTAACGAAAACATGCTTTTTCAAATATCGATCGAAAATGACCTCTTGTCATTTAAAATTGTTTAATAATTTGAATTCCTACAAGGTGGTAGCAGAAGTATAAAAACATACATTAGCTAAAAAATAAGTACTGTACTTCCGAAAGAAGTACGGCTGGTCATATTATGCTTACAAGTCATCGAGCTCACATCCGTGAACTCGAAAAAGTTAAAGTTGGGGGCCGCACGGCGGCCCCTAGTTGTCCTTCCTAAAATAAAAGAAAATAAGTAGTTTTATACAAGTCTATTTACCATCTGCCCTCGCTGTCCAAAATAGAATGAACACAACATATTTCTTAATACTACACCCAGAAAAAGGTTTAGTGATAATTACCAAGATTTGATTATAGTGGCCAAGTGGCATAGTTGGATATGGCGAAATAAATATCTAGTTCACGAAAGTCTGAAAGTTACATGAGACTTATAGTTGGGACAAATGTATATTTGTTAATAATTACAAAATGACTACCTTGATTGGACAATATTGTTAGTTGAATAAAATCATCATGATACAAAAAAGAATGTAGTTTAATAAACAACTTTTGACGGTTAATAAAATTTTTTGAAGTTTCATAAATTGTGATTATTATTATCGGCCTTGCCACTTTGGTAATATTAAACCAATAAATCGGAGTATTTTCCTTCCAATATTTATACCAATGTAATAATATTTCAAATCAAGGAGACTTCATCGTAATTGTTCTTTTTATTTTATAATAAAAACCACGCGCGTATTATGCTGTGAATGCAATCTTGCGATCTTAAAATCTAATTCTAAAGAATGTTCTTCCCAAATACTTAAAATCTTTTTATATTTAGGTTCAAATTTACTTTTAAATTTCTCATCAGATTTTGCAAAAAATTAGCTTTCACAAATTTTGAACTTAAAGTTTCTAATGTACATAAAAAACCTGAAGTCGGCTTGAACAGCCCGCCCTCCGATAAACAATTAACATATCGTCGTATAAAGTACAAAGCCGCGTATCAACAAAATGCAAAACTGCCTATGTGAGGTTGCATAAATTATTTTCTTGAGAGGAAAAACACTCATATTTCAAAATGGTTCTCTTTTTTATAAAGCAATCACATTTCTGGCTAGTATATTTCAGGACGAATGGATAAGGCTTGAGCCAAGAGCTTGTGTGAGCAAATCCAATTTTTGGCAAAAATGTCAGTCACGCGGTTTTGCAGAACGACGATCCGCGTATCGTACTTTGTACTTTTAACTACGATATGGAAGTATAATTTTGATCACTTTCTTCATGCGTTCGGAAACCTAGTCATCAACCCTATTTTGGAAATTATGTAGTATAATTTTCAAGTCCATCATATTCCACATCTTTGAATGTACTGATAAAATCTTCTGCTTTAAAAAAAATATTTCTTCTAGTGATCAGGTAGCATGAATTTGATGAAATGTCATAATTTTATTAAAAGACAAATGGTTAACCACAACAACGAATGTCCTTAAATGGAACCACCTTCTTTTTTATATCATGAAAATCCGTGATTCAATTA
>NW_023458555.1:60586353-60611740 GCF_013731165.1 Rhagoletis pomonella | reverse complement strand
CTGGCAAGGTGTTACGTCACTAATGTTGTGTGGGTGCCAGGCCACAAAGACATACCAGGAAACTGTACTGCAGATGAACTAGCAAGGAAAGGAACCTTGTTGTCTGCAATCAGTACAGCCCGTAATGCGGGCATTCCGCTATCTTCTTGCAAGCTCTGGCTTGAGAATAACTTCGTCGGACAGGCTAATATAAGATGGTCTGCGGAGCCTACTTGCAGGATAGCAAGACATATCTGGCCTAAGCTTGACAAGCGTAGATCTCACCCTCTTCTCCACTTGGAGCGACCACTGTTGCGGCATGTTATTGGAGTTCTCACCGGGCATTGCCTGATGGGAATCCACGCCACTAGAATGGGTTTGCAGTCAAACGACTACTGTCGTAGCTGCCGCGATGAGGAGGAAATCGAAAGCGTGGAGCACTACTTATGCCACTGTCCTGCTCTGGCTAGAGCTCGCCGATGCTCGTTCCTCCATTATTCTTTTGAATGTCTGGCCGAACTGGATTCAGCCAGTGTCTATGACTTTGTGCGCTTCATCAGAGCAACGAAGTGGTTCCACTACTAGGGTAAGAGGAGGGACATATGGAGTCTCTTATACGGCATCACAACGGGCCCTTGGTGGCCTAAGTGTGCCCTTTTCCTGAGGGATTAGGGCAGCCGAGTTAACCTAACCTAACCTAACCTAACAATTTGTAGAAAACTTCAAAAAAGTGCAACAAATTTTCACCTAAATTTCAAACTTTTTTCTCAGAAGTGTTTGAATTTTTCTGAATACACAGTTTTATAGCCCAATCAATTTTAATCTGATAATGTGCAAGTTTCAAGTGACTGAAAGTTACCGTTGATTTTTTAGAATTTTTTTCTCCAAAGGTGTTGCGGTTTTCATGCATATACAAATAAATTGAGTTTATTCATTATATGGAAGCCAATGCGACAAAAAAATTCTAAAAAATTAACGGTAATTCGTAACCACTTGAAATTTGCACATTATCAGACTAAAATTGCAGTGGCTAAAAAACTGTGTACTACACTTCCGAGAAAAAAGTTTGAAACTTAGGTGAAAATTTGTTGCACTTTTTTGAAGTTTTCTACAAATTGTTAAACTTGGGTTTATTTGGGGTTTGTTAGAGAAAGAACTGTATTTTAATTGAAAATTCTTAAAAATAAATAAATAAACATAAGTGGCACACAATATCACTTTCAAATGGCGTGCTATAGATATGACCGATATTGTATATATATATATATTTTTTTAAGTCGGTTTTTTTTGCTAAAAATTACTTGTTTAATCAAATCTTCTCTGAAAGCTTTGATTGCAGCATCTATTATAAATTTTCTTTGTATTTGTCTATTATGTCGAGTATTTTTTAAATGATTTTTTCTATTTCTTCTTTTAGTTTTTGTTGTGCTTGTTAATGTTGTTGTTGTTTCAATTATTGCTTCAGTTGTTGGTGGTGGTGTTGTTACTGTTGTTGTTTCTGATTTTTCATCATTCGTTACATATTGATTTTTAAATTGAAATGATAAACGAATTCTCACATATTCACTACTATTTGGAAATTTTAAATCAAAATTTAAATATTTACTATTTCCATCTACAAACGTGTTTGTTGTATTACCAATTTCAGAATTTAAACAAGGACAATAAGTTCTTTGTTGTTCATTTGACCCTACAGCCAAAGTTTTGATTAAAACAAGCAATGTTATTAAATTGAATAAGTACATCTTCTTTTAAAATATTTTGATTAACTGACTATGTCTGTTTAAAGGATGTTCATTTCATATGTCTGGATATAGTTTTTTACATTAATTATTTGAATGTTTTGATTTTCTAATGTTGGTGTGAAATCGAATACATTAATCTTTTCAATTTCACCATTGCTCAAAATACGTTCCCTTTCAACTTCACGATATTGGAAACAGTTGATTCTCACATTTCGTTTCTCATATTCAACATTATATGTACAACGTATAGTTACTTCAATGTTTTCATACTTAAGATTGAAACGTCGATAAAATGCTTCCTTTGATTCCAATATACCTCCTATATCAATTTCCTTTTGAATTAGATCTTTTCGAAATGCTTCTATGAAATGTTGGCTCTGTTATGGTTATTGTTATTGTTGTTGTTTCCGGTTTTGAAGCGTCTGACAAGAAAAAGTTGTCTTTATTTTCCAGTTCCTTACTCTCTTTCATCATTGTAAATGATAAATTTATATTTAAAATATCATTGTTGGGAAGTGTTAAATTGAATTGTACGTTTTTTAAATTTCCTTCAATTTTAGGTGTACTAATAATAATAGGTGTCGGCAATGTATTACCCATTATTGTGTTTAACAAAATAAAAAAACCACACAGGACTAATTTTATAATGTATATTTTTATTGTTTTTTGCGTAGTAAAAAATTATGTGTAATCATAACAAAGTGTTAAGTAATACTAACTAAAAATAACATTTGAAGATATCTTATATACATACAAATAAAAAGTATGACATCATCTTATAAAATATATTTACAAAAGTTTCCTTATTTCATTGGTAAGAGGTATATATTCAAATATCTTATCATATATGATTAAGCAATAGAGTGAGGTATCATTTGGTATGATGACATCTGTTGTTAACTCAATCCCAATATCAATTGGTCCGGTTTTGATGGTTTCATTTTGATGAGATACATCTAAGACAATTATTGGTGAATCCTTAAAGGCCTCGAGTGTTAGAATAGGTTGTGCTTATTTTGAATAATAATTTGTTTGAAATTTGCAATACATATCGTATAGCAATGAGTAACGATTTTGACTAAATTTAAGTTTTAAATCATCATAAGGATATGAACCGGAGTTGAGATGAACTTTTACATCTCTTAAATTACAATGCTGATTTTTGTTATCATTTCGAAATGCTACAAGTATAAAACGTGGTCTTTCATTTTCAGGAGCTAGTTTAACATTCCATAAAATCGATGTACTTTGTGGTAGTATCGGATTATAATACATATCCCAACTTTTAAAGGATATACTAAGAGGTGTTCTTTTATTAATTGTTTTAAACATCTCTGATTTGTAAGCGTCAGAGAGTTGAATATGCGGCACTTTCCAGGTAATGTTTAAAATTTTTAACTCCGGTATTTCCGTCGCAACGGATGATTTTATAACATTTTTATTATCATTTGCACGTACTAAAATCAATTCATGTTTACCATTGACTACAATATTATTAAAATCTTCAGCAAGTCCAAGTAATAATTTCAATGGAACGCAAAATTTGAAATGACCGCTACTAAGTGGCATCGAGTCACCAATTCCTGACCATCCAGAATTTTTTAAGGTATTAAGTTCGTTATTAGTTAATGATACAAGGTTTTTCATATCTGTTGAAATACCTAATTTACGCGTATGATCGATTTCTACCCGATTAAGTTCATATCAAATTTCTTCAAAAAGATATGCCATAAAATTATTTAACAATTTTATATTAGGTGAGACTGTATGATCCGAAGCTCTTTGACCAAGTCCTTCAATGTATGAAAAGCTTTCGCTGGGTAAGAGATATAAATCTTGGTTTTGAATTGAAATACGGATTTCATCATTATTACCAAAAGATTGTAAATATGGTAAATAGCTGTGATATTCCTTATTAATTATGCTAGTATCGAATTCCGGTCTCCCTAATACGCTTAGTATATTTCCCATAATTTTTTTCACTTTAAGCGAAATCCTAATTGTTGGAGAAATTCTTTGTTATTTGAAGTAAGAGTCTTAGTCTGCGCTTGATAATGTCATTTTCGCTTATATTGTCTTCGTTTCTTTTCACAA
Organism: Rhagoletis pomonella; assembly: GCF_013731165.1. NCBI lineage: Eukaryota > Metazoa > Arthropoda > Insecta > Diptera > Tephritidae > Rhagoletis > Rhagoletis pomonella. Next base: position 60,607,922 of record NW_023458555.1, on the reverse strand, counting down.
GGACTAATTTCGATCTTCTTATCCACCGTTGATAACGTTAGTGAATTGAATGAAGGTAAATTATTGTGAGATGGTTTTTTATTAAAAGTAATCATGATTCTTTTTTAAAAGGCGGGTTTCAAATGCAACCTTATCGTTATCTTCTCACCTCGGATATTTATTAAATTATCGTCTTGATCGGTAACTTTTAATATGAGAGTGTGTATTGTGGTAGTATTAACTGGTAAATATATTACATTAGCTGGTGTTTCGTTGATTTTATATCCTGGGCTAACGCTAAGAGCAAACTGATGTAAGATATGGGATGAAGTGTTATATATATATGATCCACTAACAATATTACAATTGATAGATAATGTATTGATTTTTGTTATATTTATTGGTTGATCTGAATTATGTTTTGTGTTGGCTTCTAATTGTCTTTTGCTAAAACCTAATAATGAACCAACTGTATGTTTTTTATCAAAATATATTTTTTCTGTTGATTTGATCTCCGTTTGTAATGTATTATAATTTGCTCGGATATTTAGTGTTTCTTTCCCTTTATTCTTTTCCTTATATTTATCGGAAAGCAAATTACTTAAATCAGTTATTTCATATGAGCCGACAGGAATCTCAATCATATGCTTACCAATATGAAATCGATTATTTTCAATATCAACGTTTGGTATAGAATGATATGTATCGAAACTTATTAACCCGCAAACATAATCACCCTTTAATTCAATAGAGGGAAAATAATTTGCAATAAGTAATGAAGAGTTTCCGCTTAATGTTAACGTTATTGACATCTTAATGCTAAATAACTGAATGAAAAAGTGTCTTATAGTGATATGCTATTTATCCACGAATTATGTTCTGATGAAAAACCCAACCATTTAACGTAAATCTTATTTCTTTGTCTTTTTAAAATCTTTTCAATCAAGGGTGTGTCGGGGAATTTAGTTTTCAGTAGTTCATATTCATAAAATCCTCCTTTAATTTCATTATCCTGATAATCTTTTAATATGTATGTGGTAGGATTTGTATTTTGTATGGTTTTAATTGTAAAAATCTGTGTTGTCCAATTTGGGTTATATCCTTTTTCAAAAACATATTTATGCTTGCTTATTCGAACGTGATCATTAATTTTAAACTTGGCTTTTCTAAATACTTTTAAATTACTGTAAACAGTTTGTAATAATCGTTTTTCATTTGAAGAATTCACTTTATTAGGTTTCATTTGAATTGTTCTATGAAATGTATTATTATATTTATCAACTAACTCTTTATATTCATCAATCCAACGGTATGTACCTTGAAAACTAAACTCTTTCCACATCATTCCCTTTAATGTTCGATTAAAACGTTCAATTATTGATGGCTTTAAAATGCTATATGTGGAATAGTGATTAATTTGATTAAGTTCCATTAGATGCTTAAATTGAGTATTGAAAAACTCTTCACCGTCATCAGTTTGTAAATTCTTTGGAACTCGATGGCTATTTTCGAAAATACTTTTAGTAGCATTCGTTACGTTGTGAGCGGTTTTATTTTTAATTGCTTCAACCCAAGCTTTTTTCGAAAACGTGTCTATTAGAGTTAGAAGATATCGATATTTATTATTGTCAGCTTCATATTGACCCACCTCTACTAAATCAGCTTTCCACAAATCATCAATTCCTTTCATAACAACTCGTCTTCTTTTAAATCTTAAATCTTTATTCTCATCGATTTTAGTATTTAACTTTTTAATATTTTCATGTAGATACGTATACGTAACAGCATCATTAGGATTAATAGGTGTACCTAAATTGCTAATCTTTTTAAAATGTAGATTTAAACTCTTTTGTTCTCTATCAATGTCAATTTCAAGAAATTTATCTAGAACGTACATTATTTTTTTTTTTCATCTAAATGATGCTGATTTGATGAACTTTCACCAAATTTATTTACATTACTCATTTTTTTGTTTTCTCTATTATATTACTTTCTTTAAGTTCTTCGATAATGGAAATTATCTCGTTTTTATGATTATTATGTCCAACACTCGTTGATGATACAAGAGATCGTAATCTGTCTACTAATTCATTAGGATTATCCCAAAAAACATAATCCGTTTTGCTATTATTTAAAGTTTTCAGAGATATACCACTTCCGGTAGTTAAGACGTTTCTTTTGATATTTAGTAGTTTTCGTATTATATGTTGATATTTAAATGATTTTCCACCTTTAATTTGAGTGTTTGGTAAATAGTGACGTTTGTGAGCGTTTGTTGTAAGCAAAATCTCTTTATAATTCTGTAAATCTCTTTGAGTGTAATTTAAGGGTTTTAAATGGAATACTAATTCAAACAATCCGGGAGTTATTTTCCATTTTTTACAACCAATATTCATTGTGTTATCAGAGTTGAACTTTAATCTTTCATTTCCGAATCTCCATTTACCATAGCTATCTACATTATAACCATAAGTTGTATCTAGATGCTTATTATCATTGAGTAATAGTAGATTTATCGATAAACGAGATTTATTTGGAGAATTAATTCTAATCTTTTTATCAGATAATTTCACACGTTTTCTATCGTTGTTCAATTGGGTTTTGCTTTGGCGTTTTCTCAAAAATATGTGTGATGTTTTTTTACGCTTATGTTCAAAATCAAAATCATTATTAGTGTTTTTGCGTTTTAAAGTGGTTTGGACTTTAACACGTTTTTTATCGTTATTTAATTGTGTTTCGCTTTGTAGTTTTCCTGAAATTAAATGTGTTAGTTTTTTACGCTTATCCTCTAGGTTATTATCAACAGCATTATTTTTACGTGTTTTGCTTAGTTTCAAGGGTTTTATCACTCCCACTTTTACATCGCCACGTTCTGCTGCAAAGTCAGTATCAACAGTATTCTTTTTATGTTTTTTGCTTAGCTGCAAACGTTTTAACGCACCCGCATTTGCATTGCCACGTTCTGTTGCAAAGTCATTATCAACAGCATTATTTGTTTTTAAACGTTTTATCAAACCTGCATTTACATCACCATATTCTACTGGTTGCTTTCGCTTTCGATTCGTTCTTTGGCTACTTAGTACATCAGCATTATTTTCATAATTATAAGCTTTTATTTAACTTGGTCATCCCGCGCAAATCGCGGAAATTTCCAATCGATTTTAAACTGACTTCCCGACAAGTTAGAGACTTGAAATTTTCAGCATAGTTCCAATCGCGATGACAATGTAATTTAAAATATAAATGAATTCCCCATATGGTCCAGGGGTCTTGATTCAAAGGCGGTCAAAAAATAGTAAGATTTATGGCTAACAGAGCGTAATTTGCCAAAGAACGTAAAACCACTATAAAATTGTTAAAGATGCCGGCGCGCCGTGCCGGTAGTGTAGCAAAGCTATTTCTAGCAAATTCTAGACTCCAGATGTCGCCCCGCCAGAAGAAGTTAAATATTGCGCCTAAATATATGCCATGCTACAACGGAAATGGACGAAACGCCATTTCTTTAAATAAAATTAAATGCTGCTATATGTACATATGTATGTTTATACAAAACAAAAGCAAACATTTTGCTTGCCAAGTCTTCTGTTCTCTCTCATTGCAAGTTGAATTATTTTAATATCTATTGCAAAATTTTGTACATAAAATAAAATAACACTTCTTAATATACAACGCTTTTATAAATGGACTAAAAATTATAAAATAAGATAATGTAAAAAAAATATTTTTTTAAAACAAGCTTTTATTTAACCTGTACAATCAAAGGAATAAAATGAAGTAGAGTAACAAAAGATTTTTTAGCAAGATAATTTTGTCAAAACTGCAATAAAATGAATAAAATAAAATAAGTTAAGGTCTCGTTAAAGTTACTGAAAATCATTTAGTGAAAGGGGTTATTCAAACTTTAATGAAAATTACTAACAATTTGTACTAATTTACTTCGTTTTTAAAAAAGCTTGTCGGCGAATTCAGCGTACATGTATAGTTGGTTAGGTATGTATGTATATGTATATATGCAGAAATTTAAATGCCGGTTTGCTATTCATAAATAAATAAAAACAATCAATGTTTTTATGCCGTCCCATACAAAAATAATCTCTTATGTTATTTTGCTTATCACATATAACATCATCAAGTATTATTATAGAATTTGCCTCCGCTTTGCCTGGCGTTAAAACTTTTTCATTTTCTGTAAACATATATAGGTTTATTCCCTTAATTGCTGCAATCAATTTCTTTAGTTAACAATATTTCGGTTGATATAATGATTTTGAGTAAATGTTAATATTTTTAAAAGAAAGTCCATTCGGGCTTTCTATTAAACTGAGCATTACGTTAGTTTTACCACAATTTGATGGCCCTACGATTAAACCACGTACTGAATTTGGTAAAAGAGAACTATGTTTAGTTTTATGTTTTTCGCCACTCATATAGACTTTATCAAAATTTTTCACTTCAATTGTTATTGGTTGCCTTATCAAAGGCATTTAACTAAAAGCTGTTCACTATATAATCAATCATTTATACCAAAGTTAGGTAACTGGATTTTAGATTCGATCAAGTGTATACATAAATATATATTAAAAAATTTGAATCTAAAATGTCTATAAATTAAAAAAAAAATCGAAAACAGTATAAAACTGGAGGTGATTTTGTAAACAACTTAATAAATAAATTACCAATTGAATTACATATACCAGGCTATCAGTTTTGTGGGCCAGGAACAAAATTAGCTAAACGTTTAGCAAGGGTAGACAAAGGAATAAATCAATTGGATGCAGCTTGCAGAGAACATGACATTGCATATTCACAGTCAAAAGAATTAAACAAAAGACATCAAGCTGATAAAATTTTAGCTGAAAGGGCCTGGCAACGAGTAACATCTAAAGACAGTGATTTAAAAGAGCGCGCAGCCGCTTGGTTTGTAACAAACGCGATGAAGACAAAAGTAAATTTTGGGTTAGGAATACTTGAAATCAAAAGTAAATCGAAGAAATTAAAAAAGAAAAAACAAGGAAAGAAGAAGAGAAAAACAAGTGGAAAAAAATTATTTAAAAAAGTTATTAACAAAACTAAAAAGCTTTTGAAAAGCGACAAACCTAAAGATATCGAGAGTGCTGTGAAAATTGCTCAAAGCGCTATACATGCAGGCTTAAAAAGGAAACAATTTCTATACCAAGAATTATTCCACTACCTAAAATTGGAGGATTTCTTCCATTAATTACCATTATAACAGCTTTAGGTGCTCTTGGAACTACCGGATCAAATATTTATAAAACAATAAGGGATATTAAACAAGGAAAAGAAGACCTGTTAGAGTCAAAACGACAGAATCAATTGCTATGGGTAAATGTTTATTCCTTAAACCATACAAAAAGGATATGGGCTCTTTTACGGTCCTCAAGCATCACAATCAAAAAACTTTTAAGTCATAAATAAAGGAGTCTGTATCCATATAATTAAGACTAACATTTGTGGTATATTTTGGTTTTATATAATCATAGTGGAAACGATACATTTGCCATTTTGATATTTCTAAGACACAAAAGCCAATATATATAGGTTTGTTGTAGACAACACGAGCTTTTTTCATTTCAATAGCAATCAAATTTTCAGAAAATCTAAGTGAACTATGAAAATTAAATTTGGCTATTAATGCGCGTGCACCTAATCTGCTTCCATTCCTTCAGTTATTCTCCCACTCGGTACCTATTTTAATGTCTTTTCTCTTATCAACACTTTCCATTGTCTTACCTTAGACTGCATTATTTAATAGTTTGAAAAAATTTCGTTCAAATTCATTTTTCGCCAATGTCCGATGATGATTATTTAAATAAATATACTTTTTCATTGATTAAATTTAAGTATTCTAAGTATTTTAGTCAAAATCACGCCATGACTCAGACACTGTTGAAGATTCCTATAATGTATATGTAATATATTTTTCTTTGTGTGTTAAATCGGTTACTAGTTTCGCCTGTTTCATATTTTGGTTTTTTTTTTTTATTTTCTGAGCAAAATGGAAAATCATTATGATAATTGTGTAGGCTTGTTGGATATTTACTTCCAATATATAACCAATTAATGAATCATCTTGCACACTATTTAAATGGAAATTTTCAATATCCTCAACCCATTCAAAATTTGAATAAGGTAAATATTGTGACATGGCGTAACCATGTAAATTATTAACATCTAAATATACAAGATAATTTGATTCTTTATTACAATCAAAATCACTCGAATATTTATTATTTGCTATTGAATGTCGTTTATGCACAATACCCCCTCTAATACCCTTCTTTATAAAATTGTGCATATTAAGGTCGGTTAACAACTCTAAATTAATGTTTGTTAATTTCAACACTGTATCCCACGATAAACCTGGAGTAGTATAATACTGACATGGACCTAAGTTGTGAATTGATTTACAAACTTTTCTAAAATTTTCAAATACATCACAAAGTAATAACACATCTACTTTTAAATATAATAACAAGTAATCTAATAAGCTATTACAGTTAAATTCCTTCCAAACTTTTTGGGCATGTTCATAGTCAACCTGTTTACATGCTTCATCAGTTAATTTGTTATAGAAAAATGAAATATCTGGTAGTTGTGTTTCTTTTAATCGATCTACTGAACTAATATAATCATATGGAAATATGTACACCTTTACGTCTCATCAAATTAAATCCATTAATATTGGTAAAGAAAGATTTTATAGTAAACAAATTTGTTTTAGATAAATAATCTGCAAGACTTTGTAAGCTCGATGGCATAAACCTAAACGAATCTAAAAAACGAAGTTCAATTTTCTCTTTATCATTAATATAAATTTTCTTTGATATGGAAATATATAGCTCTTTATTTAGCGGAATGATATTTATATCACCATCAACAGATGAAAGTTCCTTTATAAGCAAATGACAATCTTATGCGGAAAGATTATGAAAGAATATTGGTACAAATTTTGCGATTTGATATTTTAAATTACACTCATTGTTTGCTGGTCCTCTATATTCACCAGTTAAATGACAATGATCAACATATGCTTTCATTATGTTGCTTTTCTTGAGCAAGTGTTAAACTTTTCTATTATTACTACACTTAAGTAATTTTTATAAATATTAAAAACATCATTAACTTAATTGTTAAAAAATCTAAATTGAAAATTTAAAATGACTTCCAATAGTAGAAGATTGATATGATGATATTTTTCTTGTTCAGAATGATAATATGGTCCTATGATAATATCTCTGTCTGCGTCTAGACCGTACACGTTTATGCTTATGTGTGGATTATTGTTTTCGAAGATTTTAATTTCGTTTACTGACATTGGAAAATTTAAATCTTTAAAATTAAGCACAATGTCATTTTGTAGAATGATAATTCTTCGTTTATATTGTTGATTTTATATGAATAGCATTTATGTGCACCATTAACTGGATACAATGCTGAAATAATCGCCCATTTAAAACAATAGTCATCGTTATTTTGTACGTTGACGCAAGCGAGTTTTCCGATAATGCTCTTTGGTAACGATACATATTTTGATCCGGCAATAGGCTTATATGCATTTATATTAACTTCCAAGTGAGAAATTTCTAATAAGGTCCAACCACTATCTCTTTCTTGAAACTCACTCATTTTTTTTTTAATAAAATTTCACATTCTTCTTTGAAAGTGCTTAAAATTTCTTCTTCTTCCATATTATGAAGTATTATACGGATTTTGGTTTGGTGCGATTTTAATTCCATTAAACACTGTTCTTCTTCTTTTAACAACATGTATTTACCGAAAAGTTCACAATTAATTTTAAGACTTTTATGTTCTTCGAGAGCGTCTTTTATTATTTGATAAAATTGATTTTCAATTGAATTAAAAAAGTTCATCGATATTAAATCATTTTTATTAGAATTTTCAAATACATATCTTGTAATACGACCATCGAAAACCGAGTTTATACATTTTATATTTGAATTTATATTTGTTTCTTTTATCGATTTTTGTTTATGTACATTAGTACGCAAATGAAAGTTCCATTTCGACGATAAAACACATTCTTCACAAGCAACACAATAACTATAGGGTTCTATTTTTTCAGTATTTGATTGATGTTCAAATCGTTTATGCTTAATTAGTTTATCCACCAGATTAAATTTAAGATCACATAAATCACATTTAAAGTAATTGCAATTATGATGCAATCTGACATGTCGCTTCAATGTACTAATACACACGAACTGCTTTTCACATATTTCACAAGGATAATACATTTTTCTTGTTTTTTAATTTTTTAATTGTAGTTATAATGTTCTTCTTCAAATTTTAAATACAACTAAAGCGATTCTACAAGTATCCATCTGCTTTTATTATAATACACGAAAAAATAAAAAATTGTTATTTTAATTTTACAATTTTTATTCAAAATAAAATTGTAATTAAATTTTGAATACATTTTTTTTTTGTAACATTATATGCTCCGGTGGATAGTACAGTAAGATCCTCTACACTCAGCTCATTATATTTTTCCGGTAAAAACACCACATCGTTCTCCAGTTCCATATATATTTTTTCTCCAAATTTAGTATTTTTCTTCTCCATCTTTAAAATTTTCATTGGTATATCAATGGGGAAGTCCGTTAACGAATGTATTGGTTTCAAGCATGATAAAAATATAGTAAGGTAGAACCGCTGAGAGTTACTTTTAAATTTCTTGACGTTTCCAAACATTTTAAATTTTAAATTTACTCATCTTATGATAATCACAAATACTAATTTTATTGTTCTCACCCATATTAGCTTTCTACAAATTTTCTATATTTGGACATTTAAAATCATCTAAATTAAATATATTAATATCTATTTTAAGTATATCTTGTATCCATTTAATTTTTGCTAATCCTTTTACATAGACATTTGTCTTATCTTCCTTCCCTTTAAGACATTGATTTAAATATCTTTTAACATCTTTTAATGAAGATTCACCATCTTTCCACTCTAATCCATGATGATTGCTATATAGCCAGTTGACTGTGATTCGATCCTTCAACGATAAATTCAAATATCCACAAAGTGATTTTATAATAAAGGTTTTAATTTCCAAATCAGATCCAACAATGATCAGCTCCTTTGTAAAGAATTTGTTGTTAATAAAAAATCCTTGCACATCTATAACTATAACTTGTTCTTCACTCATTGTTGCAAGTGTTTTATATAATATTTTTAAAATCTCTACCCTTTTATATGCGGATGGTTTACATAACGTTTGCTTTTTCCTATTACCCCACATCCAGTGTTGATAAGGTTTGTTTTCTCTATTAAATAATATACGGGTTTCACCCTGTCCCCGTTAGGTGGCGCTACTATCTGTACCGAAGGCTATGTGTGTGTGTGAGTGTGTGTTCACACCCGCTAGATGGCAGCGCTTCCTCCCCCTTCCCCACTTCCCCGATCCAGTTTTCTTGGCTCTTGAAGGAACACAAAACCCCTACTCAAATTGCTAGAAATTCTAAAATATACGTACATACATGTCACCAATAAAAAAGTTTGGACGTGCTAGGAAAATCTAAAGGTGGATTTTAATTTCGCAGGCCTTTGTTATCTTCGCAGCGTCATCCAATACGGGTTTTAAATCTAATGGCGGCATCTTCCTAGTCGCCAGGGAGCACCAACAGATAATACAGTGACTCATCGGCGTAGCCAGAATGAAATTTAGGGGGGGGCTCGACCCTATTAAGCCGGCCTTTCAGCGTACTATTTTATTTATATATAAGGAAAATTTGAAAGTTAGGGGGAGGCTCGAGCACCCCCCTGCCCCTACCTGGCTACGCCCATGCAGTGACTTCTTGTAGCGTTTTCTGCCTCTTGCTGCATCCTAGACATCGTTCCTTTCGTTTTTTCAACCAATGAAATATCGGCACACTTTCTCCATTTCAAACCATTTTTCTGTACAAATTTGTCGATAGCCTTAAAAATTTCGTCGCTGGTGGTGTAAGTCTCAAGTACTTCGCTCATCAAAAGTTCTTTTTCGATTTGCATTGCGAATAGGTACCTCACTAACACGAGAAGAACATTAAGTCCCACTACGTCGCACAGTGTTTCGACTATATGGAGGCAGGTGGAAATAATAGTAAACCTGCACCAATTTCACTGAAACTTGACATGTGCTCTAGTTTTACTTAGAAATAGAGAATTATGAAATTTCGTAAAGATGGAATAATTACCACGCCCTCTACTCTTGTGGGCGGAAACATTAAATTTCATCCGATTTCGATGAAATTTAGTTTGTAGTCTTGATTTTATTATAGGAACCTAAATATAAAATATGGGGAAGATTGGATCTCTATAACGTCCAAAACTCACAAAAAATGTTGGTCCAGTCATTACATGTGATGGAATTTTGGTTAATTTTTGTTTCCTGCTTTCCGCTCTCACAAAAAAAGGTTATACTATAAAATGACTTAGGTGTAAATACTCGCTTTTTCCCAATGTTTGGTGAGATTTTTGCACTGTTCGAAAATGTCTTTTCGCGAAATTATGCAAAAAGACGCTGAAAATCAAAAATTAAGAAAATCAAAAATATTATATATTTGCAAAGTCGCGCGCAAAGATCAAATTATATATTTAAAACCACATACAATTCTTTAAAACATTCGTCTAATTTCAAGACCTGACGGACTGGTACTCACACTTTTTTTTACTAATAATCTTTAGCATCTACATATCATAGTAAATTTTTTGGTAAGAAAATAGGAAAGTACCAATAAATGATAAATACCTTCACCTGAATATTCCACGACATTTAAACAATTGATTACACAGGTCAACAACGTTTTGTTCTAGGAAAGTGTAGGGTCATTTTCGAAGTAATTTTTTCGTAGAATCCGAATCCGGGGTTTAAATTGCTCTATCACGTCAGGATTTTGAGATATCCTAACCTAAAAGTGCAAAAACGCTGTTTTTGCCCATTTTTGAGGTTATGTAGCTACGCAGATTTTGCTCTTCATAAAAAAGTAAACGTGGTATTTTAAAGTATAAGTCTTCCTCTTTTAAATGCCGTTGAGTTTGCTTAAATATCTTTATTTATTTTAGCTACGAAGATTTTGCTCTTCATAAAAAAGTAGACGTGGTATTTTAAAGTATAAGTCTTCCTCTTTTAAATGCCGTTGAGTTTGCTCAAATATCTTAATTTTTCACTGAGATATCGCATTTTGAAGTTTCCATGTTTGTGAATTTTTCGATATTCGAAAATCCATTGAGATAACATGAGACGTGATACGGTCGATTACATACTTACTTACCACGTCTACTTTTTTATGAAGAGCAAAATCTTCGTAGCTACATAACCTCAAAAATGGGCAAAAACAGCGTTTTTTGCACTTTTAGGTCAGGATATCTCAAAGTCCTGACGTGATAGAGCAATTTAAACCCCGGATTCGGATTCTACGCAAAAAATTACTTCGGAAATGACACCACACTTTTATAGAACATTCCGAACCCATTTTTTTGCAGACCTGTGTTATAGTTGAAAAAGAAACACTTTCTTTAATGGGTTAATCGCCAAAGGAAACTAAACTGATTAGTCGGTATGGCGCAAATTCCCGTATTTTTTTTTGGAAATTTCTCGTTCGTGAAGAAGAGGGGGGAGTAAATAATATAAAATTTGGTATTTATGACTTTTACTTTTCCCTCTCTAAGCCCAACCGTTTTTTTTTTTATCAGCTGTCACCAAGACTTTTTTCTACCTGCCTCCATATAGTCGAAACACTGTGCGTCGGTACTTTAACTAAACAATTCACAAGTTTTCAAACTTTTTATAAATCCGTTCTCAACTGCCTCTAAAATCGTGTTGATTCGCTCTTTCACAGTGTGATTGTGAAGTTCCAAGGAATAACTAACATATACACGTGCGCGAAGCTGCTGTGCTAGTTACGAGAACAGCCCAGCCAGCGAAAAATCCGAAAATTAATCCGAACGGGAAGAACAGTGGATGAAACGCGGACTAAGTCTACAAAAGTACCGAAAATGGAATATTCTAAAAATTTTCTGATTCAATTTTTCGTTGACAAAACGTACTGGGGAACTACTTTAAGAGCGTAATACACCTCCCAAGCGGCTTGACAAACCAAGCGAAATATCCCTTTGCTGCAAGCTATTCGTGTTGTTTATGGGGTTTGACGAGCCGTTGAAGGTAATTTTAATAAAAATCAAAAATTGTTGATTTTCTGGCCCAGTGGCGGCAGTCTGATCAAACCGTTTGCGTTGTCTATGGAAAGCTTAAAGAATTTGCCCGCACCACTACCATACCCTAGCCACTAGCGGCACCCCAGGCATACGCTCGCGGCACCCACTTTGGGAAAGCCGGCCTTAGAAGTATAGTTTAGCTGTAAAATAGGTGTAAAGAAAACATGTTTACCTATTTATATATAAGATGTATAGTATAAATGTACATATGTATTATCTTTCAACTACATACATTTATGTATTATAGTATATGAATAGATATATATAGTTGAAATAGTGGCTATTTCAAAAAGGTACGATATTTTTTACTTTTCATAAGGCTCTCCACAGCAGTTTTTGTAAACATTTAAAATATTTTGCACTTTACTTCGATAAACACCTTTCAAAGTAAATAATATGGCTCACTTTCAACAATTTTGGTGTAATGTTTAATTGTTCAAGGCTTCGATTTTGATGTACTCCAGTGGAACGGTAAAGGCACAAGTCCAGCGTTAACAAGACAATTCTCTCATAGAGGCGATGACGATTAAGGCTGCGCATTTTCTGAGTATTTTTTTGGCGTTAAGTGTTTTGGAGGTTCTGTGCAAGACGAAGCCATACGGATGCTTCGCTGGGATAAGGTGACACGTGTGGTGCGGGAGTAGAAAGTCCTCACTACAGGTTGAGGACCTTGATGAGATATTCTAATCTAGTTCTGGCGAATGTCGTAAATAATATTTTACTTAAAACCTTTTGCCAAGTTTGCATACCAAACTATATGCGAAACATACCTTGGATGAATGGATAATATTACAGCCCTGTGATGGTTTCTCCCTTAAAAAAAAATAATAGCAATTTGAGCAGGTTTTAAGTAGTAAGCTTATTATAACAAAAAATTAATCACGCTCAAAAGCATATTGAGAACCTTTTTCCTCTGCCCTGAAAAGGTTAAAAAGCGTTTCATATATGACAGACTCTGCAATAAAGGGTTAAATGCTGCATTCTCTTTTCTAAGCGAAGATCTACGATTTTGAGAAAAAACTCATCTTTTGCCTATAGTGCGTCGCCTGTGGGTATTCTTTTATATATGTATGTATGTGCCATTTCTACCGTTATATATTTTTTGTCTACTGGGTTGTAGTCCAGTTTTGTTTTGTAGAAGTTTCGTTAGTATACACTTCAGTTTTTACACATTGAATATATCTGCATATTTATATATTTACGCGTATCTATTTACATTTATTTATGTACAAGTCTACAAAATCGTATTACTTATAAAGCAATTTTTAATCTTCGTTGCTTAACACACATTTTTTCAATTACTTCTTGTATTGTAATCGGCACATAATTATGTACCGCTAACATCGTTAAACCATTCAGCCGCTCCTTAATTGTATAAAAAGAACGGAAAAATAAGATAGCATATTCGACAATTGAATAGTCCACTTGCAAAATGCGCTACGTAATTTTTTTTTAGATTTTTAGTTTTTGGTAGGTTTCATGTCCACTAACAGCAGAGTGAAAAATTTTCTATATTCTGAAAAAAATAGCATGAAATGTTTACTACTCTTGCAAAAGTCGCTATAATACTTATTTATACACTTTCAAATGTCTCCTCTTCGTATGAACTTAGAAAACTGCGCGGTGCCTAGTGGAAGAGGTCACAAAAAAGCAGCAAACCAATCTTCCTAGAGGAGAGAATGCTAGCTATGTAAAAGTTACTGTTTCAAAACTTGCAATATTAAATTTTTAATTATAAAATTTGCAAATCTACCATACTGCAATTTTATTTTTTTAATGGTATTAGGCTCTTATTTATCAAAATTTTCAGGTAATAAAAAAAGATACAGTTCGGATGTTACCTTTTGTCGTAGACGTTTTTTTTTTTTTAAATTTCAGTTGCCATGATTCAGTTAGCCATGAACTACTGTGCTTTAAATTAAAAACCTACTTTGGGTTTGGAGAGTCAGCAGTAAAACTGATGCGTTGCTATCTGAAAGAAAGGTCTCAGCGTGTCAAGGTTGGATCTCAAATATCTGAACAAAGGCCTTTGTTCACGGGTGTCCCACAAGGGTCAATCTTAGGACCACTACTATTTAGTTTGTTCGTTAATGATATATTTCGGACTTCTATGCACGCCAACATGCATGCCTATGCGGACGATATCCAGCTCTATATGTAAGGTCCTCAGCTAATTTGTGCGCAAGCTTCAACAGAGAACTGATGTCTATAAGGTCCTGGGCACAGTTAAAAGGTCTTCGTCTTAATTGTGACAAGTGTTTTGTTTTACTTATTTGTAAGAAACGTCTTAACCTAGCAACTATTCCATCGTTACACATTGGTGGCAAACCAATTAAATTTGTGTCAAAAGTAACTAACCTTGGGTTTATTATAAACAGTGGCCTTACCTGCATTGACCATGTGAATTCAACTGTAGGCAAAGTCTATAATACTTTAAGGAATTTACGAATGACTGCTCCATTTACACCGATAGAAATCAGACGTAAACTCGCAATCCAACTTATAATGCCAATTATCTGTTATTCTGAGGTAGTCTACAGCCTACATCTAACCTTCCCAATCAGCTCACAAAATAGATGTAGTATTTAACCAGATCACGCGCTATGTGTTTGGGCTAGCAAAATATGAGCATATGGCTGCGAAATTTCTGAATATCTTAAAGCTAGAAATTGTGTATTCCTTTTTCGTCTCATGACAGATAAGGCACCCAAATGTCTATATCAAAAATTAACGTTCCCCAAATCCCCTCGAGTAAAGGACTTGACTGTTCCTACCTACAAATATCTCTGCTCTGCA
Organism: Rhagoletis pomonella; assembly: GCF_013731165.1. Classification (NCBI taxonomy): domain Eukaryota; kingdom Metazoa; phylum Arthropoda; class Insecta; order Diptera; family Tephritidae; genus Rhagoletis; species Rhagoletis pomonella. Next base: position 60,592,901 of record NW_023458555.1, on the reverse strand, counting down.
CGGCTATTCTTTGTCAATGCTATCCGCATCTGGAACTCTATTCCATCCCATATTCGCAGTTTAAACAAAAGAAACTTTAAAAATGTTCTGTATGCGGTTTTCCGTTTGCTTCACTTCAGTCCCTGTGATGTGCTCTCTATGTACTTGTTTAATTAAGTCTTATTTTAAGTATATGTCCTGGAATTGTAGAACTCACTTAAAGTTACTCTGTTAATTATATTATGTTACTTTTATTTAGTCTTAAGTAATTTTTGCTGTTTTAGTTATATGTATGTACTGTTATGATTTTTTTGTTGCGCTATAAAAGATCATTCTTTTGATCTTATTGTGCTAATGATTTTATTAATAAATGAAATGAAAGAAATGAAATGAAATGAAATTTATGGTTTACTTTTATAAAATCACATAACGCTGTTTGCAAGTGGACTACTCATATATTCATTAAAAGATATTTTGTCATCCGTCTGAAATAAAAAAAAAATTTTCATCAGAAGGATAAAATCCCTCCCCCTGGCTACGCCACTGTCTGGAGAAATGTCAAAAATCTGCTTCATAATCAAAAAATAGTAGTAATGAAACTGCCTTTTTTTTGTATCGTACTCTGCCCTGAACTGGTTTTCGAACGAGTTAAATAATTTAACTGATTCAATTTTCCAACAATAATTGCATGCGATTTAACTTGTTTATGAACATGTTTTGTTCATTTAACTGGTTCAAGCCCATTTAACATGTTTAGCTCGTCAATTTGAACGTAGTATTACCTCGTAAGGTGTTTACCTATTTTCCCAGTGGAAATAATTACATATAATTAATTGGAGAAAAAAATACATTTTCATATTTCATGTTTTCTTTTGAAATTCTAGCTTGAATTCCTGTGTACTTGCCGTTTATGTTGCATGCAGTAAGGTGTATTTAGAATTGCATCAAGCCAAAGCATCAGGCTCTTTTTAACCGACTTCCAAAAAAGGAGGAGGTTATCAATTCGTCGGAATATTTTTTTTTTTTTTTTTTTTATGTATGTTACCGCATAATTTTGGACCACGTCAACCGATTTTTCTTTTTGCATCGGAAAGGTAGTGTCTCAGAGGTGGTCCCATACTAATCTGGTTAAGATCCGATCAGCGGATCATGAGATATATATATATATATATATATTTTTTTTTTATATGGGAGTTGAAGTCGGTTTTTTTTTTTCCAAAAATTACTAGTATTTCTAAACTATAGTTGATGGAGTGCAATGGGGTATAGCGCGTTGTGCTGGGTATGTAGTTACAGCTGCACGACTATACTCAATCCCCACTCTTGCGTCCTCGTTCGTGCACTCTGGGCACCGCACAGCGTTTCGAGTATATGGGGGCAGGTAGAAAAGTCATGGTGATAGTTGATAAAGTCATAAATACCAAATTTTACATTATTTACTCACCATCCTTCTTCACGAACGATACATTTCCAACAAAAATACGGGAATGGGCTTGATACCGACTAATCAGTTTAGTTGCCTTTGTCGATTAACCCATTAAAGAAAGTGTTTCTTTTTCAACTGTAATCAATTATTTAAATGTGGAATATTCAGGGCTCGAATCGTAGAATCCGTTCACGGATCGAAAACGATACGAAAGAAAATTACGTGATACGTCAGACAGTATAAGCTGGGCTCGAATCGTAACATCCGTTCACGGATCGAAAACCGTACGAAAGAAAATTACGTGATACCGTCAGTCGTATAAGCTTAATGAGATAAAGAGTACGTTCACGTATGTCATAATCCGAAAACGGTGTTTTTACGTGACGGTGTTTTTACGAGGATAAGTGATACCGTCAGCCGTATAAGCTTAATGGGATAAAGAGTACGTTCACGTATGTCATAATCTAAAAAATGTGTTTTTACGTGACGAGTAGTACGATATCGTATGTGACGATTCGAGCCCGGGGTAAGGTATTTATCATTTATTTGGTACTTTCGTATTTTCTCACCAAGAAATTTACTTTGAAATGTAGATGCTAAAGATTATTAGTAAAAAAAGTGTGAGTACCGGTCCGTCAGGTCTTGAAATTAGACGAATGTTTTAGAGAATTTTATGTAGTTTTCGAATATATAATTTAATCTTTGTGCGCAACTTTGCAAATATATGTAATTTTTGATTTTCTAAATTTTTGGTTTTCAGCTTCTTTTTGCATAATTTCGCCAAAGAATTTTTCGAACAAAGAAAAAATCTCACCAAACATTGGGAAAAAGCGAGTATTTACACCTAAGTCATTTTATAGTATAACCTCTGTTTTCTGTTTCTGTTTTGAGAGTGGAAAGCAGGAAACAAAAAAAAAAACAAAGTTCTGTTACGTTTAATAACTTGGCCCACATTTTTTGTGTGTTTTGGACGTTAAAGTGATCCACTATACCCCATATTTTATATTTAGGGGTTTCTAATAAAATATAGACTACAAACTAAATTTCATCGAGATCGAATGATATTTAATGACTCCGCCCACCAGAGTAGATGGCGTGGCAATTATTCCATCTTTACAAAATTTCATAATTCTCGATTTCTAAGTAAAACTACAGAACATGTTAAGTTTTAGTGAAATCGGTGCAGGTGTACTATTATTTCCAGTACTCCATGAACTTACAGGATTTTACACGAAATTGCAGGAAGTTGCAGGAAAAATGTTCCCGTACTCCAAAATCCTCCAAAAGCGTCTTTTGGAGAGTTGTGTAGAGAATGAAGTTGCAAGATTTTACCAGAACTTTTTCTTCTGGTAAAATCATGAAAAGTGTCAAGAAATCACTGGTTGACGTTTTTACAGGAAAAATGTTTTTTTTGTTCCCGTACTTTTTGTTGTTACTCACTTTTTACTCTCACTTCAGAGAGTAATTTTGCTGTTTGACAGTTTTACAGGATTTTTCACGAAAAGTGTTGGATCAGAGCTAATAATTTACTCGATGGTTGTTGTGTTTACTTTCTTCTTTTATTTGCATATCGATGGCTGAGTGGATGATCGACCTATTTCTGCACCCAGTTCGAAAACGGCCTATCTCAGAAAACTTTCCAAAAACGCCCTACTTCAGAATTTGATTGAAAAACGCCCTATTTCAAAATTTTATTGGAAAACACCCTACATTGAGAAAAAGGATTAGTTTCGACAACTAAAGATATTTAGTTCCCGAATTTTGACAATATTTGGGAACTGTGACCAAGGATTGGGAACTATTACCATGGGTTGGTAATTATAACTAAATATATTAAAGCTTATAATATTCATCTAGGTTGTACCAAATCGTTAATTTAGTTGAAGGGTTTGGTAAATACTAATAAACGTTTTTTGCAGCATATTTCTACAAATTTCATTCAACTTAACGTATGGTTCATAAAAGGATGTCATTAAGCTCTGCTAATACAGATAAACTTTCTTTCAACACATGGTTTAGTCCACGATTGAGAGAAATATAGATTGCGCCAATCGCGGTACCGCTAACCCGCTCTTTGTGATTTTGACAGAATAAGCTGTGTGCGTGACGTCATCTTGGTGCAATTGTTGATTGTGAGCATACGAAAAAACCAAATAACAATTTTAATATATGTGCGTTAATATTTCTGCGTGGTTTTAAACAATTATTGAGACATTACAAAGCAAAATGAAGTGTGCCGTGGCAAAGTGTAATAGTGAAAACAAAAGGAAAACGTGCTATATAAGTTTTTTTTCGTTTCCTACGGACGCAAATCTTACGAAAAAGTGGAAGCAGTTCTGCCGGCGAGGAGATGCACTAAACACCAAATCGAGCTATGTGTGCATGAAGCACTTTACTAGTGAAGATATTGAAAATAATATTTTTAATGCTGGTATGAAGTAATGCACCAGTGGATAAGGTCGCCAGGTGCTAATTAAAGCGGCATCTTACCGCGCTGTTACGTACCTAATACAAAACATTGCCCAAATAATTACACATTTCAGCTTAAATTATGTTTTACTTGCATGGAATATTTGTTTCCAAAGAAGTCACACTCATGCAACCTCTCGGAAAAGGTACAAAAGTCATCAAATAAAAGCTCTGGAGTCAACAGCTGTGGAGTTTATGGTGGTTGGCTACCACGATTTGGTTTGAGAGCGGAATATATTCATGCTTGGGAGGCACCCCTAAATAATGCTCAGCGCTCTCTGAGCACATGTGTGTTTCACATACGAAGAGCGCCAGCTAAGCAATGCACACAGTCCCACCAGGGATGCCGTTTGGATTTAAATAGATCCAATTGGATACATTTTTAGACGAATTTTTGCAGGATACTTAAATTTTCCTATCAGTATAAATGTGGATACTTTTTTAAATAGGCAAAAATTTTATATTTTCTATAAAGTTTTTTTTCGTTCAAAAATAGATTTTCATTAACGACGTTTTCTAAATGTTATAAAAATCGCTACTTAAGCGTGAAATTAGAGCATTTTATTTTTTGTGAATGAAGCAATGAACATATATAGAGATCCCACCAAAGCAGTGTAATAAGAGCTTTAACAGACGGCAGCGTTGATCCGGATCAACTCGGGAATTAACTGCAGTTAATCCGGATTAAGTCCCAGTTAATCCCGATCAACTCGGGAATTAACTGCAGTTGATCCGGATTAAGTCCCAAATAATCCCGATCAACGCTGCCGTCTGTTTAAGCCTTTAGGAGCAATTGTTTAGTTAGCTAAAAAAATGCTTTAAGCAAGATCTTAATATATATATATAAATTAAATATATCTCCTTCATATCACATATCTTCATTTGTTAATATAAAAAGAAAGAAGATCTCAATGTAGTTTAAAATACACTGTTTAAAAAACTAAATTTGATTTATTTAAGGAAATTTTTATGAATTTTACTGAAAAGACTTTAAATACACTCAAAATTTTTTTTTGTTTATTTGCGCATATTAAGAAAGGTAACCATTTTCTTCTATTAATGTGTGCAAATTTACACACCGTGTAATAAAACTAAACACTGCCTGTTTACTTTAACATACCAAATTTGTCGCAGAGCGCAAAATAACACATAAAATGTTTAAAATAGAGTAAATGTAAGCTCCTAATGTTTATTATTTGTAGGAAATGTATTTTTAGTTTCAAAATTTTTGCAACTTTAAACATTTCATGTGTATATTTATGTGTATATTTTAAAGATCTCAAGTTCAAAATCGAATCCTGAACATCTTATACGTATGTATATTTATACAGATTCCTGTTGAAAAATAGATATTTTTCAGTAGTAGTTTTACACACACTTTTCATAGTGTACAAGTACAAATACAGATTACTATTTTTTATACTTACTTTGCAAAATACTTATTTATAAAAGATGTAATTTATAAATGGAAATTACAAATGTTTGATTTTATGAAATATAAAAATATATATACACTTATTCCAAGTTCTTTGGATGGGTTAAATTAAGTATTTTTCTTCAAAATGTTTGGTTTTCTTACAAATTGTGAGATGGATACGTAAAATCAAAAAATTTGATACATTTGGATACATTTTTGGCTTGGTCGGTGATACATTTTCTTGGGACGGCGCGGCAACACTGAGTCCCACTTATTGCATCGTTTCAATGAGCTAGTATGCCGACCATTGCATAAAAACGATTCAATGAATTAGACTGTGTGCGTGGAAATCATTGCTCCGCTACCGCTGTTCGTATATGGGTGAAACACATGATTCAATAATACAAGGCAACGTTGCCATTTTAGCCGTTTTCCGGCTAGATTTAGCCGGTTTGGATAGCAACTAGCCGGAGAAAATTCGATCTAGCCGGCAGCCGATTTGTTAGCCGGTTTGTAAAAAAAAGTTAGCCGTTTTTAGCCGATTTTACTATTTGCCTAATTTTCAGGTGCAAAAAGTAAACAAGTTGTTCGAAAGCAATAATGCAGACCCAATGAAGATTTTTAATGAACTCAATGTTTTACATTCGCATCTATGCTCCCTAGTAGTTATTAGCGCGGACACATTTGATCCTATATGCTCCCCGTTGGAACCATACCTTGCTCCATTTCCTCAGTTTTATCACAGTTTTGAAGAGTATTTAAAAACAAAAGTAAGCACAAACGCTTTTGACCACGAAGCCGAGAAAATAATTCAAGAAAATGGTCGCTATTTTATTATCACTTAAATAAAGGAATTACGCCAACGCCTCCCTACAAATATTGCCACACTAAAAAAATTGACTTTTTTCGGTTGGAAATGCATTAAGAGTAATTAAACCAAAAGTATTTGTTCAACTACAGCAACAAAAACACAAATATAATGCCGACGAAATAACATCCATAGAGATGCAATGGCAACGGTTAACGTTACATACCTGGAGTAATTTAGACTCAACTGTAAAATTTTGGGCCGAAGTTTATCAATTTCGAAATGCCCTAGGAGAAAACCCTTTTGCTGACCTTTCCAACCTAGTTTTTAGTTTTCTTGTTTTGCCTATAAGTAATGCAGAAGTAGAGCGAATATTTAGTTCAATGAATATAATAAAAACTAAGGGCCCTATTGCGAGTGTCGACTGGCAGTAGAATAGAAATTTGTCG
>NW_023458555.1:60576421-60586343 GCF_013731165.1 Rhagoletis pomonella | reverse complement strand
TTTTTAAAGTAATTGCTTTTATTACAAAATAAAAAAAATGGACTTAGTTAAAATATGGTTTAGTGATGAAGGAAGTTGATGTGATAGATTAGTAGAGTTGGCTAAAGCAAGGAGGGAATTGCGAGATTCGTCGGAGCCCTTGGAGTTGGAAGATGAAGTGTATGTTCATATGTATGTAAATTTTATGAATAGAAGTTGCATTCCCGATGCTTCACGTTTTTAGGTTTTACAGGATTTGCAGGAAAAGCTGTTTTCCTCATTAATAAACTTTATGGAAGTTTAAGAAATACGGTGCGGTTTAGTTATTTGTATAATGATGTTGGGTATTTGTGTCCAAACGCGTGACCCGATTTTAAAAACTTTAACATACACGTGTAGTGAAAGAATCAAACTTTGATTTAAAATAAAGATTTCAAATTTCCGAGCACTAGTTAATTAAAAATTATGCAGTTTTTTAAACTTTGCTGTTGATTCTGCGCAAAAACACTGTGGATGGCGTAGCCGGAGTTATATGCACAAGAAGTATTGTATATCTTTCACAATAGAAGCGGAGCTTTCTCCCCTACTCTTTCCGGAAATTCCTTTGCATATGTCCTCACTCCCCTGCATCAAAACAACCAACCGCGCAACTTGCCTTTTGTTGCTTACAATTTTTGACCTGTAATTCAGACACATACATACATATGCATATTTCACAATTTTTTACAACTTCTAGTTCAATTGACTTACTTTTTATGCATTATAGTACCACTTTCTTACGTAAATTTTATAAACGCAAACTCCAACGACTGAAAAACAGCAATAGAAGGATGAGCGATTAAAAAGTATTCACAGTCGCTAATTGAGCGACTAAGCGACACTCGCAATAGCATCGTTAATCGATAATCGCTTAATAGTCGTTTATCTACTGCAAGTCGACATTCGCAATAGGGGTGTAAGCAAAGAAATCCAATGTGCGTTAAAACGTTAAACGCTATTTTATATATAAGATACGGTTTAAAACGTGAAGAAAAATGCTGCCATAATTTTACTGTAGATGACGATCTCTTAAAATTAATGAATTCAGGTTATATATACAATAGTGATTCATTTGATGATGAGGAATATACACTCGATATAAATTAATGGTGTTAACTAGTCTTTCATTTCTTGCGATTTATTTAAATAAAGCATGTGAATTTTCACTAAAACATTTTAGCCGATTTTTGCCAGAGTCTATGTGAAATTTCACTAAAACATTTTAGCCGTTGTTAGCCGCTTTTTTTGCCAATCTAGCCGCTCGGCCCAAAAAGTTCTGGCAACACTGATACAAGGTTAGATAATTATTGACAGCTGCGGTTTGACACTCCCTTACAAAAGGTTGCATTTACGAAGGACGGAGAAAGGGGAATAATGAAATCTCTTGTTGCGAAAATGGTAGTAGAAAAGTACGCAAAGTAGGCAATTAGTAGTCAAATTCCTTTTGTAAATTCTAATGTGTTTGCAGGAAATCTGTAATTTTAAACGAAATGTTGAACGTAATATTGATATATCTACGTGAATTACGCAATTTATGTGCTATTTAGCTGTATAAAAACTGCAAAATGACTCAAAATTAAGATAAGACTACTATGAGATTGATGTAAACATCCAATTTAAAAACAGTTTATGTTTTCATCAGTTAAATATGCTTCATATGCATACACAAATAAACATATTGCACAAAAGCTTATACTTCTATTTCACACCAAAGGTACACTGTTTCCATGTAAATTTGCAAAGAAGCAACACGGTGCCACTGCTAAGGGAGCGGTGCGAGAGAGACAACTGTCAGTTTATCGAACATTGTATTATTGAATCATGGGTGAAACACGCGTGTGGTCACAGAGCGCTCAGTAAGCTATGACATGTCATCACTGCGCTAGGTAGAGAAAGAGAAGTGTGTGCTATAACATGCCCAGGCTTGTTTGGCTCAGTTTCAGTTTTGCCATCGCCGCGAGTTGTTTCGGTGTGCGCATAGTTATTTAAAAATATAAAGTTTGATGCCAACCGGGGTTTCTCAGTGGATATATAATTCATATGAATTATAATTTGAAAGTATCTATTTAGTCAAGGAAAACGCAAAGCAGTGTACTTAAACCAGCACTTCCAGCAGATATTCTGTTTAAGAAATTCTTACCACCATATACATATGTATTATTTACACTAGTAGCTATTTATGTATTTTGTATGCTTAATATATGCAAATAAAAAAAGAAAGTAAACACAACAACCATCGAGTAAATTTGTATTTGTTCAACAATGATACTTCTAGCGCATTCAAACGATTCAATGGGCCTCCGCACACTGGACTGCTCAGTCCGCCTAAAACCGGTTTTGTGTGGATAAGAGGGGGAAGAGAGTTCAAGTTTACCTCGTGCATTTCAATCCGCGAAAATCGGTGACGGGTCGGGTTGACGGTGGACTGACACGCACCCATAGACCATGATGCAATAATACAAGGTGGTATCAGTTGTGACAGTTCGATTTGGCACTACCTTAGCTCAGTAGAATGAGAAGAAAAACGGGAAGAAATGAATTCCCATATGGGGGAAAAATATAAAATTTCACATTTTCTCCTTAACAAAATTTGCTTTTTTATAGTATATTCGTTATGAAATGAAATAAAATAAGATAAAATACCTTTTTAAGAAAACAAAGTGTGTATACTGAGAAAAAATAAAAAGCATTCACCTATATTAATGGGCAAAGAATAGTGAAAGAAGTAACACTGTTTCACGTAAGGTAGTCAATATGGCGGAATTAGAGCGAGAAGTTGCCAACTGATAACACCTTGTATTATTGCATCATGCCCATAGACAACATGTTTTCTATTTCGTCACCTGGAACGACTTCCTGTAAAAACCTGCAAATCGTGAAGCATCTGGAACGCAGTTATTATTTAGGGGAGTCTCCAGTGTTGCCAGGTCTTCGGCATGAGAAAACGTCCCTCTTGGTCTGAAAAAACGTCATTTCCTACCCAAAAACGTCTTTTTTAATTGAATGTACAAGAAATTGTTCTTATTAAACTTTTATTGTATACAAAGGTACATATCGAGCCCTAACCGCCAAAATAAAGTAAGCGCCATTTTTTTCAAAATTTTCGTTTTGATGCAGAAATATTCCTTGAGCATTTAGATGCATTTCTACAGCAAAAAGAAAATTTTGTCGCTTACGTTATTTTGGCGGTTAGGGCTCGATATGTACGTAATGTATATTAAAATGTCATTTCGACAGAGCACATTTAAAATTCATTGTAAACTGGTCGTTAATATAAAAATCATTTTATACATACACTTGTGATCAGCTGATTAAGTCATCGATAGTTTGATCGATTTTGGCTGTTTCTCTTTCGTTTACTTAATGTTTATTATTTTTCCATAAAAGCCAAGCTCATTGTGGAAGAATACAAGTGAGATATCTTAGGGTTGACAGATAGTTGACAGGGTGTTCAATATGGCGATGACAGTGTGAACAATATGGCAGCCAATATGGCATACAACACCGAATGGCCCGAAGTAGCCAAACTACGACCCGAATGAAACGCTTCGTGAAAATCCAGGGTTGCGAAGTGGTATTTTGTTGGAAAATATAAAAGCCAGGATTTTGTGCAGCGCCGAATTTTAACAAAAGAGGGTTTTGTGTTCTCAAGATGAACAGAAAAGGGTTGCTGTGCTGTTTCGTTTTAAGCTTATTTTAATCTTAAGGTATCTAATTAAATATTAAAAGGAGACAAAAATTAAAGCAAAAATTTAAAATATATGTACATATCTGAAAATTTTAAATAAAATATATATTTTCACGAGAGACAAATTAAATAAAATAAGGTAACTTTAGGGGAAATATACTTATCAGATTGGGTCAGATAGCGCTAATAAAAATAATTCCTACTTAAATTTTATATAATTTTGGTGACGTATTTCTAAGCTGACCCTGAGATCTGTGAAATAATACATATTTATGTGCATATATTGTGTTGACTATGCTATAAATCGCTAAATAATTCTTGCAGCAATCAGCACCATTGGAAAGTGAAGTGACAATAGGCTGGTTTTCTTTATACAGCCCGTTTTAAATTCGAATTATTGTTATAATAAATTACAAATATTGTTTGTTTCCATTTCGGTCAACCGCGCAAATTATTTATTAAAAAAATGTCGTTTAAAAATAGCAATTTTGTTTACTTTTGAATAAGACTTTATCGAGTGCGCTATAAAGACAGGGGGATAAATGCTGTAAAGAAATATATGTTGAGTCCAATCGGTTTTTTGCTAATCCGGTTTTTGTGTAGGTATAAACAAGGTATATTAAAAAAATAAATCTCCATGAAAAAATATCGTTATTTTCGCATTTAAAATTAATCGGAATTTTATGGGGGGTTATAAAAACTCGTTTTAATTGAAACTTTGTTTTTTTCGGCTATATTTGTTGTTATTTATTGGCCCAGATGCAAATATTGAATGAACTAACATATTTTAAATATTTACGGAACTACCATTTGTATACAATCCTGTATTCAAGTAGATGTAATTCGAAAAATTTAAACGGATTTCTTTAAATCAACCTGAGCTGCGGACATATTGCGAATTCATTTTAAAACATTAACCACTACATTATATTAGTATTAAATACTTTCAGTTAAGAAACAATTATTATTAGAAAATAAATATGAATCGGTTTATTTTAAATATTCCAATGTATATTTTTTGTTAATGCAGATAGTGCGGATTTAACGTATTTTATAACCGTTACATGGTGAAAATAAATTTTAGGCAGATTGTTATTGACAATTTTTACATAATTTACGATTGCAATCAATTTCTTTCAAAACTATAAGCTAAATGATTGCAAGTTGTATTTTTTACGATCAAAACAGATTCCAATATTAGGTATATTATTTGCAATCCAATTTGATTTGAGTTATTCAGTTTTAGATACATTTATATTTCTGTGTTCGTATGGAATAGTAGTTTATGTCGGGAAGCTGGCTTTAGTATAATCCGGCATTCCCTTTATTATTTACAACACAAGGAATTTTTTGATGACCCTTAACAAGAATATGGACGTGCTAGTATCGGAACTATTTCTTGCACGTTTATTTATCCAAAATTTCTTCAACGGCTCGGCGCCAGTGAGGGTATGCTGCGAATGCCGCATTATACTAAAACCAGCCTTTCGACATAAGCTACTATTCCATACGAGTGGAGCACGTGCGAAATGCGGATTTTCCCAGTTGCAGTACAGCAGTAACTCGACACCTTCCTCACCAACCGCTCTGTCCTCTATGAGCTTCTTAATGTAACTGCAAATAAAAGATGAAAATTTGAGAAAAAATACTATCACAGCGTTTCACTTGTAGCGTTTCACTCTTGCAGTATATTGGCTATCAAGCACCAGAAAATTTCCATCACGCATTCCATATGCCACCGATTGTCGTGGATCAATTAAAATACTGTCATCACAGCTTTTTGGTACTCCAGCAACTGGTGTGTCTATGGCGGAGTTATGTGGAGCTGTTGCATGACTAAAATCAATTTGGGCTCTTTGAGAACTGGCTTGTTTGTTGCGCGCTATTGGCATCAAATGTATGCAAATTAGATTTCCAAACGGGCAACTGTTGAATACAGGAAAAAATGTATTTTATATGGATCCGCTAAAGTGCACTACTACCGTGTATAAATTGGCCGACCTTCTAATAAATCAAGCAATCTTATTGTATCGTCATCGCCGCCAGTCACCAAGAAATTTCCACTTGGGTGAAATGCAACATCATTCTCCGGCGACGAATGCACTGTATTAGCTCGCCTTCAGCTTTGTCATATATCTTAACGCGGTTACAACTTAATGCTAAAGCCACCAGATTGCCGTCTGGATGCCATGCCAGCTGTCGTCCCATACCTCTTCCCCCGGTGAACGTTCGCATACATTCGCCTGAAAATGTATCGCAAATTCTTAACTTGTCGCCGCACGATGAAATGAACTTACCATTAGGGCTGAATTTTGCTGCGCGCACCCATTTGTGTGTATTTTGAATCAGTATTTATTTATTTATTTATTTATTTAATCAAATGGAATAAATCCTTACTGACTATAAAACAAGAGAGCTTATATACTACCTAAAATAATTAAGTAGGACAAAACGAACTGTTCCAAATGAGAGAGACGGGTCATATTCAGAGAGCTCATTTAGCTCAGAAAGGGTTCTGAACAAAGGCGAGAATTTTACATAGTTAGTTTTAGGAAATCCCAGGTAGAATAAAGAAACACGACGCAAATTATGAGACGGGACGTTTAATGCTAACTTATCCAAAAGATTAGGACAATCGACTGTGCCCTCCAATATTTTGGCCACAAAAGAGGCTGCTAGGAAAGAACGCCTAGTATTTAACGAACTTAAGTTAATAAGTTGACAACGGGAAGTGTACGGAGGTATAGGCTCAGAAAATTTTAGAGAACGCAAGGCAAATTTAATAAAAACTTTTTGAATCTTCTCAATCCGGTTTATATAGACGGCCTGATAGGGACGCCAAATGAAAGACGCATACTCAAGCCTAGATCTCACTAACGTGACATAAAGAAGCTTCAGAGTATAGGGATCCTTAAACAACTGACCATTACGACGTACGAATGCTAGCATTGCATAAGCTTTGGAAACTACGTAGTTAATATGGGTTGCGAAGGTTAATTTTGAGTCGAAGTAAACCCCTAAGTCTTTAACCTCTGCGACATAACTAAGTTCATGGCCCCCAATATTGTAACTAGTTTGAACGGTAAGAAGCTTTCTGGTGAAAGTGGAGTAGGAACATTTACTAACATTTAAAGATAAGGAATTAAGAGAGCACCAAGAATGCAGGTTATTAAGCTCAGCTTGCAGCAAAAGAGAGTCTTGTGAGGTTCTGATTACTGAGTAAACCTTTAGATCGTCAGCATATAATAAATACTTAGAAGACTGGAAGCATGATCCAATATCATTTATGAATAAGACAAATAAAAGAGGGCCCAAGATACTGCCTTGGGGAACATCCGACGTAGCTACAAAAGGAGTGGAGAGTATGTTATCAAAAGCAACTGTACAACACCTATCGGACAGATAGGAATTAATCCATTCCAGAAAAGTTGGGTGAAAACCCAATCGCGATAACTTGTTAATTAAGACTTTATGCGAAACTCTATCGAACGCCTTCGAAAAGTCTGTGTACACAGCGTCCACTTGTAGACCTGACTGCATCGCAGCGACACAGTCCTCCATGAATGTAGCAAGGTTGGAGACAGTTGACCTCCCACTCCCACATTTTGATGGCTGTTCACCATTTTTCTAGTCTGCAAACGAATAAGCTGACGAAGAAGCAAACAAATTCAAGCACATTGTTGCATTCTACCGTACATTTTAAAAGCTTTAAAATCTTAAAACATATGTGAAAAACTTTTATAATCTGAATATTTCTAATGTCGCAATCAAAACCAAATTTTATAAATAGCATTTGTAAAAAGAAATCATCTAATATTTTTCAAGTTTTTGGGCATATATGTTACCATTTGAACAACAAATACTACCAAGTTTTAAGAGACTATTTAATGCAACTCAGGTCAAAAAAGCGCACTTTAGACCAAAATAAGCAACTCTAAAAAACAGATGATCGCAACTGTGGCCCAGGATGACGTCTATTGCTAAGATATCTCACTTGTATTTGTACACAATGGCCAAGCTCATTAACAAACAGAATATAAATCCACAAAAATTGTGCAAAAATTATAAACAATCTGCAAATTTTCAGCTAGATTTTCAACTTTTTATTCAGAGTTTTTAGAATTTTTGTTGAGTATGCAGTTTGATAACCCATTAAATTTCAGGGCAATAATGTGCAAGTTTAAAGGGGCTAAATAATCGCGTTGATTTTTAATAATTTTTTTTTTGTAGACATTTGGTTAGGGGCTCGGTTGTCGAAAATGCTAAATTACGTTCTGCTAAGAAGGAGCATAGCAATAGGTCTATTCAATATCAAAAAATTGTTATGAATTGTTGCTAGCATATTTGCAAGAGGGAGCGAATTCGAGAGCGTAACAACCCGAGAGAGATGCAAATTCTTGCAAGTAAAAATTTTACTAGCAGGAATTTGCAGGAGTCAAAAAGTAAGATTATGTTTCAAATTCAAATGTAAACAAACTGTTTAAGAGGGTGATTTGATGAAACATAATTAGTGAAATGAAAATATGGATGAAAAATTTAAATCTATTGCATATTTTTTTATTTTTATGACGATGGGAACTATTCCCAATTAAAAAGAAAATTGGGCGCCAAAATTTAACCGTCAGAAAGTGTCAAAATGGCTTAAGTTGCAAGTTTTTACTAGTTTTGCGTTCAATAACTTTTTCTGAAAATTTTCTCTTGCTCTCAATTTCACTCTCTATTTTTCTTTTACGCTCGCGCTGCAAGTACTTACTGGAAAAGTTATTGAATGGACCTAATATTTCAGTCTTTTTTGTGTTCATTACATTTTCAATGAAGTCTTAAAAAAGTTGCCTACTTTTGCTGCACAGCTTTTTTGATGTTTTTGCGAGCGTGCCTGCTGCAATAGATTGGCTCTTCCTGAATTGGCTTTTAATGTGCAATTGCAAACATTACAGCAAGCCTCGTAACCTCAAGTGTTTACACAACCAGCCTTTGAACACGGGATCCTTAGTCCAAGAATCTAGAAAAAATCTTTTGAAGTAGCTGAAGCAAAACACAAAGATTGTAAAGATTTATTAAGAAAATAATTCAAAATCAGTTCTACTTATAAGATTTAGTAACAAAGAAAAATTACTGGGAAGTTAAAAAACGTAATTTTTTACACAAAAAACGTCCAAATGACGTTAAAAATGTCAACCTGGCAACGCTGGGTGGCTCACAAGCATGAATATGTTCCGCTCTCAAACCAAATCGGGGTTGCCTCAACTAAGATTTGGTAACTATGACTAAACCATGTGTTAAAGAAAGCTTATCCGTATTAGCAGAGCTTAATGACATCCTTTTATGAACCATACGTTAAGTTTAATGGAATTTGTATCAAATTGTTTCAAAAAAATATTTATTAGTATTTACCAAACCCTTCAACTAACTTAACGATTTGGTGCAACCTAGATGAATACTAGAAGCTTTAATATATTTTGTTATAATTAGCAACCCATGGTAATAGTTCTCAATCCTTGGTAACAGTTCCCAAATAGTCAAAATTCGGGAACTAAATATCTTTGTCGAAACTAATCCTTTTTCTCAGTGCACTATAACATCCAAAACTCCCAAAACTTTAGGGCCCAGTCATTAAATGTGATGGAATTTTTGTTTCCTGCTTTCCACTCTCAGGAAACAAAGGTTTTACTTTAAAATGACATAGGTGTAAATGCTCACTTTTTCCCAACGTTTGGTGAGATTTTTTCATTGTTCGAAAGATTCTTTTCGCGAAATTATGCAAAAAGAAGCTGAAATCAAAAATTACATATCCAATTATATATTCGAAAACTACGTAGAAATCTCTAAAACATTCGTCTAATTTCCAGACCTGATGGACCGGTACTCACATATTTTTATACCTTTCATGAGCATGAAATGGTATTATAACTTTGGTCCGATGTTTGTAAGTACCAGACTAAGAAGAGATAGACCCATTAAAATGTATACTTAAATCAGAACGGCGAGCTGAGTCGATTTAGCCATGTCCGTCTGTCTGTCTGTCTGTCTGTCCGTCTGTTTGTATGCAATCTAGTCTCTAAGTTTTCGAGATATCCGGATCAAATTTGGTAGGTGGGTGTATTTTTATAATGTATTAATCATTTGTTGGAACCGGAAGAATCGGACTACTTTAAGCAAGTCGTTAGGTGAAGTGATTAGAAGTGATCGTGGGGCGCTCACTTTGATCATCGATTA
>NW_023458555.1:60575060-60576321 GCF_013731165.1 Rhagoletis pomonella | reverse complement strand
ATAAACAATGCTTTGGTTGATACAAGTTTTCAATTAATTTTGTGAACACCAGGTCCCGTCTTATTCGCAGAAAAAAAGTTGAAATTTGTAGACCAGTGTTATTAAAGGTTTTGTAAGTAGCTTTTTTCTAAAATTTGGCACCCCCACCCACAGCGATGGTTTATGGAAGCAGGAGAAAAAGGGGAAGAATTCAATCACACTTCCTAAAATGGGAGCTAAATTCCATAAAAAGGTGTGATAATAGTGAATGGTGGTATTTTAAAACAAAAACGAATTTGATTTAATTATTTAATTTAAACAAGCTTATTTACATCGAATATAACCCCCGATTGTTATTAAAACTAAATATTTCTATGTATATACCAAACTTGCGTACGTCAGATGGCGCATAACTCGAGAATGGATGGTCCACTTTCAGCTTTTTTTGTTGTATTTGTTTGCCTGATGATGGATATGAAGAAGCTATTTGTTTGTGGAAAATATGCAATATTTATTTAAAAAAAAAACGGAAAATAAAAAAATTTGGAGCTTGCGTTTCCTTTGCGGTTATGGCTCGATTGTTTCGAATATGGTAATTCGAATTCTTTGATGTCGCACTTTTGATGTTCTGGGGAGAATATTCAACACTGGCTTACACAGCCGCAATTGGGGATTCGTGCCGCACGAACTCAGGAAGAATAAAAATAGCACGCAGCTACTGAACGACTGAGATAGGAAATGTGATCTACATCGTCAAATGAGAAGTGCCGTAATGGGTCTTTCGCACGAGGCGACTTTTCAGGCAACTTTTGCGTTCAACTCACGCCGGTTGCACGAAAAAAAATTAAATGACTTAAAGTATCAAAATATAAAAAAAATATAAAAATATTCGCCATAAAAAGGCGTTTGCATTGTTCAACTTTGCATTCTACTTTTGGTTGAACGGCCTTCCAACTAATCGCTTACCACAAAGTTGGTCGCCAGCCAACATTCGCCTCGTGTGTACACCTTTTAAGTGTGCAATTACATCGCGCCATTAACTAAGTCGTGTGATGATTGGGCCTATGGATGCGGTTTGGCAATGTTATATTGCGTCATAGAGCCAATTTACACGATGACTTTTCACCCTGGGTGGAAAGTCATCCGTGTCGAGCCTGTAGGTAAGAAGTGTAGCGAAGTCAGCGGGGTAGGAAAGCACGCACGGTGAGCGAAATCGAGGGGTTTATTTGACGTTTCGCTTTTATTGAGTTCACTTTTTCGTACTTCGTAAATTAGTACGAAG
>NW_023458555.1:60573809-60574960 GCF_013731165.1 Rhagoletis pomonella | reverse complement strand
TTTTTGTTGTGCGTGTTAATGTTGTTGTTGTTGTTTCTACTATTGCTTCAGTTGTTGGTGGTGGTGTTGTTACTGTTGTTGTTTCTGATTTTTCATCATTCGTTACATATTGATTTTTAAATTGAAATGATAAACGAATTCTCACATATTCGCAACTATTTGGAAATTTTAAATCAAAATTTAAATATTTACTATTTTCATCTACAAACGTGTTTGTTGTATTACCAATTTCAGAATTTAAACAAGTACAGTAAGTTTTTTGTTGTTCATTTTACCCTAAAGCTAAAGTTTTGATTAAAACAAGCAATGTTATTAAAATGAATATGTACATCTTCTTTTAAAATATTTTGATTAACTGACTATTTCTGCTTAAAGGATGTTCAGTTTATATGTCTGGATATAGTTTTTTACAGTAATTATTTGAATGTTTTGATTTTCTAAGGTTGGTGTGAAATCGAATACATTAATCTTTTCAATTTCACCATTTCTCAAAATACGTTCCCTTTCAACTTCACGATATTGGAAGCAGTTGATTCTCACATTTCGTTTCCCATATTCAACTATATATGTACAACGTATAGTTACTTCAATGTTTTCATACTTAAGATTGAAATGCCGATAAAATGCTTCCTTTGATTCCAATATACCTCCTATATCCATTTCCTTTTCAATTAGATCTTTTCGAAATGCTTCTATAGCATCATCAATTGTAAAATATTTTGATATAGGTCGTTCTGTTACAACAATGGGTGTGGATATTGTCTCTGTTGTGGTTATTGTTATTGTTGTTGTTTCCGGTTTTGAAGCGTCTGACAAGAAAAAGTTGTCTTTATTTTCCAGCTCCGTACTCTCTTTCATCATTGTAAACGATAAATTTATATTTAAAATATCTTTGTTGGGAAGTGTTAAATTGAATTATATGTTTTTTAATTTGCTTCAATTTTAGGTGTACTAATAATAATAGGCGTCGGCAATGTATTACCCATTATTGTGTTTAACAAAATAAAAAAAACCACACAGGACTAATTTCATAATGTATATTTTTATTGTTTTTTTCGTAGTAAAAAATTATGTGTAATCATAACAAAGTATAAAGTAATACTAACTAAAAGTAACATTTGAAGATATCTTATATATATACAAATAAAAAG
>NW_023458555.1:60571503-60573709 GCF_013731165.1 Rhagoletis pomonella | reverse complement strand
CATCTGTTGTTAACTCAATCCGAATATCAATTGGTCCGGTTTTGATTGTTTCATTTTGATGAGATACATCTAAGACAATTATTGGTGAACCCTTAAAGGCCCCGAGTGTTAGAATAGGTTGTGCTTCTTGTGAATAATAATTTGTTTGAAATTTGCAATACATATCGTATAAAAATTAATAACGATTTTGACAAAATTTAAGTTGTAAATCATCATAAGGATATGAACCGGAGTTGAGATGAAATTTTACATCTCTTAAATTACAATGCTGAAATTTGTTATCGTTTCGAAATGCTACAAGTATAAAACGTGGTCTTTCATTTTCAGGAGCTAGTTTAACATTCCATAAAATCGATGTACTTTGCGGTAGTATCGGATTATAATACATATCCCAACTTCTAAAAGATATACTAAGAGGTGTTCTTTTATTAATCGTTTAAAACATCCCTAATTTGTAAGCGTCAGAGAGTTGAATATGTGGCACTTTCGAGGTAATGTTTAAAATTTTTAACTCCGGTATTTCCGTCGAAACGAATGATTTTATAATACGGATTTTATCATTATTAACAAACGATTGTAGATATGGTAAATAGCTGTGATATTCCTTATTAATTATGTTAGTATCGAACACCGGTCTCCTTAATGCGCTTAGTATATTTCCCATTTCTCATTTCCTTTTTTCACTTTAAGCGAAATCCTAATTGTTGGAGAAATTCTTTGTTATTTGAAGTAAGAGTCTTAGTCTGCGCTTGATAATGTCGTTTTCGCTTATATTGTCTTCGTTTCTTTTCACAAGGACTAAGTTCGATTTTCTTATCCACCGTTGATAACGTTAGTGAATTGAATGAAGATAAATTATTGTGAGATGGTTTTTTATTAAATATAATGATGATTCTTTTTTAAGAGGCGGGTTTCAAATGCAACCTTATCGTTATCTTCTCACCTCGGAAATTTATTAAATTATCGTCTTGATCGGTAACTTTTAATATGAGAGTGTGTATTGTGGTAGTATTAACTGGTAAATATATTACATTAGCCGGTGTTTCGTTGATTTTATATCCTGTGCTAACGCTAAGAGCAAACTGATGTAAGATATGAGATGAAGTGTTATTTATATATGATCCGCTAACAATATTACAATTGACAGATAATGTATTGAATTTTGTTATATTTATTGGTTGATCTGAATTATGTTTTGTGTTGGCTTCTAATTCTCTTTTGATAAAACCTAATAATTTACCAATGATTTATTATGATTTTTATCAAATTATACCTACATACATAGATATGTATGTGCCTACCTAGTAGATATAACTAGTCAAAATAGCGAGCATCTATTCTTCTGTGCATGTAAATAAATATATACATATGTGTATACATGTATGTATGTATATACATATCTGCCTGCGTGCATACAATCCTTTACTCGAAATTCTTAGCTGATGCAATTTTTATCCCATACATTTTTGCTGACCAAACAACCTGTTTGCTTTCTAATCTGCTTGCCTCATTTGCCTCGCTCGTTTACTCGCCTCGCTCGTTTACTCGCCTCGCTCGTCTGCTGCTGCAAATGAGTGCCTCGCTCGCAACGACGCCCTCGCGTGAGCAGAGCTAATGAGGTGCTCGTTTGCGTGCCGCTCTACTCTTGCGCTGCCCTCGTTTGCTTACTCGCTCGCTGGCTGCTCACCGCGTGCGCTCGTACTAAGCGAGAGCTCGTTTACAAACAGCCTCGCCTGTTCCTCGTGATTTGCGCAAGCTCAGGGCAAACTAACGAGCGAGCGAGGGGCTAAAATGAGGCAAATCCGAACCCTGGTATTACATGATCGTGAGGGCTAAGCGGTTGTGAGATGTGGTTAGTATAAACAAAGCAGTCTGGCGGTGGGGGATTATACTTACTTTTTCCACAAGTAAAATGTTAAAGAAATTCAATTTTTTATATTTAATTTTGATCACTTTTATTACCAGGGAACGGATTTTTAGGACCTAAAAACCTGTAAAAAAGGCAAAATAAAATAACGAAATAGGCTGGAAAAGGCAAAATAAAATAGCGAAAAAGGCAGGAAAAGGCACTAGGTATTGCAAAAAAGGCAAAAAAAGGCAAACCAAAATAGCGAAACAGGCAGGAAAAGGCACTAGGTATTACAAAAAAGCAAAATAAGGCACTAAAAAGGACAGAAAATACAAAGAACAATAAAAAATACATTTA
>NW_023458555.1:60562352-60571403 GCF_013731165.1 Rhagoletis pomonella | reverse complement strand
GATAAAACCTAATAATTTACCAATGATTTATTATGATTTTTATCAAAATAGATTTTTTCTGTTGATTTGATCTCTGTTTGTAATGTATTATAATTTGCTCGGATATTTAGTGTTTCTTCCCCTTAATTCTTTTCCTTATATTTATTGGAAAGCAAATTACTTAAATCAGTTATTTCATATGAGCCGACAGGAATCTCAATCGTATGCTTACCAATATGAAATCGATTATTTTCAATATCAACGTTTGGTATTGAATGATATGTATCGAAACTTATTAACCCGCAAACATAATCACCCTTTAATTCAATGGGGGAAAAATAATTTGCAATAAGTAATGAAGAGTTTCCAAACGTTATTGACATCTTAATGAACTGAAATAACTGAATGAAAAAGTGTCTTATAGTGATGTGCTATTTATCCACGAATTATGTTCTGATGAAAAACCCAAACATTTAACGTAAATCTTATTTCTTTGTCTTTTCAAAATCTTTTTAATTAAGTATGTGTCTGGGAATTTAGTTTTCAGTAGTTCGTATTCATAAAATCCTCCTTTAATTTCATTATCCTGATAATCTTTTAATATGTATGTGGTAGGATTTGTATTTTGCATGGTTTTAATTGTAAAAATCTCTGTTGTCCAATTTGGTGTATATCCTTTTTCAAAAACATGTTTATGCTTGCTTATTCGAACGTAATCATTAATTTTAAACTTGGCTTTTCTAAACACTTTTAAATTACTGTAAACAGTTTGTAATAATCGTTTTTCATTTGAAGAATTCACTTCATTAGGTTTCATTTGAATTGTTCTATGAAATGTATTATTAAAATTTTTCAACTAGCTCTTATATTTATCAATCCAACGGTATGTACCTTGAAAACTAAACTCTTTCCACATCATTCCCTTAAATGTTCGATTAAAACGTTCAATTATGGATGCCTTTAAAATGCTATATGTGGAATAGTGGTTAATTTACCGTCATCAGTTTGTAAATTCTTTGGAACTCGATGGCTATTTTCGAAAATACTTTTAACAGCATTCGTTACGTTGTGAGCGGTTTTATTTTTAATTGCTTCAACCCAAGCTTTTTTCGAAAACGTGTCTATTACAGTTAGAAGATATCGACATTTATTATTGCCAGCTTCATATTGGCCCATTTCTACTAAATCAGCTTGCCACAAATCATCAATTCCTTTCATAACAACTCGTCCTCTTTTAAATCTTTTTCGCGCTTGCTTGTGTAATTCGTTGACTAATTCTATTTTTTCCGTATTCATCTCAATTCGTATGTGTGTCTGTTCTCTAACCTTCGAAGTATGAATGTAACTTTTCTCTTATTTTTATTATTTAAAATTTAAGAAATGGCTGCTTTATCTGTATTGATTTGACATCATCTGCTGTTTCTTTGTTGAGATATTCAATTATGAATCTTTCAATATTTCCAAATATTTGTTCAATTTTATTTATAAATTCTTTATTTGCACTAAATTAACTATTTTTAATAGCTTTCTGAATTAGTTCAACATCTTCCTTAGCATCCTTGTTCATTGCTGTAGTTAATGAATTGATTCGTTCATTAACAACTTTTAGAGCGGTATCATGAATATCTTTAATCTCATCGATTTTATTATTTAACATTTTAATATTTTCATGTAGATACGTATACGTAGCAGCATCATTAGGATTTATAGGTGTACCTAAATTGCTAATCTTTTTAAAATGTAGACTTAAACTTTTTTGTTCTCTATCAATGTCAATTTCAAGCAATTTATCTAGAAAGTTTTAATTATTATTATTCTTTTCATCTAAATTATGCTGATTTGATGAACTTTCACCAAATTTATTTGCATTACTCATTTTTTGTTTACTCTATTATATTACTTTCTTTAAGTCCTTCGATAATGGTAATTATCTTGTTTTTATGATTATTATGTCCAACACTCGTTGATGATACAAGTAATCGTAATCTCTCTACTAATTCATTAGGATTATCCCAAAAAACTAAATCCGTTTTGCTATAATTTAAAGTTTTCAGAGATATACAATGGGTTTCCATTTTTGTGAGCGTTTGTTATAAGCAAAATCTCATTATAATTCTGTAAATCTCTTTGAGTGTACTTTAAGGGTTTGAAATGGAATACTAATTCAAACAATCCGGGAGTTATTTTCCATTTTTTACGACCAATATTCATTGTGTTATCAGAGTTGAACTTTAATCTTTCATTTCCGAATCTCCATTTACCATAGCTATCTACATCATAACCATAAGTTGTATCTAAAAGGTTATTATCTTTGAGTAATAGTAGATTTATCGATAAACGAGATTTATTTGGAGAATTAATTCTAATCTTTTTGTCAGGTAATATCACACGTTTTCTATCGTTGTTCAATAGGGTTTTGCTTTGGCGTTTTCTCAAAAATACGTGTGATGTTTTTTTGCGCTTATGTTCAAAATCAAAATCATCATTAGTGTTTTTGCGTTTTAAAGTGGCTTGGACTTTAACACGTTTTTTATCGTTATTCAACTGTGTTTCCCTTTGTCGTTTTCCTGAAATTAAATGTGTTAGTTTTTCACGCTTATCCTCAAGCTTATTATCAACAGCATTATTTCTACGTTTTTTTCTCAGTTTCAAGGGTTTTATCACACCCACATTTACATCGCCACGTTGTGCGGCAAAGTCAGTATCAACAGCATTCTCTTTATGTATTTTGCTTAGCTACAAACGTTTTATCGCACCCGCTATTGCATTACCACGTTCTGTTGCAAAGTTATTATCAACAGCATTATTTATTTTAAACGTTTTATCAAACCTGCATTTGCACCACCATATTCTACTGGTTGCTTTCGCTTTCGATTCGCTCTTTGGCTACTTAGTACATCAGCATTATTTTCATAATTTTCATATACATTCATACGTTGTACTTTTGGACTATAGTAAGCGTAAGCGTTATCATGAAATGCATTTTCGCTTTCTACATCCTCATCTTTATCAACGTCATACCTTTCCTTTTTTATTAATTTAGGTTGTTTTCTTCATACATTATATTCGCTTTATTTATTCACAATTTCATTCAAAGGTTTTATTATTGGTTTAAACGTATCTTCCAATATACTTAAATGATTTGCAGTATTTAATTTCACAGCTTTCAATTTATTTCTTAGCACTTGACGTGTCTCTACAATATTTTTTAATAATTTATTATCCATTTTTAAATGACAATGATCGGCTACTCTATTATCAAAACTTAAACATTCTTTACAAATATGACAACATATACTTTCATTCTGTTGCTTTTCTTGAGCAGGTGTTCAACTTTTCATTGGTATTCCTACACTTAAGAAATTTTTATAAATATTAAAGACATCATTAACTAAATTGTTAAAAAAATCTTTTGTACAATCTTCCCCACTATATATACGAAAATTATCTAAATTTGAATGATAAAAGCACTTAATATAAGAACTATACGTATGAACCGATTTTGTATTTTGTATACAATTATTATCTATATCTATAGGTTTTGAATGCATTCAAAATCTGCATATATGACGGTACCTCTAATTGATTTTTAAAATACTTGAATTTTAATACCTTTTCATTTTCTGAAGATAGTTCGGTTATAATTTGATTACACTCCTCTCGATGATGTGTTAACGCATCTTCGTTGTGAAAATGTGATAGACATATGTTGCATATATATACTCGATTTCGGCGTCGTGTCAGTTGACTTTTCTGCAATCTATAATTATAGCAAAAACAATTTTTTTACTTAAATCATTTTTTATGTTACCTTGAAATGTGTTTTATCCAGACATAGTGAACATTTCAAATGTCTTCCAATAGTAGAAGATTGATATGATGACATTTTTCTTCTTCAGAATGATAATATGGTCCTATGATAATGTCTCTGCCTGCATCTAGACCGTACACGTTTGTGCTTATATGTGGATTATTGTTTTCGAAGATTTTAATTTCGTTTACTGACATTGGAAAATTTAAATCTTTAAAATTAAGCACAATGTCATTTTCTAAAATGATATTTTCCTCATTTATATTGTTGATTTTATATGAATAGCATTTATGTGCATTATGGTTGGTAACTGGAGACAATGCTGAAATAATCGCCCATTTAAGACAATAGTCATCGTTATTTTGTACGTTGATGCAAGCTTTTTTTTTGATAATGCTCTTTGGTAACGATATATATTTTGATCCGGCAATAGGCTTATATGCATTTATATTAACTTCCAAGTGGGAAATTTCTAATAACTCACTCATTTTTTTTAAATAAAATTTCACATTCATCTCTGAAAGTGCTTAAAATATCTACTTTTTCCATATTCTGTAGTATTATACGCATTTTTGTTTGGTGCGATTTTAATTCCAATAAACACTCTACTTCTTCTTTTAACAACATGTATTTACCGAAAAGTTCACAATTAATTTTAAGACTTTTATGCTCTTCGAGAGCGTCTTGTATTATATGATAAAATTGATTTTCAATTGAATTAAAAAAGTTCATCGGTATTAAATCATTTTTATTAGAATTTTCAAAAACTTATGTTGTAATACGACCATCGAAAACCGAGTTTATATATTTTATATTTGAATTTATATTTGTTTCTTTTATCGATTTTTGTTTATGTACATTAGTACGTAAATGAAAGTTCCATTTCGACGATAAAACACATTCTTCACAAGCAACACAATAAGTATAGGGTTCTATTGTTTCAGTATTTGATTGATGTTCAAATCGCTTATGCTTAATTAATTTATCCACCAGATTAAATTTAAGATCACATAAATCACATTTAAAGTAATTGCAATTATGTTGCAATCTGACATGTCGCTTCAATGTACTAATACACCCGAACTCCTTTTCATATATTTTTTTAAATATTAAATATTATTTATTAGAAGAACCAAACATTATCTACACCGAATGTGGTGAAATAAAAAACCAAATGTTGTAACTCATACATTATTTAATGGAAAAAAACCAAACCTTACCTACACTGGATGGGGTTAATAGGAAAAAGCAAACGTTGAATAATATAAAACGGAAACCGGTATATTATGAAATAAAAAGAATTACATTTTAGTTTATGTTTTCTTTATTCATATAATTGGTTATACAATTTTTTAATAAAATTGCACTTTTTTCTGAACATTTACAATAATTTGGTAGAACTTTTTTCATCTTATGATAATCACAAATACTAATTCCATTGTTCTCACTTATATTAGCATTATACAAATTTTCTATATTTGGACAATTCAAATCATCTAAATTAAATATATTAATTTCTTTTTTAAGTATATCTTGTATCCATTTAATTTTTACTAATCCTTTTACATAGACATTTGTCTTATATTCCTTCCCTTTAAGACATTGATTTAAATATCTTTTAACATCTTTTAATGAAGATTCACCATCTTTCCACTCTAATCCATGATGATTGTTATATAGCCAGTTGACTTTGATTTGATCCTTCAACGATAAATTCAAATATCCACAAGGTGATTTTATAATAAAGGTATTAATTTCCAAATCAGATCCAACAATGCTCAGCTCCTTTGTAATTTGTTGTTAATACAAAATCCTTGCACATCTATAACTATAACTTGTTCTTCACTCATTGTTGCAAGTGTTTTATATAATCTTTTTAAAATCTCTACCCTTTTATATGCGATGGTTTACATAACGTTTGCTTTTTCCTATTACACCACATCCAGTGTTGATAAGGTTTGTTTTCTCTATTAAATAATATACGGGTTTCCATGTGCTTTGCGCTGCTAGCATGCAGCGCTGTCTAGCGCTATACCGCATGTGTGTGAATCGGGGTTAATATTATTCATATCCGGTTAAGATAAAAACTTAGTATAAATAGCAGAAGTTAAATGTGTCGTTTGCATAAATGGAGGTGTACTTGAATTGTGATGTAAATATTACAATGAAGACCTTAAAATTTGATCCGATCTGTAAAAAAAATCTATCTATTGTCAAAAATTGAGGATGAAGACGAAAATGAAATAAAGTGGAGGACGATGTGGCACTTGGATGATCTATTTTTCGATTCCATAGAAGAGTGTCTATCAACAGACTTGGTTCAGTACTTAGAAGACGACTACACCGTAGAATATGAAGCAATTACTGATATATGCTTTGAGTTTAAATTAAACGTTTATGATACATTTCTGTACTACGCTATGTTTAGGGTAGATATAGTAAAATGGTATAATGCTAAGTTTACTCAATCTAAGTACGCAATAGTTACAATAAGAGATCATGATGCAGAAATTTTCAAAAAATTGTAATTTGCAACTGAAATAAAAAAGGTAACAGTAAATATATTTGGTTATTTGTTAATTAGTAATAGAAAATTGGTTAAAGGAAGCAGATCAAACAAAATACTAATCAGTTGACTTGTGTTTATGCATACAATATAAAAACTGCAAACATAGGAAAATGACAAAAAATTTGTTCAACTTTTATTCTTTTTAAAATAATTTGTTTACAATCTAAAAAATTATCATAATTTTAATATCATAAATCAGCAAAAGTAAGTCTCGCCTACAGTTTGGTAATTACTACGTACCGATCGAGTAACCTTTACCAAAGTTATATTATAAAACTTAAGTGGATCTCCAGTTTTTTTTTCTAAATGTATAAATAACTTTTAAATGAAAGAACCAGATTACAGAAAGTCTGCCAAGGAGTGACTTTTTTCGTTCAAGCTGAATGCAAGCTGAATATCTTCCAATTGGAGAATCCTCAAAAGGATTTCTCAGGATATGTTAAAGACTGTTGCATTTAACTACAGTCACTTTTTCACATAATGGAATTAACTGAAATATTTATGTATATCTGTGATTTTCCGGCGCCATCTAACAAATTTTATATTTATTTTACAATATTTCGAATTTCAAATTCATCGTCCAGGGAATGAATTTTACATTTGAGATTATGAGTATCAGAAACAGGTATAAAACAATGAAATCGACGAGTTCTAACAATGGATGAGGAATTTTCAAATCGAAATTTCAAAGCTTGCTCTTCCAGTGTATGTTCTTCGTTTGTACAAAAAACGGTTCGAATGGATTTAATTGATTATTTGGCGACAAGAAAAAAAAACAAAATGGTTAAGTTATCTCTGCCCGTTCAGGAGATATGGCCAATCAAAGAAATGATTATGTTAATTTGAAATTCGCGATTTTTCGCAAAGTAAGAGGATTATTGCAAAATCAAGTATAGGGAAACAAATATTACATGGTGTTTCGCATTGAGGCGAAATTAATTTAACAAAATGTATTTCCTTGGGAAATTAAAAGATTGAAAGGTTTGCATTTTTAATATATGTATGTATATCTTTTAGCTTTATTTGTTCACTTAACACTAGAGGATTGATTGGAGCACTTTCTGAGGTGAGTGATAGGGAGCATATGATTCGCAGGATATTTGTTTGATTATTACGAAACAATTTAGTACAAGGCGAATTCGCATATGAAGGTATGTTTAATTTACAGGGTGTTTGGAAAGGGCAAGTATAAAATTCAAATTGTAAAGGTAAGTACATTCTGCAATTCAGGTAAGTATTTAGGTAAGTATTGATTACATATATATAAAGGTAAGTATTTCAATGTGTTTGTGTGTTGTTCTTTGCATAATTATAAATCAATTAGATTTGGACTCATGTCCTCAACACCTGGACCTCTACTAAAGTACGAACCTATCTTGGTTATCCGAAAGAAAAGGTTTTTAAGTGGGCCACTACGTATTTTGATGTAATTTTAAATTTAAATTTTTTATTTTTTTATTTTTTTTTATCAGCCACTGCTTTACTAAACAATTAATATCTCAGGCCCTATATCGAAACACCCTTCAAAAATTTGTCAGTTAAATCTTTGATATTCACTCTATCACATATATTTTTTGCAGATTTTCAAAAACCTGTAAACATGTTTTGTTTAGCAACTTTCTAAATTGTTCATTAATACACGTATGGAAAAGTGGACTTAAAAAACATTAAAAATCTTTTATAAATCTCTGACTCTTTGTCAATAAAGAAGTACCAATTGATTTTTTGATCCAACCAATATTTATCGAGATGTGATGTAAAAAACAATGGCTTACGGCGAGACACCTAGTATTTTTGTTGTTGTTTAACTTTTGCAAATTTAATTTTTTTTTACATTCCTCGCGTTTTGACATATCTTAGAGGTATTTCTACATTATACTCAGTTTATATCAAAATCTAAAAAAAAATCATAATTTTCATTGAAATAGCTTGGGTTGCCTCACATACGTTAAAAATGACGTGTACAGAATTTTACAATTATGTCAAAGAAAACTTAGAAGTTTTGAAAAATTCACAGCAACGAAAAATACGCCTAATTTTTTAATGTTATCTTGTACTTAAATTATTTTTTTCATGAAACCTAGTGTATTTATAAGGACAGTGCCGTACAAAATTATTGTCATCAATTGTTTTAGAAAAATGTTGAAAATGTAGCTTTTGAGCCCATTAATAAAGTGCAAGTCTGAAGTTGAAAAAAAATGTCGAACATAGTTTGTATGGAAGGAACTGTCAGCAAAAAATTATCAAAAATCAACTAAAATTTTGGGCTACAAAACTTCATTTTCAAAATTTTTGCAAAAAATCCGATTAGAAAATTGCAAATTTGTATGCAAATTTATTGAAATTTCCCGAGTTTTGTACAAAGTTTAGAAATCTAAGATGTATGTTTTTTGATGTAGTATAAACTGTACGTGGGATAGGACTTATATGGCAACCATCATTAAAGGGATAATCGACTAAGTGAGGCGGCAGCCTTGCAACTTGACGAAATAATACCGAAGCGTCCATCAATAGGTTTAAGAAGTAAAAAGTAAGAAGGTAAGAGGAGTCGAAAAAATAATATAAAAAAAAGACTTTTTAATATACAACGCTTTTATAAATGGACTAAAAAGTAGAAAATAATATTTCTCAGTCCCATAGAATTTGTTTTGATAACTTTTGATTTTGAAATTTTAGCAAAAGTCGTTATAAC
>NW_023458555.1:60561183-60562252 GCF_013731165.1 Rhagoletis pomonella | reverse complement strand
ATAATAATAATAATAATAATAATATTTTAAATTTTTTTCCCTTTCAATTTAGAATAGAACAAGTCCTGTTACAAAATGAGATAGATCCATGGGACTTATACATAAGAGAGACATGCTATGGCCCAGAAATCTCCTTTCAAGGAAGGGAGAAAGAGGGAAAAGTGATGCACACGGTAACGATTGCCCTCTGGTCGGAAGGAGACGACCAATCGGATGAAGTGTTCAGTTTAATAGGAAGTGAAATTTGTACTTACCTGCTACGTCAGTACATGAAACACGAATATGAATATCAGAGAAACTTGTATACCACAAGTGATTTAATATATTGTAATAAGGAAGCGCGTTGTGCTTCATATAGTATTAAAATACAAAGTACTCTACCATATGAAAATTATGGTAGATTTAGTTTTGAAGTCATCCCGGAAGTAAACTTCCGCAATGTCACTTTATATTATAAAGAAAGTATGTAATAAACAGGGAACGGATTTTATGGAAATTGCCTTTTTTTCTGCTAAAGAGAGAGTATATTCGATTAAGAATGTCCACGATTTAGCTTTCCCTGATTCCATATATACACATTTGATGTTGCCTTTTTTAAGATATTTGCCTTTTTTACTTTTTCTACCTTTAAAAAAGCTATTATAGCATTTACATTTTTTTAAGATTAAAAAATATACACATGCTCATGCGGCTTATAGAGGCGCAGGGACCTCTTGCCAAATTGGTGTTGGAAAAATGCAAAGCCGTTTTCTCAGCTAACGTAGGGTTGGGGACAATAAGGGGTGTGGATAAAATTGTAAAGAGCGAGGAAAACGTCCTTATTCCAGATAATATGAACGTTTCAATCGTTCCATATTTAAATAGCGCTCCACTTGTATCAACTTACGTCGAGCGCACATTTAGTACATTCCAGGCTTTTCTTCGCGAAAATCGAATGAAAATGCTGCCAGAAAACTTCAAAATGCATCTTGTGGTTCAATGTTACTACAACTATACAGATTAAAGTTTTATGAGTTAGAAACTCGAAAGGATAAAATAGTCAAAGGTTCAAAGTATAAATTTTTCATAC
>NW_023458555.1:60558557-60561083 GCF_013731165.1 Rhagoletis pomonella | reverse complement strand
CGCTTTTATTGAGTTCACTTTTTCGTACTTCGTAAATTAGTACGAAGGAGTTGACCAAAGAAAATTTGACGTTTAACCGCCCTATTCCCACAACACTGACAAAATTCTTCATATGACTATTGTCACAATTACTGCGCCTAAAACACAATATAAACATTGTTTCGCTGTTGTCACTTACTCAGTAGGTCATAACAATAAAACCGACAATTGTCATACGACAGCTTAAAATAAATTTTCGGCATAGTATTAGGCGCAGTAGTAAAGGCAGTAGTCTGCCGCTGAGTTTTGTCAGTGGTGTGGGAATAGGGCGGTTAATGTTAAAAATACGCAAGAAATGCCGCAAAGAAAAAGTCATCGCGTAAATGCACGAGGATTTTCGAAGACTTTTTTAAAAGGGAACGTGCCAAAAACGCAGGGTGAAAAGTCGTCGTCTAAATTGGCTCAAAGTCTCATTCGGAGACACCAGCAGGATTGTTTTGTGGAGGACAATACCCAAGGCGAATTTATTCAAGGTGGTGTTACTAGCGAATTTAGATTTTCGCCGCGTACTTCCTAATGTCAACATGATGTGTTTGTTGTAAACAAGGCGAATTCATATTACAACAAACACATCATTTTGACATTGAGAAGTACCGCGGCGATAATCTAAATTCGCCAGTAACACCACCTTGTAAAAATTCGCCTTGACAATCACGATCCAGAAAATAAAGGTCGCGCCATTCGCGGACCGCTAACCCTCTCTTCGTCGATTTGACAGCATCCACCTAATCGCTGACGTCATAAAATACTTTTGTTTACATTCCCTGTTGCCAACTTCATGCTTTTCGCATCAAATTTAGTGGGTATTCAAAACGCGAAAATTTTTGAGTTTGGTGATTGGCGCGTTTTTGGTGCTTTTGTTTTTAGTTTGAAGACACCAAATTAGAAAATCTTAAAAAAATGGAAGCAAAATTCATAGCAATCGTAAATGTGGTAAGCAACAACGCAACAGTGACAATCATAAGCGACAACGAAATATGTGCAGCACCTTCAATCATGCCAGAAGAAATCGACCGTTGTGCAAGAACCATTGATTTTTATTAATTTGAATCGGCATCCTTACAATAAAATTATGTATGCATATAAAGTCTATAAAATACACCAATAAAAATTTGGTGCTTTTTCAATTTCAAAATTTGGCAACACTGCGTTTTGTTCGATGCTTCCTCTTTTTCTTGTCGAGTTCGTCTTGCTCTCTCATTCTGGTATTTATTGACGTCACGGCCAGTTGCTCTCAACTCGATTGACGCAATCTTGTATTCTATCATTCTTGCTTGACAATAGCTAAATACCTCCCAAGGCGAATTTATACAAGGTGGTGTTACTGGCGAATTTAGATTACAACAACGACAAGCTCATGTATTTTGTTTGGAGGGTGTTATGCCAAATCTCAATTCGCTCCAAAGTTTACATGTATTTTCTTTTTGCTTTTGATGGGTGTGCTGTCAAATCAGTAAAAGCAAAAACAAAATACATGTAAGGCGAAGAAATCAGCTGACAACACCACCTTGTATAAATTCGCCTTGGTACCTCCGTTGGCTCATTTACCAAAACCATTGCACGCTTTACTTTACATCGACTTGGCAGAATCAAGAGGTCTCCACGAATATCGACAAATACATTTCGGCATTTAAGGGAATTTTGTCTCTTTAGCCTACATTGAATTTCTGTAGTCCAACGATTCTCACCCATTTTGTCTTGTTGGCGCCAGCGCATGAAGAACAAACATTTCTTCAAATTTAAAAAGTAAAAATTTCACTACTAACAATTTAAAAATGTTCTTAAAACTTGCAAAGAAATTTGGAAAAGAAATATCAGTGTTTTGGTTTTTAGGAGTAGGGTGGGAGTGTCATCGATAAAATTAGAGCGAGATATTAATCATAAAAAATACATACATATTTACATAAATTGTTACTAGTGTAAATAATACATATGTATATGGTGGTAAGAATTTCCTAAAAAGAAATGATGAAACAGGAACAGTCGTGCAAAAACCCAGGTCAATGTCTGCTAGAAGTTCTGGTTTAAGTATACTGCATTGCAGAACGAAAAATGACACTGAAGATGGCACACCGCCGAAACCGGTTTGTCTCCAAACCAAATTTGACAAGCGATGACGGAAATTCGTTCCAAAACCCATCATACACCCACCCTGTTGGAAACAACAACAACCAAAAAGGAAACACTGCATTGCTCATTCCTTGGCTCAATAGACACTTTCAAATTATAATTCACATGAATTATATATCCACTGAGAAACCCCGGTTGGCATAAAATTTTATATTTTTATATAACTATGCGCGCACCGAAAAAACTCTCTGCGATAGCAAAACTGAAACTGAGACAAATAAGTCTAGACATGTCATAGCACACACTTTTCTTCAAGGCGAATTTATACAAGGTGGTGTTACTGGCGAATTTAGATTTTCGCCGCGGTACATCCTAATGTCAACGTGATGTGTTTGTTGTAAACAAGGCGAATTTATA
>NW_023458555.1:60554467-60558457 GCF_013731165.1 Rhagoletis pomonella | reverse complement strand
TAACGTAAATCTTATTTCTTTGTCTTTTTAAAATCTTTTCAATCAAGTATGTGTTAGGGAATTTAGTTTTCAGTAGTTCATATTCATAAAATCCTCCTTTAATTTCATTATCCTGATAATCTTTTAATATGTATGTGGTAGGATTTGTATTTTGTATGGTTTTAATTGTAAAAATCTCTGTTGTCCAATTCGGTGTATATTCTTTTTCAAAAACATGTTTATGCTTGCTTATTCGAACGTGATCATTAATTTTAAACTTGGCTTTTCTAAACACTTTTAAATTACTGTAAACAGTTTGTAATAATCGTTTTTCATTTGAAGAATTCACTTCATTAGGTTTCATTTGATTTGTTCTATGAAATGTATTATTATATTTATCAACTAACTCTTTATATTTATCAATCCAGCGGTATTTACCTTGAAAACTAAACTCTTTCCCCATCATTCCCTTTAATGTTCGATTAAAACGTTCAATTATTGATGCTTTTAAAATGCTAAATGTGGAATACAGTATATTTTGCTTTGCTGCCTCTATGCTTAAGTGCACATTTAAGATACCTACCCCAAAATGCGCATCAAAAGCATTATTTTTAACATATATAAGGAAACTGCTCCGATAGATGCATTAAACATACCTGCACATTGGCGATACCTGCCTTAAAAGTTGTGCAACTATTATTAACTCTCAAAGAAAGTATTAGGTTTACCTGCACTGGCCCTACAATTACCTTATTTTACAAGCTTTTATTTATTTTGCTCATCTCGCAGAACAACGAAAATGGCTATCAACTTATGTAGTTATATAGATAATTAGATAACATTCGGTAAAAATTTCGCTTGCAGTAATTTCTACATGGTAAGTGCTCCGTCAATATTTGGTTTCATAGGGATTCGGATACCTTCCTCATTGAAGTAGTTAAGAAAATTCGCTTAAGTGCCTTTTTCGGTTACGTGCACAAGTTTTTCGTGCAAAGAAGGATGTGCAGCTAAGCAAAATATACTGTAGTTGATTAAGTTCCATTAGATGCTTAAATTGAGTATTGAAAAACTCTTTACCGTCATCAGTTTGTAAATTTTTTGGAACTCGATGGCTATTTTCGAAAATACTTTTAATAGCATTCGTTACGTTGTGAGCGGTTTTATTTTTAATTACCTCAACCCAAGCTTTTTTCGAAAACGTGTCTATTACAGTTAGAAGATATCGATATTTATTATTGTCAGCTTCATATTGACACTTTCTACTACACTTTTCTACTAAATCAGCTTGCCACAAATCATGAATTCCTTTCATAACAACTCGTCTTCTTTTAAATCTTTTTCGCGCTTGCTTGTGTAATTCGTTGACTAATTCTCTTTTTTCCATATTCATCTCAATTCGTATGTGTGTCTGTTCTCTAACCCTCTAAGTATGAATGTAACTTTTCTCATATTTTTATTATTTAAAATTTAAGATATGGCTGCTTTATCTTTATTGATTTGACATCATCTGTTGTTTCTTTGTTGAGATATTCAAGTATGAAACTTTCAATATTTCCAAATCTTTGTTCAATTTTATTTAAAAATTCTTTATTTGCACTAAATAAACTATTGTTAATAGCTTTCTGAATTAGTTCAACATCTTCCTTAGCATCCTTGTTCATTGCTGTAGTTAATGAATTGATTCGTCCATTAACAACGTTGAGAGCGGTATCATGAATATCTTTAATCTCATCGACTTTAGTATTTAACTTTTTAATATTTTCATGTAGATACGTATACGTAACAGCATCATTAGGATTTATAGGTGTACCTAAATTGCTAATCTTTTTAAAATGTAGATTTAAACTCTTTTGTTCTCTATCAATGTCAATTTCAAGCAATTTATCTAGAATGTTCATTATTTTTTTTCATCTAAATGATGCTGATTTGATGAACTTTCACCAAATTTATTTACATTACTCATTTTTTGTTTACTCTATTATATTACTTTCTTTGAGTTCTTCGATAATGGAAATTATCTCGTTTTTATGATTATTATGTCCAACACTCGTTGATGATACAAGTAATCGTAACCTGTCTACTAATTCATTAGGATTATCCCAAAAAACATAATCCGTTTTGCTATTATTTAAAGTTTTCAGAGATATACCACTTCCGGTAGTTAAGACGTTTCTTTTGATATTAAGTAGTTTTCGTATTATATGCTGATATTTAAATGATTTTCCACCTTTAATTTGAGTGTTTGGTAAATAGTGACGTTTGTGAGCGTTTGTTGTAAGCAAAATCTCTTTATAATTCTGTAAATCTCTTTGAGTGTAATTTAAGGGTTTTAAATGGAATGCTAATTCAAACAATCCGGGAATTATTTTCAACTTTTTACAACCAATATTCATTGTGTTATCAGAGTTGAACTTTAATCTTTCATTTCCGAATCTTCATTTACCATAGCTTTCTACATTATAACCATAAGTTGTATCTGGATGCTTATTATCTTTGAGTAATAGTAGATTTATCGATAAACGAGATTTATTTGGAGAATTAATTCTAATCTTTTTATCAGATAATTTCACGCGTTTTCTATCGTTGTTCAATTGGGTTTTCCTTTGATGTTTTCTCAAAAATGTGTGTGATGTTTTTTTACGCTTATGTTCAAAATCAAAGTCATCATTCCTGTTTTTGCGTTTTAAAGTGGTTTGAACTTTAACACGTTTTTTATGATTATTCAATTGTGTTTCGCTTTGTCGTTTTGCTGAAATTAAATGTGCTAGTTTTTTACGCTTATCCTCAAGGTTATTATCAACAACATTATTTTTACGTTGTTTGCTTAGTTTCAAGGGTTCACACCCACATTTACATCGCCACGTTCTGCTGCTGCAAAGTCAGTATCAACAGCATTCTTTTTATGTTTTTTGCTTAGCTGCAAACGTTTTATCGCACCCGCATATGCATCGCCACGTTCTGCTGCTGCAAAGTCAGTATCAACAGCATTTTTTTATGTTTTTTGCTTAGCTGCAAACGTTTTATCGCACCCGCATTTGCATTACGACGTTCTGTTGCAAAGTCATTATCAACAGCATTATTTATTTTTAAACGTTTTATCAAACCTGTATTTACATCACCATATTCTACTGGTTGCTTTCGCTTTCGATTCGCTCTTTGGCTACTTAGTACATCAGCATTATTTTCATAATTTTCATATAAATTCATACGTTGTACTTTTGGACTATAGTAAGCGTAAGCGTTATCATGAAATGTATTTTCGCTTTCTACGGGGGGGTGAAATAACACAAACGGCAATAACGCAAATTTGTGTTATTTCCCAATTGAATGTGAAATAACACAAATTTGCTTTATTTCATTTCTCGTTGAGCAATAAGACCAACTTTTAAACTTAACAATTGAGTAATAAAGCAAAATAGGGCACATAACTCACCCAGTTACATTTGACTAAAAGTAGTACATGAACAAGTTAAATGAACGGATTTGTATGTAAGTATACAATTTTGAAAGTGCCCCGCGCGGCGCCGCGTTCGTCGTAAAATTGTAAATGATTGCCTTTGAAATGGAAGCAGAAAATATTTTAGAATACAGATTAATAGCTGGATTCAGGAAAAGCAGCAAACTATTATATATAGAAAAAGAGGAGCAAATTTATAAATTCCAAACAAGGAAATGCAATGTTAAATATTATTATTGCTATAATGAATATTGCAAAATCGGGGTTGAGGTTGATTTCAATAACACTAAATACTGCCGCAAGATAGGTAAATTACATACGCATCAACACGGTACACAAACAGAATTATTTAAAAAATTAGAAATTATAAATAATATTAAATTGGACGTTAAAAAAGCGCCATTGAAAAGATCAAGTGTGCGTGAAATTTTTGATGAAAACTGTAAAAAATTCAAGGAATCGTCACATTCAATACAGTATGGTACAATGCGGAGACAATTGTTTAATATTAAACTTGAAGATTTTCCGAAGAGCCCAATGATTTTTGAAGACAT
>NW_023458555.1:60530706-60554367 GCF_013731165.1 Rhagoletis pomonella | reverse complement strand
AACAGATGTCATCATACCAAATGATACCTCACTCTATTGTTTAATCATATATGATAAGATATTTGAATATATACCCATTACCAATGAAATAAGGAAACTTTTGTAAATATATTTTATAAGATAATGTCATACTTTTTATTTGTATGTATATAAGATATCTTCAAGTGTTATTTTTAGTTAGTATTACTTTACACTTTGTTATGATTACACATAATTTTTTACTACGAAAAAACAATAAAAATATATATATAATGGGTAATACATTGCCGACGCCTATTAATATTGGTACACCTAAAATGGAAGCAAATATAAAAAACATACAATTCAATTTAACACTTTCCAAAAATGATATTTTAAATATAAATTTATCATTTACAATGATGAAAGAGAGTAAGGAACTGGAAAATAAAGACAACTTTTTCTTGTCAGACACTTCACAACCGGAAACAACAACAATAACAATAACCACAACGGAGACAACATCCACACCCATTGTTGTAACAGAACCACCTATATCAAAATATTTTACAATTGATGATGCTATAGAAGCATTTCGAAAAGATCTAATTGAAAAAGAAATGGATATAGGAGGTATATTGGAATCAAAGGAAGCATTTTATCGGCATTTCAATCTTAAGTATGAAAACATTGAAGTAACTATACGTTGTACATATAATGTTGAATATGGGAAACGAAATGTGAGAATCAACTGTTTCCAATATCGTGAAGTTGAAAGGGAACGTATTTTGAGCAATGGTGAAATTGAAAAGATTAATGTATTCGATTTCACACCAACATTAGAAAATCAAAACATTCAAATAATTAATGTAAAAAACTATATCCAAACATATAAAATGAAGATCCTTTAAGCAGACATAGTCAGTTAATCAAAATATTTTAAAAGAAGATGTACATTAGGTCGGGTCGAAAATCTAATTTTTCTCAAATCCCTTGGTAATAGTGAAAATATATTGTATCATGAAGTCAACAACAAGCCTGCAAAATATTAGCATTTTATTTTAATTGTGAGAGCCCACGCATCGACCGCCAAGTGACCACAGCACACCAGTCGAATAAGACCAATTCTTGTTAAAAATTCTGGGTCCAGTAAAAAGGGTTGTGCATATTATTAGATAATGAATCCGTTAACGCAAAAGATAAAGTCGAATGTCATTTCTCGCAGCACTTTAGCTTGCCGTTAATCTCAAACTTATTTATTTTCAAGAAAATTATAATTGTTCTCTTGGTAATTGCACTGGCCTATAGTCAAATTTAGATCGCTAGTTCCAAATATTCTAATCTCTTTTTAATATTGGCTATAGTTTGCGAATTTTTGCAAATTTAGGAACAATTTCGGTAGCTCTAATAGAATAGCCATTATTTTCCATCATCGTGGAAAAATTTTGTTTGTGCAAATGAGTATGGAAACACTGAACAGGCACAACTTCTAGAAACACTAATTAGTTTACTTATGTTTATGCATACAATTTAAAAATTGCAAACATAGCAAAATGACAAAATAATTATTTTATAATCTGAACGATTTTCATCATATTATTATCATAAATCAGTAACAGTAAGTCTCGCATTCAATTTGTTAATTATTACGTACCGATCAAGTAACATTTACCAAAGTTATATCGAAAAACTTAAGTGGATTTCCAGTTTTTTTCTAAAAAAATTTCTCTTCAATTGTATAAATAACCTTTAAATAAAAGAACCGGATTACAGAAAACTGTGCCAGCGAGTGACTTTTTTCGTTAAAGCTGAATGCAAAGCAATATCTTCCAATTGGAGAGTCCTCAAAACGATTTCCCAGGATATGGTAAAGGCTATTGCGTTTACCTACAGACACTTTTTCACATAATGGAATTAACTAAAATACTTATGTATATCTAAACACTTATTGCACGTCCCCTACTTTCATACAGCGGCAAATTTAGAAACCGCGAAAAATGTGCTTCTCTGGTGACTAATGAAGCCATTCCGCACTAATTTTCAATACTGCATAAATAGACTTAAAGTGGGCGTTTCTCACCCTAATTGTATTACGTTAATGTATGCAAATACTTATATGCTTGAAACTACTATTAACTTGTCAAACGATTCCTATTCTTTGACAATACATTCATTCACCACGATCTTGAAAACTGACCAAATCGGCGAGACCAAATCCATAGTCATTTTAATATTATATAAACATCCGAAAATATTAAAACGTTTGAAATAAATCTAGTCTCACTTTTTTGTATTTTTCACTTGTTTGCTGAAGTAATGAAGAATTGAAAAATCATAAGGGAAAATTATAGTTTTTGTAAGTTTTATCTTAATATCGTAAAAACTTATAGACTTATTGAAAAATGATAAATGAACGTGAGGTACTAAATTTAATAGCCCTTGATTTGATATATCGCTCTGTTCATAACAATAACGCATTCCATAGATATTTCAATCCAAAGTTTAATTTTCAACATTTATCCACTTTGATTCAATTGCGCGGGCTAAAGAAAAGTTTTAAATTAATCTTTCTTGGCGAATAATAATTGGCTTAGACCTAAGACATCATAATATTACTATTACAATGCGGTCAAATGACTTTTATTTTCCCCCATACAAAATCGACCCAGCCTAATATACATATTCAATTTAATAACATTGCTTGTTTTAATCAAAACGTTAGTTGTAGGGTCAAATGAACAACAAACAACTTATTGTTCTTGTTTAAATTCTGAAATTGGTAATACAGTATATTTTGCTTTGCTGCCTTTATGATTAAGTGCACATTTAAGATACCTACCCCAAAATGCGCATCTGAGACATTATTTTTAACATTTATAAGGAAACTGCTCCGATAGATGCATTCAACATACCTGCACATTGGCGATACCTGCCTTAAAAATTGTGCAACTAGTATGAATTATCAAAGAAAGTATTACGTTTAACTGCACTGGCCCTGCAATTACCTAATTTTACAAGCATTTGTTTATTTTGCTCATATCGCAGAACAACGAAAATGGCTATCAATTTATATAGTTATATAGGTAATAAGATACCGTTCGAAAAAATTTCGCTTGCATTATATTCTACGTAATAAGTGCTTCTCCATTATTTGGTTCCGTAGGGAATCGGATACCTTCCTTCTTGAAGTAGTAAAGAAAATTCGCTTAAGTGCCTTTTTCGGTTAGGTGCACAAGTTTTTCGTGCAAAGAAGGATGTGCAGCTAAGCAAAATATACTGTACAACAAACACGTTTGTAGATGAAAATAGTAAATATTTAAATTTTGATTTAAAATTTCCAAATAGTAGTGAATATGTGAGAATTCGTTTATCATTTCAATTTAAAAATCAATATCTAACGAATGATGAAAAATCAAAAACAACAACAGTAACAACACCACCACCAACAACTGAAGCAATAGTAGAAACAACAACATTAACAAGAACAACAAAAACTAAAAGAAGAAATAGAAAAAACCATTTGAAAAATACTCGACATAATAGACAAATAAATACAAAGAAAATTTATAATAGATGCTGCAATCAAAGCTTTCAGAGAAGATTAAACTACCAACTACTTTAGACACTTTAATTTAAAATATGATAGTTTGGAAATAAGAGTTAAATGTGGTTACTATAGCACCTATTCAGCTTGCTCTCTCAATATTTATTGTTTTCAACATAATGAAAACGAAGTAAATACTGTAGAAAGAGAATATATGTTTGATCGGCCAACAAATGATATATATATATATATATATCGAAACAACTGATATTAAGAGTTATTCACAAACATTGTCTATGACTATAAAGTAAGATTAAAAATTGTGTTAAAGGATATATATATAAATTCATAAAGGCGTTTTCGCATATTATTTCGGATGAACATCAACAAGAACTATCTGCCATACAAGCGAATCTTGAGGCTATTAATAAATTAGCTATCAAAAAAACCCGATTTGGAACACATTATGAGAATTGTCTTTCGTCAAGCGAAAATGCAAAAGATGGACCAGATACATGTAGTTGTAACACTTTTAAACAAAAATCGGAAGCAGAAGCAAACAAAATTATACAATTATATCATAATGCATACGATCACTTAACTAATTGTAAAAAATGTAAAAATATTTTTAATAAACATAATAAGTATATTCGATTAGAATAATTTTAAGTTTTTCTTTGTTTAAGTTCCTTTTAAATCAATTATGTGACAGCAACAATGTAAGACTTTTTCTTTATTGATAAAGAATTAGCTTTGCTTTCCATGTTTCTAATCATATTCACAAAAGCCACAGAAAAAAGCGATCACAAACTACTACAAACATACAAAGTAGTACATGTAGCAGCAACAATGTGTAATTTCTTTATGATTACTCACATTTCATTCGATTATAATAATTTTAAGTTTTTCTTTGTTTAAGTTACATCCGCGCTAATGTAATACTATTTCTGATAATAATAAATATTTTTTTATCGTAAAACATCTTTGCATGGTTTTATTTCTTACTGCATAAAAATTGTTTGAAAAAATATTTATTTATATAACACTATTTTTAAAAACATTTAATTTATATAACACCATTTTTTTAATCTAGATAAATAAAAATCAAAGTATAAAAACAAAAAATTTCTTCTCTTTCGTACTTGAGAAAAATGTAAGTATAACCCTAATACTAATATTATACTAACCACATCTCACAACCGCTTAACCCTCACGATCATGTAATACCCACACCACCTCAGCGGCTGTGAGCACAACGCACACACATTTCTTTTCTAAACTTGATCGGTGGAGGTAGGTACGATACCATCTAGCGGTTGTGAGCTTGCCGTGCCATCTAGGAACTAACCCCCCACCCGAGGAAGCGACGCCGCTGTGTGTGTGTGAGTGTGTGGTTAGAAGACGCGAAGGCTTTGTGTGAGTGTGTGTGTGGGTAGATGACGCGAAGGCTGCGTGAGTGTGTGTTCACACCCGCTAGATGGCAGCGCTTCTTACCCCTTCCCAAATCAAGTTTTGTTGGTCCTTGAAGGAACACAAAACCCTACTAATTTGCATGAAAACCCCATAAATAAGCAAGGTAAATTAGAAAAACCTATGTAACTTTGAAGCTAGCGCTAAGAAAATTGAGAGCCGGTTTCACCAATAATTTAAATTTAAATTTTCTTAGCGTTAACGCGCATTACCAGCGTTAACTTGGAAGGTTTAGAAAAAACCATTGTCGAATATTTCCCCAAAATTGACTCTGAGGATGTCTACAGCTGGATAACAAACCCGTTTTCATGTAAACCTACTGAGATGACAAATTAAGTTTTTGAAAACCTTCTGCACATCAGTGAAGACTGCACTGTGAGTATTATATACTACGACGGGAGCCAAGAGGATTCTGGATGCAAGTGTTGTAGAGTTAAAATATGTTATTCTAATTTTAAATGTTTATTTGAATAAAGAAAATTTTTGAATGAAATCAAATTCTGATATTGATATTTTCAACCATAATCATGAACAAAATTAAATTAAATTAAATTAAACAAATAAACAGGTAAATAAAGCTTATATTATTAAACCCTACAATTACTCCTCCCTCCAGAGAAAAGAAAAATTAGTTAATATTAAATGTAACTTTTTTGATTCTGTTTGAAAGTGTTAGTGAATTAGAGTTTTGTATTGAATTGGTAATTATTTTTGCAGGTTTGAGTAAATCTGTTGATATGGTTTTGATACTATTTCCAAGTTGAATTTTGAAAACTTTGCCATGTTTAGAGATAACTTTAAATTGCCCTTCATAAGGTGGTCGTAAATTTGCCTTATGAATCACTTTAACAAAAACGTATTCACAAGTATCCAGATCTTTGGAACAAACGAATTTTCTTTATTGTGATGCAAAATTTTTGGACGAGCACGCGAAAAATGTTTTCTTAGCTTGGAAAGAGTTTCCATAGTATTATGCATTTCATCATTATAAGAAACAACTAACTCGCCTGGTAACCGTAGTGTTTGTCCATACACCAATTCCACTGAAGAGCATTTTAAATTTTCCTTGATAGACGCTCGAAGTCCAAGTAAAATCCATGGAAGGATCTCAGACCAGTGGGTTGAATCATCTGATGCTGTGATAGCCGTTTTTAACGTCCTGTGAAATCTCTCAATCATTCCATTTGATTGAGGATGATATGGAGATGTATGAATCTTGTAAGATCCTATTAATTTTGTTAACTCACTGAAGAATTTTGAAGTAAATTGTGATACTTGATCAACTGTAATATTAAGT
The DNA here is from genome assembly GCF_013731165.1 of Rhagoletis pomonella. Taxonomy (NCBI): domain Eukaryota; kingdom Metazoa; phylum Arthropoda; class Insecta; order Diptera; family Tephritidae; genus Rhagoletis; species Rhagoletis pomonella. The sequence continues at coordinate 60,548,098 of NW_023458555.1, read as the reverse complement.
GGAATTCCGAAACGAGGAACGTAATTTTGAACAAATATTGTTGCTATAGTATTTGCTGAAATATCCCTAAGTGGATATGCTTCTGGCCAACGTGTATGTCTATCAATAATAGTAAAAATGTAACGATTTTCTTTTGTTACAGTAATGGACCAACAAGATCCATATGAATGCGTTCAAATCGTCCAAAAGGTATACTAATTTTTTGCACGGTCGTTTTGGTATTCTTTGAAATTTTTGATTTTTGACAACTTATACGAGCAGAAGTCCATTTATTTATCTCTTTACTCATATAAGGCCAAAAATATTTAGATTGAATCAAACGTCTAGTTGTGCGGATACTTGGATGTGATAAAGAGTGAATTTTGTCAAAAAAGATTTTTCTCATAGATAAATCTGTATCTGTTTATACTGCGACCTTTTTGATTTTAATCAAATAATCCGTTTTAATACCGGCTTGAGATCAGGGTGTTAATGGTATTAAAACACGTTCAAATACATTTGGAACAAATGGTCTAAAAGGTTTTTGTGAAATATCACGCCAAATGTTAAGATCAAGAATCGGAATATTAATTTCTTTTAAATTATTATTACAATTTTGATCAGCTATAATGCCTTGAAGTGTTTGATCTTTTTTCTGTTCCTCGTATAACGTCTCAAAATTTATATCCTGAGCTAAAGTCGTGTTAACATCTGGAATACATGAAAGCGCGTCAGCAATAATGTTTTCTTTCCCAGAAATGTATTGAATGTCATTTGTAAATTGTGCTATGTACTCAAGGTGTCGAATTTGTCGAGGGGATTTTTCTGCTTTTGAATTTATAACATGTGTTAAAGGTTTATGATCAGTGTATACAGTGAAAATTCTGCCCTCAAGAAAATGTCTAAAGTGTTTAAATGAATTGTATATTGCCAAAAGTTCTCTGTCAAACGTGACGAACTCCGGGTTATGCTGGGGTATGCTCATCGGCTGCCGGGTTCTCAACAAAAAAATAAAAAGAGTTCGTTTTCGATCTATAGCAAAGCACTCGTCTGTCTGGGTCGTACGTTAAGAGGGCGGGAGTAGAACCTACCCGTTCCTCTCCGATTGGTGGGCGTAGCTGCTATAGTAAAGGAGCGGGAATAGAACCTACCCCCAACCTTCCAAGAGAGGGAGTAGAACCTGCCCGTCTCTAAATACCTAGCTAAGTTCTATAGGAGCAATGTTGCCAGAAGTTTTTGGATGAACCGGCTAAATTGGCAAATAAAACCGGCTAAAAACGGCTAAAATGTTTCAACTAAATTTCACATGTTTTATTTAAATAAATCACGAGTAAAAAGACTATTTCTTGGAGAGAAGTTACAAATTCGAGCCGGAAAAAATTTTGCCAGCAAGAATTTGCAATTAGGAAAAAGATATGATTGTGGCACATGGTTGGATTTTTTGCCGACGATAATTTGAATAAACAAGTTCGATAAATTTAAAAATTTACAAACTGGAGCGATTTTAAAATGAAAAATGTAAGTTAATACTTGTTTACTTAATTAATTTAGTTAATTCCAATGATTTGAAAGGTACTCGGAAAAAAAAACTATTTATTACTATTACTATCTGATATTTTGAGTGATAATTCTCGCTGGATTCTCGACGAACAAACCTATTATCTTCCTTACAAGGCCTTATCAGACTGACCGATTCTCAATACACTCAAATAGAAACCATAACACATAAAAAACGTTGTAAAAATTTGCCTTCAATTTTAAGGCAGTAAAACAACGACCTTAAGTTAACATCAACCGAGGCCATATGTTGACAAGGGATGCAAAATCACAGTTACACAAAAGAACTGGTCAGATTTTTCAGAAATCCCTTCAATTCTGATGTAAAATATGATGCTGAAAGACTGTAGATCTCCCATTTAGATGACCGGTCATATGGCCGGAAGATGTCTCGTAGAATTCCCAGCGAGTTTTGCTTTACATAAAAATTGGTGCTCTTTTATTTTCATTTTGACTCACTTCAGTGTTGGTTCCTTTAATTCAAGTTGGCATTCGGTTTTTGGAATTTTAATAAGTTCTCAGCAAAAACGTTTGCTTAAAAAAATACATATGTGTACATAGTGCTTGAAAATATCAATTTTTCCATTACCTTAAACCTTTGGGAGTGGGCAAAAACTATGTTTTTTAATTTAGGCAGAATTTAATATGCGCTATCTGGGAAGACAATATCTACATGTAATATTTATTCTGTTTGTTGGCACTATATCCAAACACAAACGCATCTTAAGTGTCTTAACAGTGAAACAATTTCTTATTTTCTAAGTTAGCGAATAAAACTTCACAATTAAAATTAAGACATACAAACATTTTATGAAGAAAATCCCTTCTTCGTTTAAAATAAAAATAAGCGAAATCGGCCCAATTTCATACAATCCTGCCTGACATGAAAATTTTCTCCACGATAAGGCTAGTAGCCATTTCTAACAGATTTTGGGTCGCTTAGTCAAAAATGGAAACATATTTGAAATTTAAGAAAACAGGGCAAATAGCAAAATCGGCTAAAAAGGGCTAATTTTTTTCAGCAAAACGGCTAACAAATCGGCTGCCGGCTAAATCGAAATTTCTCCGGCTGTTTGCTATCGCAACCGGCTAAATCTAGCCGGAAAACGGCTAAAATGGCAACACTGTATAGGAGTGGGAGTAGAACCTGCCCGTCTCCTGATGCCTAACATAGGGAGTAGAGCCTACCCTATGTGTGGTTAGTGGCCGCCTCATCGACTTCGCGGAATAAACCCTCGCTCTCCATCAGGCTCATCTCCCCGTCGTCTTGTGTGGTGTTGCTGATGGCCTCGCAAATATACCGCTTCGGTGGTGATCCTTCTCCTGGGGTAGTTGCGGTGGTGTCCGTGAAAATACGTAGGCGTATGCCCCTCACCTGCGCGTTGGTTGTCTTCTGAGGTAATATTTACTTCGCCTCGTCTTTTAGGCTGGTAGTCATATTCGTCGTCTTCTTCATCGCTAGAGATTACTATGGGAGTGGAGGCTTTTTCCAACGCCCCTTCACCCTCGCTGTCTTCGTCTAGTTCGCCGAACACCTCCGTGTCCTCGCTGTCTTCGCCTAGTTCGACGAACACCTCCGTTTCGTCGCCGCTCACTGACCAGGATTCGCTTTCTTCTGTTTCTGGTGCCGTCATCCTCCTCAACCTAACCCGTAAGGAGTCATTGTTCAGGTATTCGGCGGAGTATTCGTCTCCTTCGCTGGTACTGTATGACGACATGGTGTGCTGTGATCGATATTCGTTTCTCGGCCGCCTTTTTATCTAAACGCGGCACAATTGGCTGGGTTACGTCGCTGTACGTAGTTGTTGCCTTTTTGGCTTGTTGGGTGTTGTTGGTTTGGTTAATGCACCTGATCATGGCATTTTACCTTCTGATCCTGTGCCCTAGTTCGTGTGTTGATGTGTGTCGTATGTGCGTTGTATGTAGGTATATATGCATGTACATATGTCTCCCCATGTTTGTTCTAATGCATTTTGTGTAGGTGGCGTGCTAATTCGTTTGCGCGAGTTATGAGTCCTTGTTAGGAATTAAAAGTACACAAGAGATTATTTCAGTCTCGTTTTATTTCCAGAACTGTTTTCCATTTTTACACTTACATCTATTTATACTATTTCTAACTATTGTTTGTTTGGTGATAAAAAGATGTTTACATGTTTAGCATTATGTTATCATAATGCTTTGTTACTTATCACCGAATATAATTGTTTATGTTATTAAAAAGATGTTTACAGGTTTATACTTGTCTATCGTATTCTCTTTGTTATTATGTTATCATACAAGGTTAAAGGGCATATAGTCGTTTGTATGTATTTTGGTTCGTGAATAATGATTATATGTATATGTGTATGTATCTAGTGTTTAGGTTAGCGTCGTTAACTCTCCCCTGTGTTGAAAATGGAATGTCCTCATTTCAACGGCTTAGGGTTTGCAATCGTTGTAACTCGGTTAGATAAGCTAATTCGAACTCTCTTTGGCGCCTGGTGTTTAATTGTATTTGTCGGCATGTATATAATTTTATAATTAAGTAAGTGACTAAAGCTAATATAAATATGATCATGATTAAATATAAGGTAAATTTCCAAGGATGTTCTTCAATTGGTAAAAATAATTTATACATTTCTTGTATATTAGTAAATTTATAATCGGATTCAGAGTTTAAAATTCTTAGTACATTAACCCTTTCATTCTGATAAGCATGTATTACATTTTTTATTTCTTGCTTATGGTTAATATAAGTTTTATTATCAATAGTTGTATTGGAATTGAATTGGATTAAATGTGGGCCATTTACCCTAATTCCGTTCCATGTGTGTTCGTTAACGATAAGAATATTACCATTATCTAATATTTGTAAGGGAGAGTTATTTTCTTGGATAATATTACAATGGGCTTTTTGTTTTAATAACGACGGAATAGTACAATTATCCCTTGGTTCTTTTTTACAAATATGTATTCCTACATAATTTTTGCATTTTGATAAATTGGTGAAATTATTATTACACAAGGCAATTCTATTATGAAGTTGATATTTTCCGTATTTAAAGGCTAATGGGGTTAAATTGTACATTTTACATTTATTTGTTATTATGGGATATTTATAGATTGTAATAATAGTTTTATTAAAGGTACATATGTGTATATCGGAATATTCTAGTACATTTATTATTGGAATGTCATATATTTCGTTTTTTATTACCTGCTGTACGTCTCTAAAATTAAGTGTGCCAGAATAGAAATTTCCTGTTTTTGCGAAGTTAATGGTATTTGTTATAGTTACTAGTTCGTTATATACTTCTGTAAGTATTGACTGATCAAAAATTGATTCTGTATTTAATTTTGCTAAAATTTTTTCAAAGCGGGAATTTATTTTCCTTTGCTGGTTATTATTTTCTATAAGCTGGTTCACTCCTGTTTTAATTTCGACAAGATCATCGTGATCTGGTATTCCTGTTATAAATTTTAATGCGGAACCTAAAAAATTGAGGCCACGTTTGGCACGATACTCGGATGGTATTAATTGTGATTTCAAAGTTTCTATTTTATCAATTATTATATCTTTTTCATCGATTTGAGTTGATTCATATTTGCTTCGCACAATTCGTTCATATGGTTCTAATATTATGGATAAATTCGACACGTGGTAAAGAAATGATGAACTCTCATAGGTATACACAGTATCTAGTTCAGTAAGAACATATTTTTTACCAGCCAAATCTGTTATTTTATCGCAAAATCCGTGAGTAACTATTACTAAAATTAAGAAGCCTATTCGTTGCATGGTGTGCTAGTTTTCCTTATACTATCCTTGTGTATGATTTTCCCCCTCGCTGTTAGGATTGTGTCCCCACGATCTTCTTTTACTTTATGTTTATTGTACTTAGTTGCAAGTTTATTACGCCGATCTGTTCGACTATAAATTATGTCACCTGGTTTGTATATAATGGTTTTCCTTTTTTTATTATGGTGCCTGAGTAGTCTCTCTTGTTTATCCACAAGTATGTCCTTGATATTAGGATATTTGTCTCGGTTGTAAAAAACCTCTTCGGGTTTATATCCTGTTGTGGAGTGTATCGTCCTATTGTATTGGCGAACTGCGTTGAATAATTCGTCACCGGGAGCAGTATTATTTTCTGCAGCTAAACTTTGGCAAAGTTCAATTAGAGTGCTATGTATCCGTTCAACTTGAGCGTTTGATGTTGAATGATGTACAGGCGTAACTGAGTGTGTTATTTGTAGCCGGCTGTACAAGAATTTCGTTATGTTGCTCTTAAATATACTTTCGTTATCAGTCATGAGGTACTTGGCATTTGGGTAGACTTGTGTGAGTACTTCTTCTATGTATTCGTGGCAGTTTGTCTTTGTGTCCAATTTTCGTAAGAAGCAGTATTTGGAATATCTATCTGTAGAACTAAGGTATTGTTTATTATTAATATGGAAAATATCCATCTGTATGTACTCTCCTACTTTTGTTGGTATTGGAGTTTTTCCAATAGGTTGTTTATTTGGTTGCCTTTCGTATTTGTGCTGTAGACATATTTCACAGCCTATGACTAGTTTACGGCACATTTCTTTAATATTGGGCCAGTAATGAATCAACAATATTTCTTGCGTGTTATTTTTGTAGTTCCTATGTGCACGTTTATGTGTTTGTGTGACAATTTCTCTTTGTTCGTTTGGAGAAGTTACGTCGTTTAACTTATTTTGGGCTAGCACTAGATTATAATTTGGGAAGGCGGAGCTAATTTCTTGTTTTAGGTGAAACAGTATTTCCTCATCTATCTTTATCGCATTAGTAACTTTTGGATTAACTACATCTTTAAGTTTAGATAGTAAGTCCGGGGTTTCTCTATAAAATATTGTATGTCTAAACCGACCAGGAAATATTGTTTGACTGAGGACTTCATTCCTTTCATTATCTTGTAACACAATTATTTGATTTCTGAAAGCGTTAAGTGGTGGTTTAACTTTCTTCATAATTTCTACAGGGGAACTTTGTTGCGAATGGTCGGAACAATTCGTTGAAGTATTTATTTGTTGTCGCGAAAGCGCATCTGCAACGACATTCTGGTGTCCAGGTTTATATACAAGTTTGGCACCGTATTCTTCAATTAGGTTTTTCCAACGCTTTAATTTCGCATTCGGATTTTTTTCGGAAATTGAAAATATTAGCGATTGGTGGTCCGTGTAAATTGTCAAGTTTGCCACACCATACAAATAATTTCTAAGTTTTTGCAAGGACCAAACGATTGCTAGTAGTTCTTTTTCATTGGTACTATAGTTTTGTTCTGTTTCACTTAGAGTGCGTGAAATGAATGCGATCGGGTGACGATTTTGTGACAGAACTGCCCCGATAGCGAAATTACTAGCATCGGTTGTTAGACTAAATGGTTTAGAGAAATCAGGCTGGAAAAGTTCAACTTGCTCTTGTAGAGCGTTTTTTATTTTTTCCAAGGCTTCTTCGGCTGCTGTATCTAATTGTATTGGTATTTTAGCACTTTGATTTTTTGATACCATTCCTAATTCTCCTCTCAAATTAATCGTTAAAGGTTTCGTGATTTTAGCAAAATCCTTTATAAACTTCCTGTAGTAACTAGCAAGTCCTAGGAAAGATCTCAATTCTTTCAAATTTTTTGGTTTTGGGTATTTCTTTATAGTTTCGATTTTTTTTGGGTCTACCGTAATTCTAACGGGTGATTTTTTAAGAGCTTGATAACTTTTTTTTAAAAAAAAACGCATAAAATTTGCAAAATCTCATCGGTTCTTTATTTGAAACGTTAGATTGGTCCATGACATTTACTTTTTGAAGATAATTTCATTTAAATGTTGACCGCGGCTGCGTCTTAGGTGGTCCATTCGGAAAGTCCAATTTTGGGCAACTTTTTCGAGCATTTCGGCCGGAATAGCCCGAATTTCTTCGGAAATGTTGTCTTCCAAAGCTGGAATAGTTGCTGGCTTATTTCTGTAGACTTTAGACTTGACGTAGCCCCACAAAAAATAGTCTAAAGGCGTCAAATCGCATGATCTTGGTGGCCAACTTACCGGTCCATTTCTTGAGATGAATTGTTCTCCGAAGTTTTCCCTCAAAATGGCCATAGAATCGCGAGCTGTGTGGCATGTAGCGCCATCTTGTTGAAACCACATGTCAACCAAGTTCAGTTCTTCCATTTTTGGCAACAAAAAGTTTGTTAGCATCGAACGATAGCGATCGCCATTCACCGTAACGTTGCGTCCAACAGCATCTTTGAAAAAATACGGTCCAATGATTCCACCAGCGTACAAACCACACCAAACAGTGCATTTTTCGGGATGCATGGGCAGTTCTTGAACGGCTTCTGGTTGCTCTTCACTCCAAATGCGGCAATTTTGCTTATTTACGAAGCCATTCAACCAGAAATGAGCCTCATCGCTGAACAAAATTTGTCGATAAAAAAGCGGATTTTCTGCCAACTTTTCTAGGGCCCATTCACTGAAAATTCGACGTTGTGGCAGATCGTTCGGCTTCAGTTCTTGCACGAGCTGTATTTTATACGGTTTTACACCAAGATCTCGAATCGACATTTCACGGTCTTCAGCAACACTCTCAGAAACAGACGCAATATTCTCTTCTGTACGCACTGTACGCATTCGTGTGGTTGGTTTAATGTCCAATAAAGTAAACTGAGTGCGAAACTTGGTCACAATCGCATTAATTGTTTGCTCACTTGGTCGATTATGTAGACCATAAATCGGACGTAAAGCGCGAAACACATTTCGAACCGAACACTGATTTTGGTAATAAAATTCAATGATTTGCAAGCGTTGCTCGTTAGTAAGTCTATTCATGATGAAATGTCAAAGCATACTGAGCATCTTTCTCTTTGACACCATGTCTGAAATCCCACGTGATCTGTCAAATACTAATGCATGAAAATCCTAACCTCAAAAAAATCACCCGTTATTATGTTTTATAATGTGTCCAAGGTATTCAACTGAATCTTGGAAAAAATTTGACTTTTCGTCAGAAATTTTCATGTTAGCATTATGGAGTGCGTTAATTATAATCCGGATGTGTTCCATATGTTCTTCTGGTGTAGATGAATAAATTAGTACGTCATCAATATAAACATACGCGAACTTTCCGATATACTCTCTAAGGATGTCGTCAACGCATCGTTGAAATATGGAGGGTGCATTCTTTAACCCGAATGGCATTCTGATAAATTCATACTTTGCGCCGTTGACAGAGAATGCTGTCTTTCCTCGATCAGGTTCTTTAATTAAAATCTGGTGAAACCCTGATTCTAAATCTATTGTGGAAAAAATCTTGGCTTTTCCGAGGTTTTGTATCGTCATATTAATATCTGGAATTGGATATCTGTCAGTAATCGTATGAGAATTTATCTTTTGGAAGTCAACAACCATTCTCCGTTTGGGCTTGCCTTGGTCATCGGTGCCCTTTTTTGGTACAGTCCATATAGGTGAATTATATGGGCTTTTGCTTGGTTGTATTATACCGTCGTTTAAGAGTTTCTCAATTTCTTTCTTGACAAAGTCGTGATCGGACATGGGATATGGGTATTGTTTTGTCCATATAGGGTCTTCCGATTCGGTCTTGATAGCTGCTTGTATTGTGGTTGTAAAAGGTAATTTACCATTTGTATTATTATTTCTATTCATTAGCTCTTCCACCTGGTCTTTAAATTTTTCGTTATTTATTGTATAATTAATCCTTGGTTCTACTGCCAGGATCTTCTTCTTCTGATACTTCAAGCTATAGTCAAATAACCTAACTTCTGCCTTCATTTGGCGTAATCCCTGTTCTCCGAGTATCATGTCAAAGTCGTTTAGTTCCCTTATTTCATAGAACGTTAAATGATGTCCGTACATCGTTATAACTTTTTTAGAATTTACAATTGAATAACCATGTAAGGTTTTGGTTTTAAATGGTTTTAATTTAATAGATTTTCCTATATTACAATTTATATTAATGTAATTATTAGTGGAGCCTGTGTCAATTAATAAGGTAACGGGTGTGCCGGTTAGGCCGCATTTTGTTTCTAAGCAAGGCAACCCGTTTATTCGCCTAAAAAAGTACTGCCTGTTTCAAATTGTTCTTCATAATTAGGTACATCCACTGACTCTAGATCTTCTCTATTTAATTGGTTAATTCTTTGGAACTTCCTATCTGGCGGAGAAGTGGCGTTATTGTAGCTAGATGCCCTATCTCTTTTATATACATGGTTTGATTTAAAAGGATTTTGACTTACGGCATTATTGTACTTGGTTGTCTGCATGAATTGTCTGGATTGGTCTATGTCCATTGGAGTAGGTGTGGGTTGTTGTTGTCGCTGTGGTGGTTGTTGTTGGTTAAAACTCCTTGCCTGGTAGTTGTGATTCTGCATCCTTACGTTTGGCTTGTAATATCTTTCCTCTTTATGTTGTGAGTAGGTGTTTCGGTTTGTGCTGTGTTGATGCTGTCTGCTGTTACTTCCTAGTCTGGGCCGTGTCTCGAATTCCGCATTCTCATTGTCATGGAGAATGGTACAGGCTATCGCATATGCCGATTCCAAATTCTCTGGGTTATGGCTGTACAATGTGCCGCTTGTATATTTGGAGTTTAACCCAAGAATAAACGTCCTCACTGCCTCTTGGTTAGCGTATGCTATCATCCCTTTGTCATTATTGGACATCTCAATTTTTGATAGGGCTAAATTGAGTGCCTTTGAAACCTCACTGTGGAATTCTGCAAGGGATTTTCTATCTTGTGTGATTCGCTTCATTTCATCAAGAAGCACATATAGTGGGCGTTGGTCTGCATATGTGTAATCCAATCTGTTAATGATTGAATAAAAATTCAATTTGGTGTTGTGGTTCGTAAGGACGTTAGCAGCGGGTCCTGTAATTTTTGTCCGCATTATTCCCAGGGCACTATAATATTTAGGGTGATTTTGGAAGATCTTTATAGCTTCCATGAATGCCCACACTTGTGATCTCCATGATCGGTATTGTACTTTGTCCCCGTCAAATTTTGGTAGGGATTTGAATAGCTCCAGGTCGATATCCTTGGCGTCAGTAATATTTAGTTTTACTTCTTCGTATAAAACTAATTCTTCCGGAGCGTTTTGTTGCTCTAGTGCGGCAATTCTCTCCGTGAATTCCGTTGTTTGTCGCTGCATCTCGTTCATCAGTGTGGTGAACTGGGCATTTAGTTGGGCCAGTTGTTGCTCCATTGTAAATTTATTTAGATTTCTGTAGTCGTCGTAGGATTTTTGCTTTTTTCCTCTCCGGAGTCTCCGTAAGGTATCCAGGTTTTTCACCTCACTTTTTTGTTAAAATTTTCAGAGTTTTTTTTATTATTTGCACACTTGATTGTGTTTTTTTCACTTGATTTCCGTTGATTTCGGTTTATGTTATCAGTATTATTCCGTTTTTTCAGGATCTATACTTGATTTTCGTTGATTCTTTTAGCACTTTTTTCAACGTGTAGTGCCGGAAGTCTTTCTTCCCGTGGATTTAGTTTTCTCTATTCCTTTTACATAGAAAAATGGCTTAAGGTTCGGTTGAGCCCCCAGTTATGAGTCCTTGTTAGGAATTAAAAGTACACAAGAGATTATTTCAGTCTCGTTTTATTTCCAGAACTGTTTTCCATTTTTACACTTACATCTATTTATACTATTTCTAACTATTGTTTGTTTGGTGATAAAAAGGTGTTTACATGTTTAGCATTATGTTATCATAATGCTTTGTTACTTATCACCGAATATAATTGTTTATGTTATTAAAAAGATGTTTACAGGTTTATACTTGTCTATCGTATTCTCTTTGTTATTATGTTATCATACAAGGTTAAAGGGCATATAGTTGTTTGTATGTATTTTGGTTCGTGAATAATGATTATATGTATATGTGTATGTATCTAGTGTTTAGGTTAGCGTCGTTAACTCGCGCCAGATCGAACCACATTGCTTTTGCCTGCAGTGCTGGGCTTTGTGCATTTGTTTATCTGTTACATGCATATAGGTATGTATGCATGTACATATGTCGATGGTGTACTGTTTGCGTTTTCCCTTTTGCACTCTTGTTTGTTTACGCTCTAGATCACGCCACTTTGCCGTTGCCTGAATTGATGATGCTGTGCCTTTGTTTATGCGTGGGTGTGTATGTATGTAGGTATGTGTGTATGTACATATGAACGTGTGCCGCTGTTGTGTGTGGTTAGTTTTATGCATTACTTTTCCCACGCATTTTTGTTTACGCTGGGTCACGCCACTTTGCCGTTGCCTGTATTGTACATGCTGTGTGTTTGTTGCTGTGGTGTTTTGCATCTAAATTGTTAGGTACAGTGACCAACAGTTGATATGTAAAAATTTTGCAGATTCGTTTTTTTTGTTTTTGTTTTTTTTTTGTAATTCATGTTTAAGTGTTGTTATATTATATGTACATATAATAATTTCCCTGAATTCTATTATTTTTTCCTTCTTAAAACTTTTTTTTTTTATTTTTTTTTATTTTTCTGAAATTTCCTTCAAAACTTTCTGCACTTATTTTTTTCCGCCCGCAAACTGTTCTTAAAAATTTTCTTGAGTTTTCTCCGTTTTTTCTTTCAAAATTGCATTTTCTTAAAAAGTTTTATTTAAATTTTTCAATTCAATTGAATTTTTCAAATTCTATTTTTTTTTGTGGTTTTCTTTCATAAAGATTTCCCCAAAATATTTTTTTTCTTAAATTTCTTTTTCATAAACTTTACCTCAAACAATTTTTTTTTTTTTAATATATTCAAAAAAAAATCCTTAACATTTATTTTCCTTAAATATCTTTTCCTTAACATTTTTCTCCTCCGCCTTAAAATTTTCTTAAAAAAATTTTCCGAAAACTTCGAAATTTTGATTTTGTTCTTTTTTTCCTATTTCCTTGAGATGATTCGGTTTTTTTTTCCTATTTTCCTCGTTTTTGTTGTTTTTTTTCTTTTTCCTTAAATTTCATTTCTTAAAATTTTTCCTTAAGAATTTTTCTAAGGCTTCAATTTTTTTTTTTAATATATATTCCTCTTTCTTTTTTTCTATAGCATTTCCAACGCAAATTTTTCCCTCATATGTCTCTGTGCCTTTGTTTCGGTTCTTCGTATTTTCGCTGGGGGTTGTTTCCTGCTTCCGGGAGATTCGTCTCGCCTCTCGTAAAAAGCCTTTACTTCGATTATGTGGGCTGTCCTCGTCTTTCCGTGTCTTTCCACCTCCACTATAACTGGTGAAGGGAAGTTTCTTACCGTGTACGGCCCGCTATACTTCAGGGCCAACTTTGCCGCAAAGTTTTCTACTGCCTTCGATTGTGGGTGCTCCCTGAGTAGCACCAGATCGGCTATAGCTGGTCTCCATTGCCTCCTCCGTAGGTTATAGTGCTTGTTCCGCTGATGTCCGCTGTTGGTTTTGGTGCACCGGACTGAATACTTCCTTTAGTGTTGTGGCCTTCTCGTTTGGCGTCGTTGAGTTCTGCCCCGTGCCGAATGTGGTCTCATCGTAGACTGGTAGACTGCCCTTGGGATTCTGGGCTCGCGTCCTTGTGTTAGGAATGCCGGGCTGTAGCCGGTGGATTCGCAGACGCTAGTATTCAGTGCTAGCATAACTTCTGGTAGCAGGTCGTCCCAGTTCCGTTGTTGCTCGCCTGTTAATTGTGCTATGATCCGTTTGACGTTACGGTTCGTTCTCTCTATCGGGTTTTCTTGCGGGGTATAAGGAGCAGTGAATTGATGCTTCACCCCATATTGCTCGAGGAGCCGCCTGAACGCTCGACTGGTGAATTGCGCTCCGTTATCCGTCACCAGAACTTTCGGAACGCCGAATCGTGCGAGGATTCGCTCCCGGAAAGACTTACTCAGGCCCTCTGTCGTCGCTCTCCGGAGTGGTACAATCTCTTCCCATTTAGAAAATTTGTCATGGAATACGAGTATCATTGTGTTGCCGTGTTTTGATCGCGGCAGCGGCCCGATGAAGTCGGCGCGTAAAATAGCCCAAGGTTCGTCCGCAAGTTGGTTCAACATCTTCCCCGCGGCTTGCTGCTGGTTAGGTTTATACATTTGGCACGACTGACACCCCTTCACGTATTTTCGCACATCACGGAACATGCCTGGCCAGTAATATCGTGCGGTAGCTCTTGCGATAGTCTTTCGTATGCCCATGTGGCCAGCGCTGGGTGTGCCGTGGACTTCGCGTAGCACCCTCTCTCTAAGATTCTTCGCTACGCACAAATTCCACGGGATGGAGTCTTCGCCATCCGCATAGGCAGGGAGGTGCCTATATAGTTTACCGTCTTCCACCGTGTAGTCTGGAAATTTATGGATTGACCTTCAGGTTCGCCTCTCGTAATCGTCGGAACACCTCGGTGAGATGCCGGATGTGCTCCTCGACGGATGCGCTGGTCACGATTATGTCATCTAGGTAGGCGAATGCGTGTGGCTCTAGTTCGGGGCCGATAACGCGGTCTAACGCACGTTGGAACGTCGCTGGTGCGGAGTGGAGCCCAAACGGCATCACGCACCATTGAAACAGTCCGCGACCTGGCACGGTGAACGCCGTACACTCTTTGCTTCTTTCTTCCATCGGAATTTGCCAATAGCCGTTCTTAAGATCCAAGCTGCTGATTACCTTGGCACTGCGAAGCCGCTCTAGGATGTGGTGAATCCTAGGTAGTGGGTACGCGTCGGGTACTGACCATGCGTTCATCTGACGGCAGTCCACACATAGTCTCCACTTCCCGTTTTTCTTCTTTGTCAACACAATTGGAGCACTATGTGGACTGTGCGAAGGCTCTATACAGCGTTTGTCCAGAAGCTCGTCTATCTCTTTGTTTATTATCTCCGGCATGCGGGGGTTCTTCGGAAAATAACGCTGCGTAATAGGGCGATCGTCTTTCATGGTTATCTTGAGCGTGGCTATGTTGGAGGTGCCGGTCATTTGTTCGAAGACGCTCAGTTCCCGGTCCAAGAATTCCTTAACCTCGGGGCTCTCTATATTCAACGGGGGTTTTAGGACGTTTGGCGGTTGTGGGGCCTTCTGGGGGTTCGTGCTAATTTGCTCAGCCACAGTGGTGCATTTGGCCTCCCCTGAAGGTGTATCAGTCGCCTTTAGCGTCAACGACTCTCCTCCGCATCCCTAAGATGATATCGTCTGCAAGTCCGGGTAGAATTAAAAGCTCGCTGCCGTGGGTTTGGTCACCCAGACCGATTGTCGCATCTATAGCCTCGCGTATCATAGTTGGACTGCCATCGCCCATCAGAACCCTTGTTTCCACCACCTTGAACCTCGATGGTGGGAAGCGTTCGGCGATCGCTTCGTTAATGAAGCTCCTTGTGGCTCCAGTGTATACTGTCGCCTGCACGTCTCGTCTAGTGTGGCGGTGGCTACGATTCTTCCTTCATCTTGGCGTAAGAACGCCCTCAATGCGTGCGAGTTATCGTCATTTGGGTCTCCGCTCCTCGCTCTTGGCGGGACCCGTGCTCGTTTCCCTGCACCCTTCTGCAGCAGTCTCTTGTTTGCACCCCGCGACGGCCACACTCCCAACAGAAGTCAATTCTGGGGTTACGGCATCCGTACGCTACGTGGCCACTCTCTCCGCATCGCCTACATGCGGTTCTTGGATCTATCGGGTCAGATTCTGCAGCTCGAGTACGTAGTCCGTAAAGGGTTCTTGTACTCGCTGGACTCGCTGGCGGATCTCATCGTCTAACCTCTCAAAGTACCGCGAGGACAGGAAGAACTTTATAAAGTCCCGTCTAAATTGGTCTCATGTTGGCCATCGTTTGTTGTTGTTGCGGAACCATCTTAGTGCTCGATCCCGCAGCAATTCAGGCATTGCTTTCGGCAATACGTCGAGGTTGATTTCCCCGTTTCTGCCGAGTATCGGTACGTCCGTGAAAGGGGTTGGTGACGCCCGGACGTGCTTTGCGGAAAGTTCCGTCAGATGCTTCGTGTACTTTGGGTCGTCTTTAATCTCTGACAGGAGCTGTGACAGCCTCTTCCCCAATTCTTCGACTGTTCCGGAGTCTTCTAGCCTGAACTCCGCAGTGTATTCGAGGAGTTCCTCCTTACGTAGGTAATATACCCTTGATAACTTCACTATCTTCACTGTTCTTAGAAAATAATACTATGTTTTGCCCTTTCCTGGGTCTTTTCACACACTTTATTTTTATTACAATCACTTTCTGGTCTTTCTATATAGTCTGTTCTGGCACTTTCACTTTCTACTCTCTCTCTCTCTGTAGTCCCTTTTTTCTTTTTTTCACCGTTTTACCACATTTTACTTTCACTTTCAAGTCTATTGTCTAACCTGTAATAGTATTGTGCAATCTAGTCCCTGCTCGGGCGACATTTGTGACGAACTCCGGCTTATGCTGGGGTATGCTCATCGGCTGCCGGGTTCTCAACAAAAAAAAGTAAAAAAGAGTTCGTTTTCGATCTATAGCAAAGCATTCGTCTGTCTGGGTCGTACGTTAAGAGAGCGGGAGTAGAACTTACCCGTTCCTCTCCGATTGGAGAGAGGGAGTAGAACCTGCCCGTCTCTAAATACCTAGCTAAGTTCTATAGGAGTGGGAGTAGAACCTGCCCATCTCCTGATACCGAACATAGGGAGTACAGCCTACCCTATGTGTGCAAAAAGCCCCTGACTCTGCAGCAGTCGCCTGACGACTCCTGTCTGCTTTGACTGCTGGCCGGCTATTTATACAAATTTCCGGCCGCAGTCGCGTCGCGTATGTCCCGTTGTCCTTTGCGCTTTGTTCTTTATTGCCATCGTGCTTATAGTGTATGTACAATTGTATTTATGTATATGATTATATGAATTATAACGGTAGTTCAAATCGCTTAGTGCTGTACAATATGTGGCTACAATTCAAAGTATGTATTTTCAATTCAAAGTATTACTTAACAATTTCATATATATTTTATGTACAATTGAAAATATTATATGTATATGTATATGAACGTTGTGGGGGCTCCAAGCCCTAGGATTGGGGTCCTCACAAGTAGTTCTAAAGTGTTATCACTAATTTGTTGTAAAACTGCACCAATAGCTGTATTTAAAGCGTCTACAGCTAGTGATAATTTACCATTTTTGTCAAAATGCGTAAGCAAAGTTTTCTGTGTAAAAAGTTTCTTTACATTATCAAAAGCATTGATTGTTTTATCTGTCCAATTTAGTTACAATGTTAACATTTCATGTAGAGGACTAAGTTCTGTTGCTAACATCTTTACGTATCTGTGATAATAGTTAACCATGCCTAAAAATTTGCGCAACTTGTTTATAGTAAATGGTTTTTCAAAATTTGTAATTGTGTCAATTCGCTCGAAAGAAGGTTAAGGGCCTTATTCTGTATCACGAACGATAGGCAAAACGAGCGATTCGTCTGGAGACGACAACCTCTCTGATTGCGATTTTAAACTCTATCGGTCGTCTTCGTCTTGCTTTTCATACATTACGTTGCAATGGTCTCGGTTGCGTTTAAACCGGCTAAAATGATGCCGCCGGACTAATTTTTGAAGCATTCCTCTGCAGACGAATCGTTCGTGTTGCCTATCGTTCGTGATACAGAATAAGGCTGCTGGGTTTTCGCACGACTGTTCCTGTTTCATCGTTGCGTTTTAGGAAATTCTTACCGCCATATACATATGCATTATTTACACTAGTAACTATTTATGTAAATATGTATGTATTTTTTATGCTTAATATATGCAAATAAAAGAAGAAAGTAAATACGACAACCATCGAGTAAATTTTTATTTGTGTCAAACAGAAACTTTTTTTCCAATAATAAACGGTTAGCTGATTCAAGTCTACAGCAAGTTCACAAAATTAATTGAAAACTTGTATCAACCAAAGCATTGTTTAT
>NW_023458555.1:60526718-60530606 GCF_013731165.1 Rhagoletis pomonella | reverse complement strand
GGGGGGGTGAAATAACACAAACGGCAATAACGCAAAATTTGCTTTATTTCACTTTTAAATGGGAAATAAAACCAAAATCTGAGTTTTGCTTTATTTCCAACAAAGGTTGGAAATAAAACAAATTTTGCCTTATTTCCCATTGCTTACTTCTACTATTTGTAACAAAAACAGTTTACTGACAGAAGGAAAAAGAACTTTCTTTATTTCAATTTAATTAAAATTAAACAAAAAATGTGATATAATTCATAAAGATAATAATATTCACAAAATATTTTTATTTATGAAGTCTAACAAAATATAGGGAAAGCGTCTTTAATAACTGCTCGGCAAATTGGACATAGCGCTTTTGTGTGATTCTTATCTGCATGCTCTTTAATATGTTGAAAACATTGCTGGCAAGCCTTAAAATGTTTGCATGGAACAAACAAAAGTTGCCGTTCCCGTTCGCAGCATATAACACAGAGAATATTGTTTTCAGTTTTATCTTCAGTTGAAATTTCTGCATTGTCATCACTTGCTTCACTATCCGAACTGTGGATTTCGTTTAAAAAGTCTTTACGAACCATACTTTCCTTCCTGTTTGAAAATTGAATTAAAATTTCATTCAATGTAATTTTGTGCCCTTTCAAGAGATTTAAACGTTCTTTAATAAATTTGTCGCGCTTTTTAAATGAGTTTTTTTTCCTCCTATATATTGAAACTAATCCTAAAATTGATCTACTATAATCAATTGACTTTGTTTCATCTAGGTCACACAACATGTCCATAAATTTGAAGAAATTCCCATGTTTTGGCATTTTCAAATTAAGCCGGCTGTGGAAACTTTCCGCGGTGTTACTCGTTCTTATTGGTTCTCCATATACAGAAAAATTTTCTGGTTTTACCTTAATTAATAAGAAGCATACTTTATTCGAAATATATAGAATTAGAATTATAATGCAGTCATTATTATACCTTGGTCATCCACTGGGAGTTGAAATATTTTATAAATGGTGCGAAATAATCCTTAACTTCGGCTTTTAACATTTGGTATGCTTCTGTCACATCTGTGGGCTTCAATAATGGTAAGTAAAAGAATTTATTAAAGACTTGTTTGGCTTTCTTTCTCTGTTGAGATTTTTGATGAAATCTGGTATTTTCAACGCTTTTCGCCGTAAAGCGTTTGCAAAATTAAACCAGCATCCAATCAATTTTACTGTTGGCTAGATAGTTTTAAATGGATTACGCATACTATTTTCATAATCAGTGATGACAGTTTGCGGGTGCAAGTCCAGTACATTTGACCTGATGTATTGTAAAAGATGTGTATATGCCTCTTGTGACTTGTTAGACATTAAAACATATATAAAAGGATAACCCTAGAAGCGAAAATAAATTGTTAATATTTTATTTTTAACATAGATACAGGATATAACTTACATGGTCTGCATGGATAATGTGAATTATAAGAAGCTGTTTAAATTGTTTTGAGGTGGGAACCACGTTGAAAGTTGCATCCGCTATATAGGTACGAGGCTCAGAGGGGCTTTTGGAGCGCAAAAAATTCGTAATTGTTGGTGAAGCAAATAGTGAATAAGAAAAATTTGTTGTGATCACTGTGTCTACATAGAATGCGCTCTCATCCTTCTCATATCGCGAAACTCCAAACTGCTTATATACTTTTTCGTTTTTAAATATACGAACTATGTCTTCAAAAATCATTGGGCTCTTCGGAAAATCTTCAAGTTTAATGTTAAACAATTGGCTCCGCATTGTACCATACTGTATTGAATGCGACGATTACTTGAATTTTTTACAGTTTTCATCGAAAATTTCACGCACACTTGATCTTTTCAATGGCGTTTTTTTAAGGTCCTATTTCATATTATTTATAATTTCCAATTTTTTAAATAATTCTGTTTGTGGACCGCGTTGATGCGTATGTAATTTACCTATCTTGCGGCAGTATTTAGTGTTATTGAAATCAACCGCAACACCGATTTTGCAATATTCATTATAGGAATAATAATATTTAACATTGCATTTCCTTGTTAGGAATTTATAAATTTGCTCCTCTTTTTCTATATATAATAGTTTGCTGGTTTTCCTGAATCCAGCTATTAATCTGTATTCTAAAATAATTTCTGCTTCCATTTCAAAGGCAATCATTTACAATTTTTTTAGCACAGCACGTGTATTACAATGGACACAAACACGATCAAAAACACGTTGTTTAATTGACAAAATAGAACACAAGAATGATAGAATACAAGATTGCGCCAAAAGAGCTGAGAGCAATCGATACTCAAAATGAGAGAGTAAAACTTAATATTGAAGGAAGAAGAAGACGAAGCGAACATGTGGTACGAAATAGTGATGTAAAAATATGTAGAATTGTACCTACTCTCAGACTTCTAAGTTTGAACGAGTACTCGGTACAAGCAGGTGGGGTGCAATAACTCCATACTCAATAATTCCCATTACTTGGACATTAAAAAAACAGTTTCAGAAGTGAACTAGTGTAATTTTATTATTATACTTTTTTCTAAACGTCTATAATGCTACCAGTGCATAACTTCTGAAAGAGGGCGAGGGGATGAGGGGGGGGCGCCTGCGCGAGCGCGCGAACGCGGACCGCCGCGACGCTGGGCACTTTCAAAATTGTATACTTACATACAAATCCGTCCATTTAACTTGTCCATGTACTGCTTTTTGTCAAATGTAACTGGGTGCACTATTTTGCTTTATTACTCAATTGTTAAGTTTAAAAGTTGGTCTTATTGCTCAACGAGAAATGAAATAAAGCAAATTTGTGTTATTTCACATTCAATTGGGAAATAACACAAATATGCGTTATTGCCGTTTGTGTTATTTCACCCCCCCCCCCCATGTTATCAAACATTTGAATCAAGCTATTGCAATTTTCAAACAGGATATCTCAAGGACTATAATTTTAGCAGGCCGGGATATCTGTATATAGAGAAATTATGAAATTCTGAGATACGTTTGAAATAAATGAGCCAACTTAAATATACGAGCCGATTATATTATTATTTATTATATTGTTTAAATTTAAAGACTGAATATTATAAATATATATATATATATATATGCATTTTATAAAATAATAAGTAGGTACTTATGGCCATTAAGAGATTTTTGAATTGAATATTAAATTTTAATTTTGGCAAATAATTGGATGGAGCACGTCGCTGATTTATTACAAGGCTGCTATAACATGATAAACTAAATTTTTGAGGGAATGAATAAGAATTACTCGTTGTCTCATACAGTGTAAAAATTCCCTACTTAATTTTTTGCATATTCCGCGAAAGAAGACAATTTGCATTTTTTCTACATTTTGCACAGGGTCAGATTTGAAAAGAAAAGAAAAGCACTAAACTCTGTGACTTAAAAACTAATAAAGCTAAAATTTGTAGGGGGTGAAACGTTCCGTATTCGGTTTCGGTTTTGAAAAGTGTTTCGGTTTCGGTTTTGGTTTAGTTCTTCAAAAATTGTTTCGGTTTCGGTTTCGTTTCGGTTTCGATTTTGGAATAAATGAAAACAAGTTTGACAAAAAAAAAATAATTTATTAAATAAATATGTACCTTCCAAGGCTTGTTTTTGGCGAAAATAAACATTGTGATTAATTTTAATTTATATAAAGAAAACACCTCTGAATCAATTATACAAACTAATAACCAAATTCCACCACATTTGCTTAGAACTAAATGCAGAAATTTTTGTATTATATTATTTATTATATTGTTGCTGATAGGTATTTAATATACATACATAGATACATACAAGTGTGATTTTCACAGAAATTTTGTTGATATTATAATATAATAATAATCTTTTGTTTAAAAAGAGTCACATCCTACTCGCAAAATCTAATACATTTATTTA
>NW_023458555.1:60523402-60526708 GCF_013731165.1 Rhagoletis pomonella | reverse complement strand
CCGTCAATCACGTAATTTTCACATATGGGCATTTCTCAGATACTTAGATTTTTTTGTGAAAATTTATTTATTTTTTTCAAACCGTGAGCACATGTCTGAAATTTTTAGTATATGTACGTTCCTTCAGCCGCTATAATACGAAAAGCAACGCACCAAACGCTATTAACGTTTTTGCGTTTTTTTGCACGTGGAAAGTGAGCGTAATTTTAGTCCGATTTCGAAAATTTTCAACACATAGCTTTTTTGTGCCAATGTCAATAATTGTACTGAGTTTGGTTCAAATTAATTGATCGGTTACAGAGATGCACATGGTAGGTAGGTAGGTTGTCGCGGTCGTCTATAAGACACACTTAGGCTCAGGGCCCATTGTGATGCCGCATGTTGGGTCAGCAACTCCCGATCCCTCCTAAAACCATTTTGAACTTTGAACGAATTTTAGAAGATCCCTGATTTTGACGCATCTAAGGTCCTCCAAGTTGTCGAAGAATTGCCTACCGAGAGTGGAGAGTCTTCGTCTAGATAGAGCAGGGCATTGGCACAACAGGTGGAGAATCGTTTCTTCCTCTTCTTCATCTTGACAGCTTCTACAGAAGTCATGTGAGCGTAGGCCGAGTCGATCGGCGTGCTTGCCAATTAGGCAGTGTCCTGTTATGACGGATACTAATAATCTAATATTGGACTTATTTAGACTCAGTAGTAGGCCAGTGCGGTTGGCGCTGAGCACCGGCCATAATTGTTTGGCAGTTTTGCAGGTGATTTCGTCCTGCCACCTTTCGTTCGCTACTTTAGTGAGCCTCTCGGAGATAAGTAGCTTACAAGTTTGCAAGGATATTCCTATTTCGTCATTTATATCCTCAAAAGGAAGTTTCGTGCCAAGTCGCGCCAGTTCGTCGGCCTTACAATTCCCCTCTATGCCGCAGTGTCCCGGAACCCATATTACCTTTGGGCGAAATGACTCAGCCATCTCGTTAAGAGATGCGCGGCATTTCATGGCTACCATGGAGGTTGTCGACTGCTTCGTGAGGGACTTTATTGCCGCCTGGCTGTCAGTGAAGATGTAGATATCAACTTGGGGTATCATATCACACTTTACCAGTTTCGTGGCCCTGTCGATTGCCATCAGTTCAGCCTGAAAAACGCTACAGTGGTCCGGGAGACGAAAGCTGAGGGAGATTCCCAGGTGATGGGAATATACACCTCCTCCAACCCTACCCTCGAGCTTTGAGCCATCTGTGTATACATGGATGGACTCTCCACTACTTACAGCGTCATGCTTCCACTCTTCCCTTGAGGGTAGGAGGGTCGCGAACGCTGTAGCGGGTGCAGGTTCCGGAAGTGCATAGTCCACCAATCCGGGTAGCCCCGGAACTTCCGTTAATATTCTACCGTGACCATAACTGGTATTTGACCACTTATTTAGAATATTCATTCGAATTGCCGCGCCACTTGCGACTTGTTTGGCATGTAGGTCCACCGGAAGAAAATTCAGTAGGGCATACAGTGCCTTGGATGGTGTTGTTCTCATCGCACCAGTTATGAGTGTGGACGCAAGCCTTTGAACCTTGTCCATTTTTTTGAAGTTTACCCCTTTCCCAAGGGCGTTCCACCATACCACTATACCGTGATAGAGAATTGGCCTAACCACCGCCGTGTATAGCCAGTGTATTATTTTGGGTTCCATCCCCCATTTTTTCCCTATTGCTCTGCTGCAGGAATATAGTGCCACTGTTGCTTTGCGCACTCTATCTGCAACGTTGGGCCCCCAGTTTAGTTTCCTATCTACTATGAGACCTAGATATTTGGTCTCTTCCTTTATTGCGAGGGTATTGCCCTCTAGGGTTATGTTCCCGAGATCAGGTATCTTGTGCTTCCTGGTGAACAGCACAAGGTCTGTTTTTTCAGGATTCACTCCCAGTCCTCGCCTGTTACTCCACAGGGATAGTTTGTTGAGGGATCTTTGGATCAGATCTGTCAATGTTGAAAGATGTTTACCCGAGATAGCTATTACAATATCGTCGGCGTATGCAATTATCTGACCGCCAATGTCTTCAAGTTCCCGAAGAAGGCTGTCTACTGCTATATTCCACAGGAGCGGTGATATTACTCCCCCCTGGGGTGTACCCCTGACGGGGAACCTTTTTATAACTGATTCACCTAATCCTGCGCTTATTTCTCGGCCGATTAACATTCGTTCAATAAATGAGATTAGTGAATTGCTTACTCCCAGATTTATCAGAGATGAGATAATCGCTGCAGGAGATACATTGTTGAAAGCACCCTCGATGTCCAGGAAGGCCGCGAGGGTGTATTCTTTGTAATAAAGTGATCTTTCAATTGTGTGCACTAAAGAATGGAGTGCTGTTTCGACTGATCTCCCTTTGTTGTAGGCATGCTGGGCTGCCGAAAGTTTGCTGCCCACCTTGTCTCTAATGTGCCCATCTATTATTCTCTCTAGAGATTTCAACAGGAAAGACGACAGACTAATTGGTCTGAAGTCTTTTGGTCTCGTGTGTGTAGTTTTCCCTGCCTTGGGAATGAAAACTACTCTTACCTCCTCCCATTTGTGGGGTATATAATTCATTCGTAACACTGCTTCAAAGACTGGTACGAGTATGGGTGCAATCATTCCTGCTGTATGCTGTAGGTCAGCGGGAATAATGCCGTCTGGTCCCGGAGATTTAAACGGTTGGAAGCTGCTAATAGCATGCTTTATGTTCTCCTCGGTTATGATATTCGCTGGAATGTCATCATGGTTGCCTATGATTCGGGTATTTGTGACTCTACTGTGGAGGCAACCCGGAAAGTGCGTCTGTACAAGAAGCTCTAGAGTTTCTTCGCTGCTAGTTGTCCAATCACCATCCTCCTTGATGAGATAGCTAATATTGCTGGGACTCATAGATAGTATTTTGCGCAGTCTGCTGGCCTCCGAAGTACTTTCTATCTTCTGACAGAAGTTCCTCCATGAGGAGCGCTTAGCGTCTCTTATTGCATACTTAAATCGGCGTTGCCAATCTTTAAATTCACTCCAAGAGTTGGATCTCTTAGCTTCATTAAATTTTGATCTGCATTCCCTTCTGAGGATTGCAATTTCAGTGGACCACCATGGAGGTTTTGGTTTCCTACTTGTTGCCCTGATTGGGCAGGCTGATTTTGCTGCACGATGAAATGCTTTAGTTATATCGTCTACGACGTTATCAAGTTGATGTTCCGAGTTTATTTGATTTGTGAGGCCGGAAATATTATTAGAAAATATTGTTTAAAATTTTTTCCAATTTGTTTTTCTGCGGTTTAAGACCGCTTGTTGTT
>NW_023458555.1:60518029-60523302 GCF_013731165.1 Rhagoletis pomonella | reverse complement strand
CGCTCAGTACCTTCCACTCCCTAATACTCTCAAAGAAAGCGCTAGACTATAAGGTAATATCTAATACCTCCTTCCTATTTGAGGTTACAAAAGTGGGTTTATCACCAATATTACAGATGGCTAGATTATATAATAATATAAAATCAAGTAACAACTCACCCCTCGGGTTGATGTCGGTAGATCCCCATACCGCGTGATGCGCATTTGCATCGGCTCCGATAACTATGGGAAACTTCCAAATTGTTAAACTTGGGTTTATATGGGGTTTGTTAGAGAAAGAACTATGTTTTAATTGAAAATTCCAAAAATAAATAAATAAACATAAGTTGCACACAATATCACTTTGAAATGGCGTGCTATAGATATGACCGATACTGTATATATTTCATGATCCAATGATCGGATGTAAACCAAATTAGTATGGGACCACCTCTGAGACACTACCTTTCCGTTGCAAAAAGAATTATTGAAATCGGTGGTGCAAAGTTATGCGGTAACATACATAAAAAAAAAAAAAATAGAAAAAAAAATATTCCGACGAACTGATAACCTCCTCCTTTTTTGGAAGTCGGTTAAAAAGAAATGGCTACTGGAGGTAGTCTTGAAACTACCAACTACTTTAGACACTTTAATTTAAAATATGATAGTTTGGAAATAAGAGTTAAATGTAGTTACTATAGCAACTATTCAGCTCGCTCTCTCAATATTTATTGTTTCCAAAATAATGAAAACGAAGTAAATACTGTAGAAAGAGAATATATGTTTGATCGGCCAACAAATGATATATATATCGAAACAATTGATATTAAGAGCTATTCACAAACATTGTCTATGACAATAAAGTAAGATTAAAAATGGTGTTAAAGGATATATATAAATTCATAAAGGCGTTTACGTGTATTATTTCGGATGAACATCAACAAGAACTATCTGCCATACAAGCGAATCTTGAGGCTATTAATAAATTAGCTATTAAAAAAACTCGATTTGGAACACATTATGAGCAGCGTTACCGCTTTGGTAATTTTTAACCAAAATTGGTAATTTTTTTCTTTATTTATAAAGTTTGGTAATTTATTTTTCAATTTGGTAACTTTTTCGATTCGGTCTTACATGTCAAATAGGTCAATATTGGTTCTGATTCCACATTAGTAAATGGCCCGTAAGCGTTTCCTTTTATAGAAATACAAGGTAATCCTGAAAGTTTCGCAAGGCGAAAGTTGTTCCAGCGTTCCTTGGCTACTAGAATGGTAGGTTTTGGGTGGTCCTACCTTTCCCCGTCAGTTCGACAGCTTTTCAATTACCATCAATTTTCCGGTGTATCCGGCAACCATATATATGAGTAGACTTCTACGTAAATATGTATGTTCTCGTTCAAAAACCTGAGGCATTCAGCGGGGGACTTCACTCTGTCTATGTGTGAGTCGAAAGCTTCAAGCGTTGAATTTTTGATATACTTTCTTGTCACTTGTTTACATACAGTGATCGAAAAAATGATAACCGCACCATATTTTGATAATTTAACATGTTATTTTTTTTGTAATTTTATTTTGGTTATAAAAATATTGTTCTTTCTTTAACAGAACTCCAAAAAATTCAAATTACAAACTTTGTTCAATATTTTAAAAATTCAACAAACTTTCGTAAAAATTTTAAGTTAATGGGGCGCTTATTGCCTGAAAAGCTTGGTATCTTCGGATATACATATGTACAGACATATCGAGCCCTAACTGCCAAAATAACGTAAGCGAAATTTTTTTAAAAATTTTCTTTTTGGTGCAGAAAGGCATCGTATGTTTGTACAGTTCTGCATATAAAATAAGTTTGGTAATTTTTTGTTGAATTTGGTAACTTTTTCCGGTGATTTTGAAAATGCAAAAGATGGACCAGTTACATGTAATTGTAGCACTTTTAAACAAAAATCGGAAGCAGAAGCAAACAAAATTATGCAATTATATCATAATGCACACGATCACTTAACTAATTGTAAAAAATGTAAAAATATTTTTTATACACATAATAAGTATATTCGATTAGAATAATTTTAAGTTTTTCTTTGTTTAAGTTCCTTTTAAATCAATTATGTGACAGCAACAATGTAAGACTTTTTCTTTATTGATAAAGAATTAGCTTTGATTTGCTTTCCATGTTTCTAATCATATTCACAAAAGCCACAGAAAAAAAACGATCACAAACTACTACAAACATACTAAGTAGTACATGTAGCAGCAACAATGTGTAATTCTTTTATGATTACTCACATTTCATTCGATTAAAATAATTTTATGTTTTTCTTTGTTTAAGTTACATCCGCGCCAATGTAATACTATTTCTGATAATAATAAATAGTTTTTTTATCGCAAAACATTTTTGCATGGTTTTATTTCTTACTGCATAAAAATTATTTCTTTATTGATAACAAATAAGTATAAATAGGCTCTGCCTTTCATATATGTATATACAAAACATAATAATGGCAGTGAACAATAGTCGCCAGTCAGAACAAAACAAAAGGTAAGTTTTTATAATAATAATAATAATAATAATATTTAAAATTTTTTCCCTTTCAATTTAGCATAGAAGAGGTCCTATTTGAAAACACCATATATATAAACCATTTTTAATCTAGATAAATAAAAATCAAAGTATAAAAAACAAAAATTTCTTCTCTTTTGTACTTGAGAAAAATGTAAGTATAACCCTAATACTAATATTATGCAAACCACATCTCACAACCGCTTAACCCTCACGATCATGTACTACCCACACCACCCCAGCGGTTGTGAGCACAACGCAAACACATTTTTATTTCCACCTAAACTTGATCGGTGGAAGTAGGTAGAGCTACCGCACCATCTAGCGGTTGTGAGCATGCTGCGCCATCTTGGAACGCCCCGCCCCCCCCGGGCAACGACGATGAAGTCGTGTGTGGTTGGATGACGCGAAGGCTGTATGTGTGTGTGTGTGGTTGGATGGCGCGAAGGCTGTGTGTGTTTTGCTCACACCCGCTAGATGGCCCCTTTATCTGTTTAAACCAATTTGCCCCACGTCTGAAGGAACATAAAACCCCTACTCCCACGCACTATTGCAGTATACATTGGTACATGATGTAATGTAGGCTCTTTGTCAGAATAATGAAACTCATTTTCATGAAATACAACATCACGACTCGTAAAAACATCCTTACTCTTTAAACTATATACTCTATATCCTTTCGAAGTTGTAGAGTATCCAACAAATATACCCTTCTCACTTTTTGGATCTAACTTACGTCGTTTCTGCTTCGCTATGTGAGACATTACAGTGCAGCCAAAAATTCGAAACATGCTCACATCAGGTTTGCGTCCTGTCCACAATTCCTCCGGAGTTATGGATAACATTTTATGCGGTGATCGATTAACTATATATGCAGCACAATTCACAGCCTCTGCCCAAAAAAATTTTGGCAAATGCGCATCACTCATCATCGATCTTGCTTTTTCCATTAAATTGCGATTCATCCTCTCTTCTAAGCCGTTTTGCTCTGGACTATAGCGGACTGTTGTTTGATGCACGATACCACAACGTTTTAACTCCATCTCCATAGAACGATTCACAAATTCGGTACCATTATCCGTTCGCAGAATCTTGATATGCATACCCTGCTGATTCTCCACTTCCGCCTTAAATTCCTTGAAGCAATCTAGCACACCTTCCTTAGACTTTATAAAATACACGTAGACTTTCCGCGTGTAGTCATCTATGCAGGTTAAGAAATAACGGTTTCCTTTCAAAGATTTTACCTCTACAGGTCCGCATACGTCCGAGTGTATAATATCTAAAACCTTTGTTGCTCTTGACCCTTTCGACGGAAAGCTCATTCGATTTTGCTTGCCCATTGAACATGACTCACAAGGTCGTTTCTCTTCCATTTGAAACTGTATACCACCCACATACCTAAATGTGCAAAACGTTTGTACCAGGTCTCATATGGTTCGGTTTTCGTGTGGAATACACGCTGCTGACTTGCGAGGTTCAACTTATACAACCCGTTCGACAAGCTCGCTGTTGCCACCACATCATTCCTGGAATTGATGATTCTCCAACCGTGTTTGTCGAATATGACACAGTTATTGTACTCAAGAATCTTCTTGACTGACAATAAATTCGCATTTAGTCCGGGAACATACAAAACATCGTTTACTTTAATTTCATATGGTCCGTTTGACGTCGAAGCTCTCAAAATCATGTCACCTTTTCCAGATATTTCTGAAACATTGTCATTAGCAGTTTTTATTTGCCCACTAAACTTCTTCATCTGTTGGAAATTACTGGTATGTGCTGTCATGTGATCGGTAGCTCCGCTATCGAGATACCACTCATTGCTCGAGTACTCCGCTCGAAAAGCGACAAAGTTAGTTCTACGTTTCTGGTCTTTGTCCTTTTTATTTGACGGACATTCTGACGCAAAATGACCAACGCCTTCACAGTTAAAACAACGCTTGGATTTCCTGTTTTTAAATTTCTTCTCCCGAAAGTTTCCTTTCTTGGCCATAAGTGCGCCGTTTGATGATGACGGCTCCCACTTGACATCCTGTAATAATTTTTGCTTGATTCCGTCTGCAGTGATCACCTTACCGCTACTTCCAATGCTCATAATCATTGGTTTGTATTCGTCGGGCAATCCTTTCAGCAAAAGACTTCCCATCCACTCGTCATTCACACTAAACCTGATATCATTTAACTTCTGGGCAGTAGATATGATTTGGCTCACGTAATCTTCAATAGATGAACATTCAGCTAATTGCACGCTGCATAACTTCTGCAGCAATCCTATGCGCCGATCCAAACCAGTATCTTGAAATAACTGTTTTAATGCATCCCAGGCTTCCTTTGAAGTCATTGCATCCTTTACGTGGACATATAAGCTCTTGTCTAAAGCCAAGATAATCTTGCATCGCGCGTTCCTATCCTTTGCAGCGTCTAGTCCTTGAGCCCCCTCAGGTTCAATGCACCTCCACGCATCATCCAGTTCAAGCTGCGTATGCATTGCGAAACTCCATGTTGACCAATTCTCTGAGCCAACCAGCTTCTCCATATTATGCGCCATAGATAAAGGATTCATCGCAATGTATTCTGCTCACAAACAGTTGATGCTTAAGTAATTAAATTTTGTTTAATGCAAGCGGCCCATAACCTTTTAGCAGAGTGTTCTTTATTCAAAGAGCTTTGTGAAGTAAGTGAAATTTTTTAACATTTCATAAGACATTATACAAACAAATATTCAAAGCTAT
>NW_023458555.1:60514169-60517929 GCF_013731165.1 Rhagoletis pomonella | reverse complement strand
AAATGGTTTTTCATAAAAATTATTGGTTTTATTCCATATTGATGCTGTTGCGCCAGATTTTCTATTTTTTTGAATTCCTAATTAAAAATGAATTATAAAAACATAAATATATTGCGGAATTATATTTATTAAACTTACCTCATTTACGAATTAAACCTATTGTCTAACATACTTACCACTTACATATGGGTGTTTCCATCGGAAGCTCCACACCGACAAAAAAACAAAAGTCTTATATCTAACGTATTTACGGGCCGATTTTGTCTGCTTTTGAAAATATATACTACACGGTGTGCCTGAACCAACTTTAAATCGAAGGTCATAGCACATCATTTTTTATTGGTAATTTGGGTTATTTATGTTATAAATAATGTGTAAAAATTTTATAGCCCATAACTTGTCGAGCCGTTTTTGAAAAAACTCATTTTAAATAAAAATTATTCCTTTCCTTTTAAAATATTCATACATGCATATTGGACTAGGGATTTAAGCATTACATTGGCCCTTTTTAAAAATTGTAATGTGAAGGAAACACTATTAAGGCTACAACACTCGTTATTTATTTTTTTATGTAATACATAATTTGTTTAAAAAATTCACGATATTTTATAAACAACTAAATTTTTATTATTGAAAAGAACATGGTTTATTTCTACAAACTGTGCCGGGTATAAAGCAGACTTTTTATTTACTACTATCGCCCAGTTGTCGGAATTCGACATCTTTTTTCATACAATTTTGAATTTTACCTGTCACAAATACTAACTCCTTTATGCGAATTACATTTTGAAGTCCACCAGCATATTTGTAGCGAATTTACAGGAAAACCTAAAATCGAATTATGAACGTTAAGACCGGATTGATAAATGCTAATGCTATCAAGTCTCCTCCAAATTTCTTCAGTTGCTTTTGAAATTAGACCGAAAAAGGAACCTCGATTTTCATTTATAAAAAATATGCATATGTATTTGTATGTACAGATAAGATGTTCGTCACTGACTAATATGTCAAACATATACCAATTCAGACTTTAAATAAGTTTTTCGATTATATTTGTCTCAGAGCCTCTTGGAGGTTAAAATTGCTAAACTAAATTGCCCACGTCTACATAAACTCTTTCTTTTTTTCATCAGAATCGTTAACGGTTGAGAAAGTATCTTGAAGACTTACAACAGAAGATAATATTTCCTTCTCTAACGGCGGTTTCACTCGGGTTTTGGTCAAGACTTGGCCAAAGCCCAATATTTTTCCATCACACGACTGGGCTTCAAAGTTACACCAAATTGTATGTTACTAATATGTGTTCTAAAGGTGAAACAAATCTGATCATAAATATGATTTTTTTAGGATAGCTCTCAATCCGTGCGCCAAATATCGGAAGACAAACACATTTATATTTCTAAAAGCTTTTGCACGAAACAACAACCATTCAATGCGATTTTAAAATCTGGGAGAAAATGGTTCCCAATTCAATTTGTCATCTAGAGCGGGTGCGTGAAAATTTTTAAAGAAAAGGAATAATTTTCATTCAAAATGAGTTTTTTTCAAAAACGGCTCGATAAGTTATGGGCTATAAAACTTTTACAAGTTATTCAGAACATAATTCACCCAAATTGGCAAAAAAATATGATGTGCTATGACCTTCGATTTAAAGTTGGTTCAGGTCCACCGTGACTGGCTATGTAAGTAGCATCATGTTTGCGTAAAATGGTCTTCCTAGGTGGCGCCAAGGTCGAGATATTTCGAAAAACCGTATTTATGGTCCGATTTAGTTCGAATTTGGCGTATGTAGTTGAAACATAATAAATCATAGATTTCCAATAATTTGACCCTGAATTGGCGCTGAAGTCAAAACATAAAGTATATTCGACATAAAATACATGTTTTATTTGCGTTAAAAATTCATTTAAAAGCAATATTAACAAAAATATTACGATGGAAATTT
This sequence comes from Rhagoletis pomonella, assembly GCF_013731165.1. Lineage (NCBI taxonomy): Eukaryota > Metazoa > Arthropoda > Insecta > Diptera > Tephritidae > Rhagoletis > Rhagoletis pomonella. The sequence goes on along the minus strand of NW_023458555.1, from coordinate 60,515,984 downwards.
ATGTCACGTGACGTTTCACACTTGGGTTTGTAAAAGAAAATTAAAACAAGTTGCATTAATTAAAAAAAACTTTAAAACCAACTAGAATTGCTCCGAATCATATTAAAATAAGTTTCATGAAAATAGCCATCCACAATTCGCAGAGTTTTGTTATAAAAGAAAAAATCAACTTCTATTTATTGTCACGTAACGACACTCTCTTTAAATGCTTATATTTCAGGACCAAGCAGTTCGATTGCTTTCATTTTTCGGTTAAATATAGAGCTAATTATGTGCTATACAATGGCCTAAAAAAGTTAAAAAAATGGTATTCCTTGTTTGTATCACATTGAAACGTACGACCGTCACGTATGCGACGTATGGAAATACCCATATATACTTACCCTATTTACATTCAACTACCTATTTCCTCTATACTTACCTTATTTACATATTTATACATACATACTTACATTCTTATCGTACATAATCTCTTAAAAGCCGTTGAACTCACATACTTCTTATATACATATTAACAACTACTCTAAGCCGTTAGTTTAAATCGTAGGTTAAGTAAGATGAAGTTGAAAATAAATAAATCACTTGTAAAGTAGAACCGAAAGCGCGCAGACCAATAATTTCGTAAAATTAGTGAAACAGTGTTTGCAATAAACTGGTTCAACCTTAAAAAGTCTTAAGGATTTTCATGGCGCCCGAGCAGGGACATGAGTGCAAAATAAACGGACGGACAGACAGTCACCGCTTAATAGATTTGTCTTTTCATCCTGATCATTTATGTATACATTTGTCTATATCTATCTCGATTCGTTTTGCCTGTTACAAACAACCGTTATGTGAACAAAGTTATAATACCCTTGTGCACAAGTGCGCTCGGGTATAAAAATTAATAATAAAATACAAAATTTCCACGTACATACATAATACTTACCATCGAGTCATCCTGCTGCCGTCGCTACCGTCATCACCGCTGATAAGCCTGGGAGTTGTGATTTGCTCTCGCTGCGTTTGTGTTCCTGCCCCTTTACTGCTGACCTTTGGGATGAGCTGCAACTGTTTAATCTGCCAGAGGGAAGTGAAAGCAAGCAAAAAGCCTAGGCATTCACACAAGGCAACGAGTGGAGAACAATTGAAACTTGTGTTGTTTCAAGCGAAACAAAGTTTAATAACAATAAAATTGAACTAAATCGAGATTAAATTCTTAATTACTTATCACACTTTCAGTTATTGGCATATCCTTGGCCACTTTACAATAAATACGTATACATATAAGTAAACATACATGCTTGCCTGTATACAATATAATATTCACTTTTGTGTGTTTATAACATAACTAAATAAAAATGAGCAAAACTGAGAATCCACAAGGCCAGGTTGAGGACACCAAGGCTTTAAAAGGACAAAGGTCGATTATAAAGAGGAGCATACAGCGAGTAAAATCGGGCATTCTGGATAAATCAATTTCGACTAATCCAGAAGAATTAGAGTGCCGGCTTGACATGTCGAACGCAAATAGCGAAAAGCTAATGAAATGTCAAGCCAAAATTGAAGAAATAGATGAAGAGGATATGACCCGTGGAGAGTTAGAGGACATAATTGTGGAAACGAACGCCATTATAAAATCAATTTTAGCGAAAAACAAAACCTCGTTTGCCGAAACCTCATTTGTAGCGCCTCACAGCTCAAGACTCCCAAAAATAAATTTGCCAATGTTTAAAGGGCAATATTCGGAGTTCAAAAATTTCATGAGCTTGTTCGAGAGCCTACTTCACAATGATCCTACGATCCCAGACATTGAGAAATTTAACCATTTAGTTA
>NW_023458555.1:60507382-60514069 GCF_013731165.1 Rhagoletis pomonella | reverse complement strand
TTTTTTTTTTTTTTTAAGTGGAAAGTGGGTGCACTGAGTTTGGTGCAAATTGATAAATCGGTTACCAAGATACACATACATTGAACCAAATAAAAAGTGGGGCGACACTTTAGTAACTTTCGGAAAAAAAAATTTCATCGATAACTTAAATTTGTGACACACAATGGCTAGAGGCGTCGCCTGAGTGCATTCTTTCATATATTTATGTATGTGCCAGTTTTACCGTTATATATTTTTTTCAGCTCGTTTATTCCATGGGGTCTTCATGCTTTATTTAAATTTAAAAAATTAAATTACTATACCGTTTTAAAAATCTGTAAATTCATTTTTTTATTCTCTTTTGTCGAAATCACCTTCATATAGAAACAGTGTCATCGTTAGTTAAGAAAGAGATGTTCTTAAATATCATAACTTTACGACATCACATATTAACTAGATTTGACTATTAATTTTACTAGATTTTAATTTGAATCTTTTGTTTATAAAAATATAGTTTATTCCTTAACAAACACTAAATGAAAATAAGTTTAATCTTTAAACAACATTGAAAAAATCGGCAAACTTTCGTAAAAATTTCGAACTTTCTATTTCAATTTTATCTCTTAATATTTTGCAGTTTTTTAGCTCATTCAATTTTAGTCTAATAAAGTGCAAATTTAAAGTAGCTATGATTTATAGTTGATGTATGCCATATTTTTGACGATGTCGGTAATTTTCTTCCATATTATCTAAGTATGTTCGACGATTTTTTTAATGAAGAAAATGAGCAACGCCTTCATCAAAAAAAAAAATATCAAAAATCAACTATAAGTCGCAGCTATGTATTTTAAACTTGCGCTTTATTTGAATTGATCGGGCTACAAAACTGCATACTCAAAATATGTATTTCTAGGAAATCTAATTAAAAAGCTTTACGAAAGTTTGTTGATTTATATATATACGGGTTATATATATACGGGTTTTGTTAAAGTGTCAACTGCATTTTTATAAACAAATAATTAAAATTTTATAATTTTAAGATAAATGGCCAACCTAGTTAACATGTATAAAGTTTTGATAAGCACTTGAAATGTCAAGTTTTAGTACTGAATTCAAAGAAGATGTCTCTTTTATCCATTCATAATAACTTTAAAAAATTTGTTTGTTAAGAAGTGTATCTTAAAATATCTGCCTTGACATTTATGTTAAAAGTGTAAAATATGTAAATGTACCTACATAAACTTTCCCGTGAATACCATCAAATCATTGGTCTTGAAGGGAATCTATGTATGCATGCATGCATATGAGCAAATTAAAAAGTCGATACAATTTACAAAGTACAGTTTTTGTATAGATTATAGATTATTTCCCAACACTGTGGGAAACTAAGCAAAATGGCCTAGTGTATTTCGCAAATAATGAAATACATAGTCTACCAACCGATAATTTTATATATTCATTAAAAGATAATTTGTCATCAGTCTGAAATAAGAAAATTATAAATAGGAAGGGTAAAATAGTATTGTGTTATTAATTCAAAAGTAAAAAGTTTCATTTCACTGACGAAGGAAGGGGATCTATCCCCCCAAATCCCCACCCTGGCTACGCCACTGGTATAAACAATCGTCGTATAAAGTACAAAACCGCGTATCAACAAAATGCAAAACTGCGTATGTGAGGTTGCATAAATTATTTTCTAGAGAGTAAAAACACTTATATTTCAAAATGGTTCTCTTTTTTATAAAGCAATCGCACTTCTGTTTAGTATATTTCAGGACGAATGGATAAGTCTTGAGCCAAGAGCTTGTGTGAGCAAATCCTATTTTTGGCAAAAAATGTCAGTTGCGCGGTTTTGCAGACCGACGATACGCGGTTTTGTACTTTAAACGACGATATGTAAGTATAATTTTAATCATTTTCTTTATGCGTTCTGAAACCTAGTCGTTAACCCTATTTTCGAAATTATGTAGCCGGCATAATTTTCAAGTCCATCATATTCCACATTTTTGAATGTACTGATAAAATCTTCTGCTTAAAAAAAAAAATATTTCTTCAAGTGATCAGGTAGCATGAATTTGATGAAATGTCATAATTTTATTAAAAGTCAAATGGTTAACAACAATAACGAATGTCATTAAATGGAACTGCCTTCTTTTTTGTATCATGACCAAAACTGTTTGAGCTGCCAAATATTCCAAAGCCATCGGCGCTTGCATTACGTACGATGACTGATAAAGTGTCGGCTGTTTACGACTCATTGCTGTCGTTGGGTGATGAGAAAAACATCACAAACGCAATAATAATCCATCTGGTTATGATGAAAGTTGACCCCGTTACGAGATCTAAATGGGAAGAACAACTGGATAAACTGCCACTATGGAGAGAATGCGAAGCCTTACTCAACAAGCGTTACCAGCACCTATCAGCTGCTGAGGCCTCGAGTTCGAGAGCTAAACCCGCTGCCAGTGCCAACCAACAGAGGAAAACCCATAATTCAGAAAGGACGACAAAATCTGCCTTAGTTACTTCCGACCAGAAACAGCCACTATGCCCACACTGTAAATCTAAGGATCATTATTTAACCTCTTGCCCTTCTTTTAAGACTCTCTCTGCGCAACAGAGATTCGAGTTTGCAAAATCGTTCCCCTTATGCATAAATTGCTTGCGCAAGGGTCATACGGTTTCGAAGTGCAGAGCGGTTCGGTGTCGTGTATGCAATCGATCTCATCACACGCTTCGACACTGCACCTCAACCGTTGATCTCGCAGGCCATGCACAGGACAGGTGTGCCAGATCGCGTAGTGCTAGCTACCGCAGTTGTCAACGTAAAATCCATCTCCGGAGAATACTTACCAGCAAGAGCACTTTTGGATTCGGGATCGCAGGTCAACTTTATGACAGAGGATTTGGCGCAGAAGTTGCGGATTCGTCGGCAAAACACCTGCTTGAACGTTATCGGTAGCGGAAACGCTAGCAAAAAAGTAAAAAGTAAGTACATTCGTAAACTCGCGGTTAAATAATTATGAATTTTCAGCAGAGTTCTAGATAATGCAATCCATTCCAGCTAACCATCCAGACCGAAATGTAAACATTACTGGCTGGAAAATACCAAAAAATATAAATTTGGCGGTTCCAGATTTCCCCAATTCCCAAAAAGTAGATCTTCTGTTGGGTGCTGAAACATTTTTCGAGCTCTTAGCTGTCGGCCAAATCAAAACTGGCCCTAACCACCCAACACTAGAGAAGACGCTTTTAGGCTCCACCAACCAGCCTCCTACTCCCAATGTCAGTAGAACATTATGCCAAACTGAAGAAACATTATCGACAATAGAGTCGATAGTCCAAAGATTCTGGACTTTGGAAGAATTACCTTCAGAGGCAAGTTCCACAAAATTAACACCTGAACAAAGAGAGTGTGAACAATTTTTCGTACAAACTACAGAAGTTTTGCCGTTAGGAAGGCTTCAAGTAAGATTGCAATTCAAAGCTGACCGTAAGTTACTCGGTCAATCCTATGAAACCGCAGCTCGGCGGTTTCAGGCCCTGGATTCTCTCCAGATCCAGAACTTCGCAAAATGTATCTGGACTTCATGAATGAATATATAGAATTGGGTCATATGAGCCCAACAAATAATAAGATCCCGAGTGAGCCACACTACTTCATTCCGCATCAATGCGTCCTTCGGCCTGAAAGTACGACAACCAAATTACGAGTTCTGTTCGACACGTCAAGTCGTGCTTCGTCTCAAATTGCGTTGAATGAAATTTTAATGGTTGGGCCGACTGTTCAAGAAGAGCTGTATTCGACACTTCTTCGTTTTCATTTGCATAAATTTGCACTTACGCGGACATTACAAAAATGTACCGTCAAATTCTCATGCACGAAGAAGACAGAAAATTTCCGCTCGTAGTGTGGAGACAGCATCCCTCTGAGCAACTTCAAATTTTTCGCCTCAACACCGTAACATACGGCACTTCGCCTGCTCCATTTCTCGCTACACGGTGTTTACAAATGCTCAGCGATGCTAATACGACTAAGTATCCACTCGGTTCAAAGGCTATTAAAAGAGATTTCTATGTAGATGACCTGCTTACAGGATCTGAAGATTTTGAATCTCTAGATATTATTAGAAGCGAGGTAATGAATATATTATCGGCCGGATTCAAACTAGCGAAGTTGTTTTCAAATCACCCATCATTTTTCGACAGTGAGAGTTCTGAAAAGTCATTAAGTTTCAATGACACAGATTTCACAAAAACACTTGGAATCCATTGGTCGCCGAAAGAGGATTAATTTCGATTCATCTTGGATGACAGTTTCAAAGATCTACGAGCCACAAAACGAAACATCTTATCAGTCTCGGCTCGCCTTTTCGATCCTCTTGGTTTACTTGCCCCACTAGTAACCAAAGCAAAAATTTTATTACAAGAGCTTTGGATCCAAAAGCTAGATTGGGATGAGTCGATTCCGTTGCGCCTCGACACTAGCTGGCAAAATTTCAAAGCCAATTTACTGCAGCTCTCGTCGATAAGCATTCCTCGGTATGTTAATACAGAGTCGAGTGCAAGCTGCCAAATTCATGGCTTTGCCGATGCCTCAATAGGGGCGTACGGCTGCTGCGTATATATAAGCTCCACATCCGCTAGTGATACAAAATGCACGCTTCTTACTGCAAAGTCTAGAGTGGCTCCGCTGAAGACTAAATCTCTTCCGCGTTTAGAGTTCTCGGCAGCCCATCTTCTGGCCAAGCTATGGTCTAAAATTGAGCCAATGTTGAGTCGACCAATTGAGAACATAAATTTCTGGACAGACTCGGAAATCGTTTTGCACTGGATCAAAACACATCCATCTGCATTGCAGACCTTTGTTGCAAATAGAGTGTCCGAAATCCAAGAGTTAACTGATAATGCTACTTGGCGACACGTGCCAACAAAACAAAATCCTGGGATCAAGTGTCTCGGGGTTGTAACGTGGACGAATTGAATAATTCGATATGGTTTAACGGTCCACAGTTCCTCCTAGAAAACCCCGCTTTATGGCCTACAAACACCCACTTTCAACTTTCTCCAGAAAACGAAGCACTAGAGAAGAAGAAATATGCAACTTTTTTTATTACTCAGACTGCTGAGCGCAATTCGATCATGAATCTTATCGAAAAGTTCTCTTCTCATAAAAAGCAGCTTCGTATTGTCGCATATATATTGAGGTGGATCAGACGCATAAAGAACCCAACATTAAAGTTCACAAAAGAACTGACGGCGGAAGAATTATACTTGAGTTTTCTCAAAATTGTTCAGGTGGTTCAACATACAGAATTTGGCGAACAAATTTCAAAACTCGCCAAAGGTACCACCTTACCCGCAAGCGTGCAGAAACTTAACCCATTTCTGCACGACTACTCGGAACTGTCGCTTTCGTTTAACTTACTCCGAGTAGGAGGACGCCTATTGAATGCGCCTCTCCCATAAGATGCCAAGTTCCCATTGCTCTTAAGCAAGAACTCTACGAGAAAGAATTTGGTTGATTAACGCTCGAGAAGCTTGTAGTCGCACCGTTCGAAACTGCATACACTGCTTTCATTATAAGCCGAAGCTGCAGACTCAAATAATGGGAAATTTTCCTGCCGATAGGCTTCGCTCTCTACGATCCTTTCTTATATGTGGAGTCGATTTTTGTGGTCCCATATACACTACACTAAAAATACGCGGTCGACCGCCAGTTATAATAATATATCGCAGTGTTCGTTTGTTTCACTTCCAAAGCAGTTCATTTAGAATTAGTGACAGACTTGTCTTCTAATTGTTTTATTTTCGCCCTAAAAAGGTTTATTGGACGCCGAGGGATGCCGAAGAAGATGTACAGCGACAACTCCACCAATTTCGTCGGCGCCGACCGCAAGCTGCGCGAATTGAGAGACGCATTCCTATCCCATCAGCCAGAGGTAGAGAAATACGCGGCGACCGAAGGATTCAGCTTCACCTTTATACCACCCAGGCCGCCGCACTTCGGCGTGTTGTGGAAAGCGGTAGTGAAGTCCGCCAAACACCTTCTCGTGCGCGCAATCGGCAACGCGCTGCTCACCACCGAAGAACTTCAAACGCTGCTCGCGGAAATAGAGGCGGTCCTCAACTCTCGGTCACTCACACCAATGAGCCAGGACCCCAACGACAGCGAAGCACTAAGACCAGCTCATCTGCTAATTGGGTGCCCTCTGCGGGCGCTACCACCAGCGCAGGTGCCAATGGACCCAATGTTTTGCTGCGACAGATGGCAACTTGTTTGCTGTCTCAAGCAACAGTTTTAGCGACAGTGGTCCAAGAATTACCTGACGGGACTTCAGGAGGACAACATGCCTCCTCAGCAGTGGGTGCTCGGCCGCGTCGCCGCAATCGTTCCAGGGCTAGACGACAAGGTTCGAGTTGCAGACGTCGTGACCAAAGCGGGCGTAATTAGGCGCCCAATTCACAAACTCGCCGCACTACCCTTTGAAGTTGAAGGATCCTGATCCTGTCAAGGTGGCCGGTGTTGCGCCAGATTTTCTATTTTTTTGAATTCCTAATTAAAAATGAATTATAAAAACATAAATATATTGCGAAATTAAATTTATTAAACTTCCCTCATTTACGAATTAAACCTATTGTCTAACATATTTACCACTTACATATATACTTACCCTATTTACATTCAACTACCTATTTCCTCTATAC
>NW_023458555.1:60500808-60507282 GCF_013731165.1 Rhagoletis pomonella | reverse complement strand
CACCGATCAACCTCGAGCTCGCCTGGGAAGAGGCACAAGAGGTCGACTCAAAACGGTCGAATCGCCAATCGCCGCACCATCCGCAAACCGCCACGAAGCCTCCAGAGCCACTCTGCCGCCAGACGTCGTCAGATCCGGGAGTTGCTAAACAAAGCCCAAGCTATTATCGAGCAGCTGAAGGAGTTGTTGCCGACATCCGCACAGGGCGGGCGCCATGTTGAGGACATGGACGAATGAGGCGTTTCTCTATTCATTTTTTATTCCACATATGTATAAGTATATATATATAGTATATAAGCTTTTGAATTCTTGTTAACACTAAACACATCCAAAACCTTGAATTTTCTGTGAATTTTATACCAATGTATACATTGCAGTTACTAAACACTAAACATATCTAAACTGAATTTCCCCTAACATTACATGTATACAAATGTACACATTGTATCATAAACGCTTGCACATACATACACATATATTATAAATGTTTGTAAAAATCCTAACGTTTAAAAAAACCGCGAAGTGCTCGGGCACTCGCAATCTAACCCTCGCTCAGCATAGACTGACTATCGCTTCCTAACTCTACTACAGTCCACTAAATTTTAAATCTTTAACGTCAATAAAACCATTGAATTGTTATTTACATTATTAAAGAAAATTAATCTTTTATTTGCACGGAACTAAACACAGCCCCACTAAGTTGCCAAGAGCGCAACAGTATGCAATAAGAGACGCTAAGCGCTCCTCATGGAGGAACTTCTGTCAGAAGATAGAAAGTACTTCGGAGGCCAGAAGACTGCGCAAAATACTATCTATGAGTCCCAGCAATATTAGCTATCTCATAAAGGAGGATGGTGATTGAACAACTAGCAGCGAAGAAACTCTAGAGCTTCTTGTACAGACGCACTTTCCGGGTTGCCTCCACAGTAGAGTCACAAATACCCGAATCATAGGCAACCATGATGACATTCCAGCGAATATCATAACCGAGGAGAACATAAAGCGTGCTATCAGCAGCTTGCAACCGTTTAAATCTCCGGGACCAGACGGCATTATTCCCGCTGACCTACAGCATACAGCAGGAATGATTGCACCCATACTCGTACCAGTCTTTGAAGCAGTGTTACGAATGAATTATATACCCCACAAATGGGAGGAGGTAAGAGTAGTTTTCATTCCCAAGGCAGGGAAAACTACACACACGAGACCAAAAGACTTCAGACCAATTAGTCTGTCGTCTTTCCTGTTGCAATCTCTAGAGAGACTAATAGATAGGCACATTAGAGACAAGGTGGGCAGCAAGCTTTCGGCAGCCCAACATGCCTACAACAAAGGGAGATCAGTCGAAACAGCACTCCATTCTTTAGTGCACACAATCGAAAGATCACTTTATTACAAAGAATACACCCCCGCGGCCTTCCTGGACATCGAGGGTGCTTTCAACAATGTATCTCCTGCAGCGATTATCTCATCTCTGATAAATCTGGGAGTAAGCAATTCACTAACCTCATTTATTGAACGAATGTTAATCGGCCGAGAAATAAGCGCAGGATTAGGTGAATCAGTAACAAAAAGGTTCCCCGTCAGGGGTACACCCCAGGGGGGAGTAATATCACCGCTCCTATGGAACATAGCAGTAGACAGCCTTCTTCGGGAACTTGAAGACATTGGCGGTCAGATAATTGCATACGCCTACGATATTGTAATAGCTATCTCGGGTAAACATCTCTCAACATTGACAGATCTGATCCAAAGATCCCTCAACAAACTATCCCTGTGGTGTAACAGGCGAGGACTCGGAGTGAATCCTGAAAAAACAGACCTTGTGCTGTTCACCAGGAAGCACAAGATACCTGATCTCTGGAACATAACTCTAGAGGGCAACACGCTCGCAATAAAGGAAGAGACCAAATATCTAGGTCTCATAGTAGATAGGAAACTAAACTGGGGGCCCAACGTTGCAGATAGAGTGCGCAAAGCAACAGTGGCACTATATTCCTGCAGCAGAGCAATAGGGAAAAAATGGGGGATGGAACCCAAAATAATACACTGGCTATACACGGCGGTGGTTAGGCCAATTCTCTATCACGGTATAGTGGTATGGTGGAACACCCTTGGGAAAGGGGTAAACTTCAAAAAAATGGACAAGGTTCAAAAGCTTGCGTCCACACTCATAACTGGTGCGATGAGAAAAACACCATCCAAGGCACTGTATGCCCTACTGAATTTTCTTCCGGTGGACCTACATGCCAAACAAGTCACAAGTGGCGCGGCAATTCGAATGAACATTCTAAACAAGTGGTCAAATACCAGTTATGGTCACGGTAGAATATTAACGGAGTTTCCGGGGCTACCCGGATTGGTGGACTATGCACTTCCGGAACCTGCACCCGCTACAGCGTTCGCGACCCTCCTACCCTCAAGGGGAGAGTGGAAGCATAACGTTGTAAGCAGTGGAGAGTCCATCCATGTACACACAGATGGCTCAAAGCTCGAGGGAAGGGTTGGAGGAGGTGTATATTCCCATCACCTGGGAATCTCCCTCAGCTTTCGTCTCCCGGACCACTGTAGCGTTTTTCAGGCTGAACTGATGGCAATCGACAGGGCCACGAAACTGGTAAAGTGTGATATGATACCCCAAGTTGATATCTATATCTTCACTGACAGCCAGGCGGCAATAAAGTCCCTCACGAAGCAGTCGACAACCTCCATGGTAGCCATGAAATGCCGCGCATCTCTTAACGAGATGGCTGAGTCATTTCGCCCAAAGGTAATATGGGTTCCGGGACACTGCGGCATAGAGGGGAATTGTAAGGCCGACGAACTTGCGCGACTTGGCACGAAACTTCCTTTTGGGAATATAATTGACGAAATAGGAATACCCTTGCAAACTTGTAAGCTACTTATATCCGAGAGGCTCACTAAAGTAGCGAACGAAAGGTGGCAGGACGAAATCACCTGCAAAACTGCCAAACAATTATGTCCGGTGCTCAGCGCCAAACGCACTGGCGTACTACTGAGTCTAAATAAGTCCAATATTAGATTATTAGTATCCGTCATAACAGGGCACTGCCTAATTGGCAAGCACGCCTATCGACTTGGCCTACGTTCACATGACTTCTGTAGAAGTTGTCAAGATGAAGAAGAGGAGGAAACGATTCTGCACCTGTTGTGCCAATGCTCTGCTCTATCTAGACGAAGACTCTCCACTCTCGGTAGGCAATTCTTCGACAACTTGGAGGACCTTAGATGCGTCGAAATCAGGGATCTTCTAAAATTCGTTCAAAGTTCAAAATGGTTTTAGGAGGGATTGGGAGTTGCTGACCCAACATGCGGCATCACAATGGGCCCTGAGCCTAAGTGTGTCTTATAGACGACCGCGACAACCTACCTACCTAATACCGTAAAAACAATTTACAATACTCGTTAAAGCAATTACAATGCTTTACAAACCTTGTTAACACAATTAAACTTATAGCTTGCTTATTCCCAACTCACTTTACTTGCAGCTTGCTGACTTGTAACTAACTCACTCCGCTGTGTGGTGGCTCTTATATACCTGCGCTCGCACTCAACTTGACGTTTCACTTTGTGGAACATTCTACTTCATTCCTCGGACATTCTGCCTATTTCTCGTTGGTCGCTTCGCGGTGCCGCAGTATTCGCCACAATAGTGTATTTTTATAAGATAATTTTTTTAGGAATCTGACAACTCCAAAAATTGAGGTATCTACGTCATCAAGATGGCGGCCATGGCTGATGTCGTAACCTTGTATTCTATGGACCTTGGATTGCTGATTGCTTAAACATTGATTGTTTCAAATTAAAATGTTCATTTTCAAAATGCAAATTGTTTCAAACGCGCAACAAGTTTTAACGCTTCATCGTACGATATACAATTCACATGCAACTTATTTAACAAACTGAACGGAAATTCCGTCTTCTATTTGACACATATGGCATGAATGTGTGTATATATGTTTAAAAGGGAATCACCGATTTTGTTTTTAATAAAACTAGGTACTACAAAGTTTTCTTGGTATTTTTTTGAATTTTGTCTGTTTATGAGAAATTTTTTGATCAAAATGGTTTGAAATAGAGGGTCAGCGGCTGGTTACACAGTGCAACAAGATTCTACGTATTTGATGAAACCAAAAGTAAATGAAAGTTCACACCTGATATAAGCAATAGTGCGAAGAAAAGTATGAGCAATATTTTGGAATGCCAGTAAGCTAAATAAAAACCTATGTATTTTTAATAGAAAAAATATTTTTTTAATTAGGAAAGACTTTTTCTCTATAAAAATGTTATATTTCATAAAACATTTCACATAAACACTTTTTATCTCCACAATGCAGTATTTTTTTAACAAAAATATATGTAATGATCTTTGTCACATCATCTAGCTTAACTTTAATAATGAAACTGGCATACATAATGGATTACTCAGCCTTAAAACAGTAAAAATACTTTTTTTCGATGAAAAACCATAAAAATAGCAAAAATTTGGCCACAGCGACACCTAGCGTAAGTTTTAGATAAAAGCAAACATCAAAACTGAATTCCTCGACCAAAAAAATAGTAATATACCTAATGTGACCAACTATTTCATAACTCAAAGAAGTACAGCCTAGTTTGGGTTAAGTTAACGCCGCGAGCCGATTACGAAATTTCGAGTGAAGCTAATTTCGATCCCTGCGAGCTCCACGTTTGTTAAGAAGTGCGAGCCCAAATGCTTCCATCTTAGTTTCGCGAAGGTTGGATTGTCTAAAAGAAAGTGTGGATATGATTCCACTTCATCTTCCTCTTTACAGCTGATACAAAAGGATCAGTTGAAATTCCTAGTCTCATCGCATGAATACCAATCGCACAATGGCCTGTCAGAACTCCCATCACTAGCCCTTGAGAGGTAACGTGTTTTAAAGTGCTCTATAAAAACATTTGTTGCAGCAGGGAAACGTCTTTTTTCCTTTTTTAAGTCAGAAAAGGACCCGGTTTCGCTTAGCCTAATAGCAGTTCGTGCTGCGATAATTCGGTTTGCAATATCCGCAGGCGCCGTGTTAAACATATGTATGTTAAGCGCCACCCTGCAGGAAACTTAATTAATTTAAAAGTACTTACTAAGTATAAACTACTTAATTTTCAATGATAACTAATTGAAATTCTCACGTTTAATTATTTCATCGAATTTTACTCTTTTTTCCTGTATGCAGGGTCACCAATAGGCTTGCCAAGTATCCGAGTTTCACCCGGAGTCTCCGGGCTACGGGTTTGAAATTAATTTCTCCGGGTTGCTTTTAAAAACTTCGAAATGTCAGGGTTACTGGAAATGTGTCTTAAGATTTTCTCATGTGGCAACATACATCCAAAAGTTCATTGTCATTCACTGAACGAACCTTTCATGTATTTTGATTCATGGTCCATGACTAATGTGACCAACTGTTTCATAGCTCAAAGAAGTACAGGTTAGGTTGGGTTAAATTAACGACGGGAGCTGATTACGAAATTTCGAATGCAGCTCATTTCGATCCCTGAGAGCTCAGTGTTTGTTCAGAAGTGCGAGCGAAATCTTAGCCTCGCGAGGGTTGGACAGTCTAAGAGAAAGTGTGGAGATGATTCCACTTCATCTTCCTCTTGACAGCTAATAAAAAAGGACAGTTGAAATTCCTAGTCTCACCGCATGAATACCAATCGCACAATGACCTGCCAGAACCCACATAACTAGCCCTTGAGAGGGCATGTGTTTTAAAGTGCCCTATAAAAATATTTGCTGCAGCTGAAAAACGTCTTCTTTTCCTTTTTTATGTCACAAAAGGGCCACGTTTCCCTTAGCCTAATAGTTGGCGCCGTGTTCAATATATGTATGTTAAGCGCCAGTGCAGGTGTGGTTCCTAATGCTCAGCTAATTCCTATTTTACAAGTGTAGCCTTCTCGAGTGAGTTCCACCAGATAAGGGCTCTGTTCGGAGCAGCAGCCGATAATGCAATCAACATAAATCATTAGCCTCACAACGCAATATAAAGCGTTACATTTAAGCTTCAAATATTTTTATCATTTTGTTTAAGCTTCTAAACATTTTGTACCACCCTAGCATAAATATTCCCAGTCCGTTATTGAACATATGTACATTATTATTGTAAAACCACTCACTTTATATTCCAATTGCAAAACATATGAGCATATATATGGAGGAGGGTAATTACTTGGGCTCATAGTTACATACTATTATACTGGACGAATGCAGGCGAACGGGATATGATGTGTACATAGTATGTACAACTGCTGTCGCTCTTAAGGCAGGCGTACAAGCATGTACACATATCCATAAAAAACGGTCCATATGTATATCAAATAATGAGAGCATGTAAAAAAAGAACAAGTTTAACTATGTATTACTTTTTATCGCTCGAGGCTCTCATCTGCATAGAATTAAATATCACCGTTGTAAACTCCGTAATTCCCCTTTATGCTCAC
>NW_023458555.1:60487670-60500798 GCF_013731165.1 Rhagoletis pomonella | reverse complement strand
GTTAATTTGGAGTTTAATAGCTGCAAAAAAAGCTTTGCATCTCAACAGGCTCCTTGAAACAATATAGGTTTAAATCTGGTTTCCTAGAGCTAATGAATTAATTTGGGCGAGAGGCCTCACATTTTACCGATAGCCCCCTACAGAAGTACAAGGCAACCGAAAACTTTCTTACCCTTTCCACAATATTAGGCTTCCACGACAGCCGCCGTTGATCGCCCACCTAGTTACCTGGTTCAGGTAACTTTGAGCCAGATCAAAAAGGGTGTATAGAAATCGTCCCTTAACCAAAAGTTTCACATTATCTACATAGGCGATCACCCGACAGCCTACTTTTTCCAGTTTCTCTAGAAGGTGGTTTACAGCCGTAATCCAGAGCAGGGGAGAGAGAACACCACCTTGTGGAGTGCTCCTAATGACTCTGCACTGAGTGCAGGCGCTGTCCCACTCCGCGGCGACTGTTCTGTCACGAAGTAAGCTGTAGATAAGCCTTATTCGGTTGGTTTCAACCTCCAGATTATGAATATGCTTAACTATTGCCTTTGGAGTGACATTGTTCAAGGCCCCTCTTATGCGTGAAGGGTTCCTCTGACCGCTTAACCAATGTGTGCAGGGCGGTATTCACCGACCTTTTCTTGCAAAAAGCTCTTGAAAGACAGTCACGAGGAGTCGCCTTTCTTATGTGTAGGTCTATCAGTCTCTCTAGCGTTTTTAGCAAAAACTAAGAGAGACTGATTTGCCTAAAATACCTAGGGGAAACATGTGCGGCCTTCGGGATGAACGCAGTACTGACTACCTTCCAAGCCTTGGGGATTTGTAATTGCACGACACCTTCAGAGGCCTTTGCAGCTGCGCAGGTATGATGCCATCGGCCCCCGGCGACTTTAATGGTTTGAACGAATTTATCGCCCAGGCCACGTGACGATCGTCCAGAAGATCGGAGAAGTGCAGCACCTGGGGGATATTCTGAAACCAGTTAGCGACAATTTTCGAATCGCTATCGCACCTTTTGAAGCAAAAACATTTATATCATGCGTCAAAATTAGAAAATTGTTGTTAACTGGTTAAAAAATCTCCCTCCTGAAGTACAAAATATTCCAAAGAACTACATTTGACTGTACTTCGAAGTACGAAGTACAAGAGCGAAAAAAGAAGTACTGTACCTCCGAAAGAAGTACATTATCCATGACGAAAAATGTCAAAATGTGAATAAACAAACAGTATCATAGCGTTGCATTTTTTTATTTTCGCTATGTTCAATAACATAAATTAGGGCTTGATACTCGGGAATTCGGTGCTCCTGTTTCCACAGGAAAACACCCATGTCGTGATAACCATGTCACATAATATACTTCCAATGGATGCCGCCTATTTCTCATGGGTTGCAATATATGTCAGCGCTTATTGCTTGCCATCTATTGCAGGCAATTTGATAATTTTACAGACATATTTTCACTTGAAAGAAAGCGTGCTGGTGGTAACATCGATGAAATATTAATATTAAATCAAAATAAGAATCTGTTCCCTATTGGATTATTTATGATACCGTTTTAGGAAGTTATTCAGCAAGTATTTTTTAAGAATTAAATGTCCTTAAACACCGAAAGTGAGAGAATGTTATCTGGCGGCGTCATGCGGCAAATGCTTATACATATCAAGGCATCAAAGTGCCCAAACACAAAAACTTGCAATCATACTGCTCGTAAAAATGACAGTTGGTATGCCATCGGTGATTGCCTGTGGAGTTCTGCGGTAAATTTTCCCCCATGTATTTTGTTTGTGTAAAATTATTTTAGTATCGGTTTACCGGTTATCGAATTATCGTGGTGGAAGCTTGATAATATTTCTGGTAGTTGGTAAACTGTAACCGGCTGTACGATATTCATCCAATTTTGAATGCTTCCGCTGCCGAAAGGCATAACGCATTTGAGTAAATAAAGTTCCTTCAATTTTTTGCTACAATTAATTTTTTTAATAGGGCCAAGAATAAGAAGCTACGAATCAGCTGTTGATAATTTACCAGGCTAAGGGTGTGGTTAAACGTGGCAATGCTAGCTCTTTTTCTAGTTAAAAATGTCAAAATGCGAAATCGAAAGTCTACTTTCCCGTGTAAAGAGTCAGAGAGTCATTTTTGCAGATATGCAGAAATCACTTTCGGCAACAAAAATTGCAAGGAGTAACTGCAACTGAAATTACGCAAATCGCTTTCGGGAAATAATTTCAACTCGCTCGTGCAATAAATGTTAAATTGTTTTGGAAAATGGTTTTTCATAAAAATTATTGGTTTTATTCCATATTGATGCTGATGCGCCAGATTTTCTATTTTTTTGAATTCCTAATTAAAAATGAATAATAAAAACATAAATATATTGCGGAATTATATTTATTAAACTTACCTCATTTACGAGTTAAACCTATTGTCTAACATACTTACCACTTACATATGGGGAAACACCCACGACAAAAAAAAACAAAAGTCTTATATCTAACGTATTTACGGGCCGATTTTGTCTGCTTTTGAAAATATATACTGCACGGTGTGCCTGAACCAACTTTAAATCGAAGGTCATAGCACATCATTTTTTATTGCTAATTTGGGTTATTTATGTTATAAATAATGTGTAAAAACTGTATAGCCCATAACTTGTCGAACCGTTTTTGAAAAAACTCATTTTAAATAAAAATTATTCCTTTTCTTTTAAAATATTCATACATACATATTGGACTAGGGATTTAAGCATTACATTGGCCCTTTTTAAAAATTGTAATGTGAAGGAAATACTATTAAGGCTAAAACACTCGTTATTTATTTTTTTATGTAATACATAATTTGTTTAAAAATTCACGATATTTTAAAAACAACTAAATTTTTATTATTGAAAAGAACATCGTTTATTTCTACAAACTGTACCGGGTATAAAGCAGGCTTTTTATTTACTACTATCGCCCAGTTGTCGGAATTCGACATCTTTTTTCATACAATTTTGAATTTTACCTGTCAGAAATACTAACTCCTTTATGCGAATTACATTTTGAAGTCCACCAGCATATTTATGGCGAATTTACAGGAAAACTTAAAATCGAATTATGAACGTTAAGACCGGATTGATTATTGCTAATTCTATCAAGTCTCCTCCAAATTTCTTCAGTTGCTTTTGAAATTAGACCGAAAAAGGAACCTCGATTTTCATTTATAAAAAATATGCATATGTATTTGTATGTACAGATAAGATGTTCGTCACTGACTAATATGTCAAACATATACCAATTTAGACTTTAAATAAGTTTTTCGATTATATTTGTCTGAGAGCCTCTTGGAGGTTAAAATTGCTAAACTAAATTGCCCACATCTACATAAACTCTTTCTTTTTTTCATCAGAATCGTTAACGGTTGAGAAAGTATCTTGAAGACTTACAACAGAAGATAATATTTCCTTCTCTAACGGCGGTTTCACTCGGGTTTTGGTCAAGACTGGGCCAAAGCCCAATATTTTTCCATCACACGACTGGGCTTCAAAGTTACACCAAACTTTATGTTACTAATATGTGTTCTAAAAGTGAAACAAATCTGATCATAAATATGATTTTTTTAGGATAGCTCTCAATCCCTGCGCCAAATAGCGGAAGACAAACACATTTATATTTCTAAAAGCTTTTGCTCGAAACAACAACCATTCAATGCGTTTTTAAAATCTGGGAGAAAATGGTTCCCAGTTGAATGATTCTTGCGACTTTATATGTGTATAAACGTAGGTGTATAAAATTCCAAAACCTTACAATAAGTGGTTCCAGAGATAAGCGATATGAGAACTTCAGTTTGTATGGGCGGTGCCACGCCCCCTTTTCCAAAATCTCCCATTCTTCGCCGTAAGTACGTTATTGCCAATATATCGAGCCCTAACCGCCAAAATAACGTAAGCGTCACTTTTTTCAAAATTTTCTTTTTGATGCAGAAATATTCCTAGAGCATCTAGATGCATTTCTGCATCAAAAAGAAAATTTTGAAAAAAATGTCGCTTACGTTATTTTGGCGGTTAGGGCTCGATATGGTGCTGTGTCAAATTTCGGAACGTAAGCATAAGTGGTTCCAGAGAAAAGCGATATGAGAATTTCAGTTTGTATGGGCGGTGCCACGCCCCCTTTTCCAAAATCTGCCATATTTCGCCGTTAGTGTGGTACTGACAACATATGTTGCTGTGTTAAATTTCAGGACGTTAGCATAGGCGGTTCCAGAGATAAGCGATATGAGAATTTCAGTTTGTTTGGGCGGTGTCACGCCCCCCTTTCCAGTACCTACCATTTTTCGCCGTAAGTAGGGTATTTACAAGCTATGCATCTGTGCTAGGTTTCAGTTACCCAGCGTAATTAGTTTTAGATATATTGTGGCTTTCACATTTTAGTCTATATGTCAGATGCCACGCCCCCTATATATCGGGGTTAACATTTCTGGATTAGAAGAAGTTATATCCTTTAAATTGGTGTATGTTTGATAGAAATCGGTCGAACGGTGCCTTCAAAAAGGATTGCAAAATTTTCTTGTGGCGTATTTATATATAGACTAGCTTATACCCGCGGGTTTCACCCCGCGCTTTTATACAAATATGAAAAATAATTTAATGATGTTAGATTTTATTTCTGTGCCCATTTCGTTATAGCTCGTTATTTTTTAAGCGTATTTAAGGTATTTAGGCCGTTTAAAACTATGAAATTATAAAATCTCGTCTGCGCGCTAGGCATACGAAAGATATCAATCCCTCTAAGTTTACCTTAAAATGGTTCCAGGTATACGGCGCGTGAACGCGTAACCTTCTTGGAGGTGCCACGGCGGGTTCTAATATTGCCAACTCAAATTTAGTAACCTGGCCTTGATAAAATACCACTTCTCATTACTGTAGCAAATGCCTCAAGAGAGCTTTAGATTACAAGGCCGAACCCGGCTCTCCCTTTTCCATTTAATGAAATTTATTCTGTCAGTACGGCACTTATAAAATAAATCTCCATAACAAATTTTAAATACTTCGAGAGATCTTCTATCCTTCCAGAGATATGTATTAAGAAATTTTTAGTATGTATGGGAGGCGACATGCCTCCTCTTTTAATAACTCACATTTTTTCCATGAGCAATTGATACATTTTGTATACACAACTCCATACGAAGTTCCAGTATTCTTCCACAAACACTTCCAGGGATATGTGACAAGAAAAAGTAAATTTGTACTGGAAGTGCCACGCCCCTTTTTCTTATAACCCTAATCTTCTTCCATCAATTTAGAATTGATTTTACATACGCCAGTACCAAGTCCCAGTACTCTACCATGAACACCTCTAGAGATAAGCAGTATAAAACAGTAAATTTGTACGGCAGGAACCATGTCCCCTTTTCGAAGAAAGCAAATTCTTTTCCATGAGTATGGAATTAATTTTGTATACTCATCTCGGTGCCAAATTCCAGTCCTCTGCAATAAATACCTCCAGAGATATGCAGCATAGAAAAATCAATTTGCATGGGAGTTGCCACACCACCTTTTCCAATAACTCTAATTTTTCTCCATGAGTATGGTATTAGTTTCACATACATACATACATATGTATTTCCATACCAAGCTTGAGTGCTTTACCCCAAACATTTGAAGAGATATGCAATATGAAACTTTCAGTCAGTATGGGAGGTGCTAAGCCTCTTTTCCAAACAAGTCCATTTTTTTCGTGAATATGAACATGATTTCACACAGTGTTGGCAAACTGTTAATCTGATTAACGACTAAACATTAACGATTAAAATGTTAATCGCGTTTGACGATTAACATTAATTAGTCGTAATCAACTGTACGATTAATGATAACATTTTTTTAATCGTTAATCGCTGGCTGCAATTACGTCTAATTAATTTAAAACATTAATCGTTAATCCAATTAAAAATAAAATCTAATTAATTTGTCTAGTTTGTCCGAGTTTGAAACCAAACACCAGTTATAGTAATTATTTTGTGGTTTACGCTTATAAAAAGCACATAATATAAAAAAATTATAATTATTGTTATTAGTAATACATAAACTGGGAACTTTTACAAACCTAGTTTGTAAAACGTTTGTTGGTATATATCTTCATGAAAATGCACACCAAATTGCTTAGATTGATGAGAAAACCTGATATAGCCATACCGGATTAACTTGCTTTGTGTGCACAGGGAAATTCCAGCATAACTTAATTAATCACCAAACCTACTTGATCAAATTAAGAGTTAACGATTAAAAATTAATTTTTTAATCGCGGTTACGATTAACTGTTTAGTCAGATTAAAATGAATCATGATTAACTGTAATCAGATTGAATTTAATCGAATTAACTAACTGATTAAAACATCAATCGATTAATGCCATCATTGATTTCACATACATATCACTATACCAAGCTTCAGTTCTCTCCCACAAATACTTCCAGAGATATGTATGTAATATGAAAATTCCGATTTGTATGGGAGGGGCCTTGAGTTAATACCATCTTTCCGAAATCCGTAGTAAGGGTACTAAATTTCGTTCTGATCGGAAAACCAGTTAAGGAAGTAGCCTATTTTTCAATCCAGGTCATAAACCATCTTTGAACAAAATTTCATTTTCAAACAGGTGGCATTCTTAAAAAAGTAGCCTATTTTCCAGTCTAGGTCATAAGCTATCTGTGTGCAAACTTTCATGCAAATCAGTTCAGTCATTTACGCGTATTAATTTAATTAAACTTTCCTTATACGAGATAACTCTTAAAATAGTAGCCTATTTTCCAACATAGGTCATAAGCTATCTCTGTGCGAAATGTCATGCAAATCTGTTCAGTCGTTTCTGCGTATTAATTTAATTAAAACTTGTTTAACAGGTGGCAACTCTTCCAAAAAATTAGCCTATTTTTCAGAGTAGGTCATAAGCTATCTGCTGGCAAAATTTCATGCAAACCCGTTCAGACTTTTCCGCGTATTAATTTAATTAAACTTTTTTAGCAGGTGGTAACTCTTAAAAAAAGTAGCCTATTTTTCAACCTAGCTCATAAGCTATCTTTGTGAAAACTTCCAGGCAAATCAGTTCACTCATTTCCGCGTATTAATTAAATTAACGATTTCTAACAGGTGGCAACTCTTAAGAAAGTAGCCTACTTTCTAACCTAGGTCATAAGCTATCTGTGTGCGAAATTTCATGCAAATCCGTTTAGTCGTTTCCGCGTATTAATTAAGTTAAACTTTTTTAACAGGTGGCAACTCTTTCAAAAAATTCGCCTATTTCCCACTATAGGTCATAAGCTATCTACTTTCAAAATTTCATGCAAACCCGTTCAGACTTTTCCGCGTATTAATTTAATTAAACTTTTTTAACAGGTGGCAACTCTTAGGAAAAGTAGCCTATTTTCCAACCTAGGTCATAAGCTATCTGTGTGCAAATTTTCATGCAAATCCATTCAGTCGTTCCCGCATATTAAGTAAATTAAACTTTTTTAACAGGTGGCAACTCTTAAAAAATAGCCTATTAACCAATCTGGCCCATAAGCTATCTGCGTACCAAATTTCATGCAAATCCGTTCAGTCGTTTCCGCGTGATGATTTCCCAAACAGCCAAACATACAAACTTTCACATTTATAATATTAGTAAGATTCCCAAACATCCAAACATACAAACTTTCACATTTATAATATTAGTAAGATTATATATGTAAGTATTTTTGGACAACTAATAGGAGAGCGGCATGGTGGTTTACATACAACCCTTTAAATTTTTTAAACAGTAGCTTATACATGTTGAGTATATTACTACTCTCAGTAATTTTGATGCATATTCCGGATGCTTGACGAATACTTTATATTTCTCCCAGTTGCTTTAAAGTCGGAATGTAGGGATCCTACAGCTTGCTCGCTATAGAATCCTAGACCCTTGCCTACATGCATGCATGTTCTTTTGGACTTGCAAACATGTTATTGTTTTGTAGATATACTTGATACAAACTATTGCAAGTATAAAGAACACTTATATTCGAAACTTAAAAAGAACAAATGTTGTGCGCGCACAATCTTCTCGTTTGACTTGAATTTATCGGCATTTTGTGCATAAAATAAGCTAAGACACTTGAACCATATACTAACTTGATTGTATATAAATCGTACAAGTTACATTACAAAATAAATATAAACTGTAATGTATCAATTTGTCATCTAGAGCGGGTGCGTGAAAATTTTAAAAGAAAAGGAATAATTTTCATTCAAAATGAGTTTTTTCAAAAACGGCTCGATAAGTTATGGGCTATAAAATTTTTACAAGTTATGCAGAACATAATTAACCCAAATTGGCAACAAATTATGATGTGCTATGACCTTCGATTTAAAGTTGGTTCAGGTCCACCGTGACTGGCTATGTAAGTAGAATCATGTCGAGATATTTCGAAAAACCGTATTTATGGTCCGATTTGGTTCGAATTTGGCGTATGTGGTTGAAACATAATAAATCATAGATTTCCAATAAATTGACCCTGAATTGGCGCTGAAGTCAAAACATAAAGTATATTCGACATAAAATACATGTTTTATTTGCGTTAAAAATTCATTTAAAAGCAATATTAACAAAAATATTACGATGGAAATTTATGTCACGTGACGTTTCACACTTGGGTTTGTAAAAGAAAATTGAAACAAGTTGCATTAATTCAAAACACTTTAAAACCAACTAGAATTGCTCCGAATCATATTAAAATAAGTTTCATGAAAATAGCCATCCACAATTCGCAGAGTTTTGTTAGAAAAGAAAAAATCAACTTCCATTTTTTGTCACGTAACGACACTCTCTTTAAATGCTTATATTTCAGGACCAAGCAGTTCGATTGTTTTCATTTTTCGGTTAAATATAGAGCTAATTATGTGCTATACAATGGCCCAAAAAAGTTAAAGAAAACAAATGGTATTCCTTGTTTGTATAACATTGAAACGTACGACTGTCACGTATGCGACGTATGGAAATACCCATATATACTTACCCTATTTACATTCAACTACCTATTTCCTCTATACTTACCTTATTTACATATTTATACATACATACTTACATTCTTATCGTACATAATCTCTTAAAAGCCGGTGAACTCACATACTTCTTATATACATATTAAGAACTACTCTAAGCCGTTAGTTTAAATCGTAGTTTAAGTAAGATGAAGTTCAAAATAAATAAATCACTTGCTAAGTAGAACCGAAAGATGCGCAAACCAATTATTTCGTGAACCGAAAAGTTAGAAAAGGCGTTGTTGTTGCTTCTCGTGCACTCCCCCATAAAGACCCTAACACATAGAGTACATATGTACGTATAAAATGAGTGGAACAAAGCTTGCAATAAACTGGTTCAACCTTAAAAAGTCTTAAGGATTTTCAGATGCTTTGATACTAAAATGAAAAAAGTGATACATATTGATACATTTTAAGTCTCTTTTCTGCTACAATTTTTCACAAGCCCGCGGTCACACTGTTTAAGAAGCAGCTGTTCAAAACGCAAAAGGAAAAAATTGGCAAGTTTATTTTAATTCGTTTTAATAAAACAAAATGAGTGCATCGTTACCAAAACACATTGAAATATTGCAGAATGTAAGTATTTGTGCATCCATTTGAAGTATATGTGTGTGTATATACAGTGATTTTACTTGTGTTTCCATTTAAAGCAAGAACCGCCTGCAAAGAGATGTCGCATCCACCAGGAGTTGACTTCTGGAAGATTCAATGAAATTGAGTTTGCGATTATAGAAGGTTTGTTTAGATTGTTTTTAATAATTTATACAGTGTTTTGTTAACTAAATATATCTACTTATAGCGGCATTTAGTTTAAGTGAGTCGAGTGGCAGTGATTCTTATGGCGACGAAGTACTCTGTCTGCTTTATTTGCATAATATATTAAATTAACAAGTACTCCTCTTAAAAGAAATTGCATCATCTGAAAAAACACCACGAAATTGTGTTAAAAACTACTTAGAAGCGGTGGTGCCAACTTAAACGTAGCGGGAGTTTCGTTCGCATTTCAGGATTCAGCGCAGTTTAGATGTTTTTATCGACAGGAAGGGTTCCTACAGCTTATGTTTACAAGGTGACGAAAGGAAAAAATATATCAATATATTTGTAGGGTACCAAGGCTCGTCACACGACAGTTGGGTTTTCCAAAATTCGCGCTTATACTACAATCTCTCAGAATTTTGTGGAGGTAATTCCAAAGCCCCATCCGCATTTAAGATTTCTTAGTTTGTCACTAATTTACAATTTTTGCAGACTACTATTTATTGGGAGATTCTGCCTATCCGTTCTCTGCGCATGTAATTACGCCCTATCGTGATAATGGACATTTAACCCATGGGCAGAAAATATTTAACATAAAGCTGACGTCAGGAAGAGTGGCGATTGAACATACGTTCGGTATTATTCCAAGCTTTCGGCAGTAGTATTATTCCAAGCTTCGAGGCATTGATAAGTTGTGACATTTCATTCGCGCGTGCTGCGTTCTTCACAATATTGCAAACCTAGATGATTTGGAATTATCCTGTTCCAACAAATATAAGAGGAAGCTTATTGCGAGAAGCAATATGTAGAGATATCCAAAGGCGCCAAAGAATTTAAAATGTTAATAATTACATATATTTTAATTTACGAGCAAGAATCTTCTTGCATTTCTACAATAATTTTTTTTTACACTTAATCTTAAAATAAATACTTGTAATATTGTTACAATTCATTTATTTAACAATTAATAGTAATATAAAATGGTTTTGGTACAAATTTAAAAATTCATATCACATTTTAAAAAATAAACTCATATAACTTCATATACTCATACCAATATATCACTTCGTGTAAAATACTTTGTACTACAAAAGAATAACGTTTAAAAATATTGAGTTCGATTCAGAAGTTACTTGTCTAGTTTGTCGACAAGCGATTCTAGTAGTTCCTGCTTCCACCTTTTCTGACTTCCTCCCTTTCGGCGCGTTCTTCTTTTCTCTTTGCCCGCTGTCTATCAATTCCATGTAGTGAAGAGCTTTTTCTTCAAAATCTTTACTGCTGTCGCAAAAATCAATAAAGCGTTGTTGAATCACCGATCCTTGTCTTCTGAGATTTCGTTTTTGAGTTTATTTAAAAAATTAACTATTAACATTCTCATTATAATAGAACTTATATAAATACATGCCTGCTATGTGCGCTCTGGCGTTGGATGATGTGGATGGGGTTTCTGAGTCTTCATCATCTTCTATTTCCGTACAGACAGTGCTGTCTTCGAGTGTGTATACTGGGTTAATACTACGTTTTTCCCCTAGAAAATCGTCCAACTCACTTTAACAATAATAATTCATATATATCAGTATTCAAATAATTTATGTACACACGTATCTAGTGCAAAAACTTACGCTTCGTATGGGCATGTTTGTTTATCCCGCCCAGTTTGAGAGTTGTGCAATTTTACATTTTTATAGCACCTCTCCAAGCTATAGAATTTACCTTCGACCTGTTTTGTGGTAAACATATATCCTGCCGCGCACATCCTCTCCGAGATTGTGACCCACATTTTTTCTATTGCTCCTTAAATCAATAGGGCTATTCGCGATCCGGTGCAAATGGCCTGGCATCATTGCATTGCAAATTTGCAATACCGAAAATCCATAGCATAAAAATGCTATGCATTGCAACTCTGGTTGACATTTCTATCAGCTGAATAAAAAAGTTTTACCATGGCAGTTTAATAAAGGTCGCTCACAATCCATGGTATATTTCTGCAATTGCATAAATTTGTCAGCTCTTATGCACCGAATCGTGAATAGCCCTATTACATTTTCCTACTTTAGGTGTAAGCTCTTTTACTAAGGCTATCAACAGTTTGGTTGGCGCATCAAACCAATCGTTTTTATAGCTACCTTGCACTTCGGTTTCTTCATCTGAGAGTATAAAAAAGATTTTTATATTAAGTTTGCTAAATAAAAAGCTCGGGTACGGTTTAGTTATTTGAACAAATAGTTTGGGTTGCTGGCCCTAACCGCGTGACCCGAATCAAAAAACCTTTACACACACAAAATATCTCTGCAAAAGGTTTTCAGCCCCTCTTCTTCGGCAACACAGAAAGGAGAATTCTACTTAGTGAGGGTTATAATCCTTTTGCAAAAAATCCAATTTCCCCTATTTTCAAACAGCTCCGAAGGGGTCTGTGGGTGGTGAGGAGGAAGGGTTGACTTTTCATAAAGCTCGGTCTGTCCTCTTTCGTTTAAAGCACGTTTCAGAGGCCACGCCCCCTTCCTCTCCGCCCCCTACCCCAAAATCGTTGTACAATTAACTACTCATTTCCCAAAAACTTTATATTTATTTACATAATTTTACTCACTTCTTCTAGAGAATTGAAGACAATATTTTCCAGTCTCACACTCTGCTCCTTCACCACTTTTTCTATTAAATCCTGCCGATACTTTTCATCTGTAACAAATATTATTCACTTGTTTTAAGTTTGCATATTTCGTTGTTAATTAAACATACTTACCAGTTATCAATCGAGAACAAGTTCTCGGTGAGCAATTTACCAGCAGTTTTCCTTCCATGTTATAAAATAAAAATAATTTAAAACTTTTCCTACATTTGTTTTGTGCAACAAATAGCGCCAATTATTTTTAAATGTCAAAATTTGTTTACTTGCAAATTTCTCCTAGTTTTCGTTTCTTTACACTCTCGCTCTTTCTATCTCTTTGTTCGTAAAATTCTACTATTCGCCAATCTGCTATCAACAGCTGTAAAAAGTTAAGAAATACTCCTATTATCTGTAAAAACGTTTATTTGCTATTTAATGTGCATTTGCATCACTATTCTATGACTATAACAGCCATGTCATTGTTTAAGCAATTACCGATTGGCAACAGCAATCCCTAAGGCACGGTGCACATTAGTGCGATACGATATGCGATACGATATGGATGCGACATCGACATGCTGAGTACGTGGTAGTTGGTAGGAAGCCATGAAAACTGTGCACACTTGCACGACAGCGACACCGATGCGATATATTATCGCATGTGTATCGCACGTGCGACACGGTTTGTTGAACGAGGTGAAATTAGTACTGCGCGGTATTTTTTGCAATAAGCATGGCCTTT
>NW_023458555.1:60480077-60487660 GCF_013731165.1 Rhagoletis pomonella | reverse complement strand
GGCAGAAAAAGATGAAATGGTGGTTTCTATCGATAGTCGATAATTGTTCGACCATCGATAGAAGTATCGTCAGACGGAAACCATGGATAGTCGTGTCGATAGTATCGACGGTTTGTAAGCCCTAATTCAAAATTCAAAAAGCTTGGTAGTTAATAGTAGATAATGCTCTGTAAGCGAAAATATCTACGGGTTTAACATGGTTCCGACCTAGCAAGCCTAGTCACAAACTTTAAATATGCAAAAACATAAACCATATCTATAGGCTGGGGTCTGGGTCGCCAAACTTCAAAACAACGTCAAAAATACTTTTAGAAATGCCTGATAAAGACGAAACAATAACAACTAAAAAATTTAAATAAAAGTGTAGGGCGGGACGGGGTGTGATTTGGAAAATTACCAAGCGCAATAATATTTAAACTTGTATATTTTAAACTGAATCTCAATGTTTAATTTGTCGGTGTTATGTGATTTATGCAGCAATTGCTAAAACCCCATTTTGATCTTATTTTTTTAGGTATGTTCTTTTTGGTGAATATACATTTTTGGGATTTTAGTAAACTAGGACTGAGGAGAAGCTCGGCCAAACACTAACATATGTGTAAGCGCCAATATATTATTATTATTATATTATTAACTTAACTGTGGGCTCGTCGGTTCGAATCTACTGAAAGAAGTCTGATGAGGAAATGTGGTGATTTCCGAAATAGCTATCACTTCTACCATTTTTACAAAATTATTGTTGCTTTTCCACAATAAGTTTCTCATTAAAAACGGCCTCGAGCTCAATAAAAATTGTTGAATATAATTGTTATAAGGCCACAAAATAACAAAAACAAATAACTTAAGGACGAGCACACCTAAAAGTTAAACATTATAAAAATATAATTATTAACAAAAACCAACAAAACCAACAACCACAGGATCAAGTGTAAATCGTAGCGGAATAGCTGCGCTTGATTGTGTTGGCCTAGCAAATGAAAAAGTGGGAAAAAAGCAACGATAATTTACAAGGCTGACTTAGCACAGTGCGTAGGCAACTGGCTGAGTCTCGGGGATCGTCGGTTCGAATCCTACTGAAAGAAGTCTGATAAGGAAATGTGGTGATTTCCGAAAAAGCTATCACTTCTACCATTTTTTCCAAATTATTGTTGCTTTTCCACAATAAGTTTTTCATTAAAAACGGCCTCGAGCTCAATAAAAATTGTTGAATATAATTGGACATATACATATACACGTATGTTTATACATAGTACATATAAATACCTATTTCGGTGGTTTTGTTTTACTTAACGTATTTTTTGATTTTCCTGTTCGCGGTTGCTTTACTTTTTTTTCGCTTTGAATTTTTCGTTTGCACATATTAAGGGCGTTCACCGTTCACGATGTGTTTGCAAAGAAATAGGTAAACTGCTAAGGAGTTGGGAATTTAGATTAATAAAACTTCTTGAATTTGCCTGGTGAATTTATAATTTATATAAGGTACTTTTTGATACATTTTTTTTGATGTATTTAGTTCGTTAGTATAGTATAGTATATAGTATAGTTTTTTTATCATTATTATTTTTCTCTTTACTTTTATTTGTTTGCCTTCTTGCATTATAATTTGTAGATTGATTCATTTTCTCATTAGTGTTAGCCGAATTGAATTTCGATTTTAGTTTTTAGTATCATAATGATTCTCCTTTTTAAAACAAATTCAGATTCGCGTAGTTTTATTATATAGTCAGTTCTATTTCCTTTGATTTGATTTGATTTTATAATTAGTTATACGGTGAATAAATTGTAACCAAATGAAGAGATGGTAATAGTTATTTCATGGTTGAGGAGATTCATTTAAGATGATCTTTGGTGTGGGTGTTACACCAGGGCTTAAGAGGGGACGTGAGGGCGTTGACTAGGGACTGGACTGGGACAGAACTGATCGACGAATAGACAGACGTACTATGTCAGGCTTAGGCGGCATTGTAGCAACAGTAGGAGTCAGACCAACGCCCATGGCTGCGTAAGCGAAAGACGCAAAGCGGGTGGGACGACTCTACCTGACAGGACGGGCCTTCTTTTCAACTTGGCTTTCCCTCTTTCTTATGTTTGTTAGTACCGCTAGTACTGATGAATAGGCATGATAATTTTGTTTACGTAGGGAAGGTAAGGTGGGCGAAAATAACCCCCCCATCCGGCGAGCTAGCCTGGGCTTTGCCACCATGTCTGTGAACCGCCTTCACCTCTGCCAACTGACATCCGCGTAACAAGACGGACAGACAGACGGACATGGCTAAATTGACTCAGCTCGACGTTCTAATCATTTAAGTATACATGTTAATGGGTCTATCTTTTCTTATTCTGGTACTTACAAACATCTGACCAAAGTTGTAATACTATTTCATGCTCATGAAAGGTATAAAAAGAGCCAAAATGTTCTAAGCGAAGAAGAAGTAATAAGAGCCGCACTTTGCTAAGCAAAGAGCCGCATTTGGCTCAAAGAGCCGCATTTTCCCACCGTTGATATATACTATGTATAGGCTAATCATTTTATGTTTAGCTTTAGAGTTCTGGTATAAATAAGTGCAGTACTTCTTTTTTCGCTTTTGTACTTCGTACTTCGAAGTACAGTCAAATGTACTTCTTTGCGATATTTTGTACTTCAGGAGGGAGATTCTGTAACAAGTTAGCGACAATTTTCGGATCGCTAGGATATAAATGGTTTTGCGTCAAAAAGTACGATAACGATTGGAAAATTGTCGCTAACTGGTTACAGAATCTCCTCCCAGGTCCTGTACTTCTCCGATCTTTTGGACGATCGTCACATGGCCTGGGCGATAAATTCGTTCAAACCATTAAAATCGCCGGGGACCGATGGCATCATACCTGCGAACCTGCAAAAGGCTCTGAAGGTGTCGTTCAATTGGTTTGATCCTATTTATGCGAACTGCGTGAGGACCGGGTACATCCGCAAGGTTTGGAGGGTAGTCAGTTTTGCGTTAATCCCGAAGGACGAAAAAGGCTCTCATGTTTCCCCTAGGGATTTTAGGCCTATCAGACTATTCGTTTTTGCTAAAAACGCTAGAGAGACTGAAATACCTGTACATAAGAAATGCGATTCCTGGTGACTCTCTTTCAAGAGCTCAATATGCTTATTGCAAGAAGAGGTCGGTAAATACCGCACTGCACACATTACTAAAGTGCTCAGAGGAAGCCTTCACGCATGAAGATTATGCAGTAGGGGCCTTCGATATCGAAGGAACCTTTAACAATGTCACTATAGAGGTATAAGTCAAGTATATTCATAATCTAGGTGTTGAAACCAACCTAATAAGCTTATTTCGTGACAGAACTGTCGCGGCGGAGTGGGGGAGAATCTGAACTCAGTGCAGAGCCAACAGGACCACTCCACAAGATAGTGGATTGCGGTTGTAAACGACCTTCTATACCCTTCTATAGGGTGATCGCCTATGTAGATGATGTAGAACTTTGGTTAAGGGACGATTTCTATAGACCCTTTTTGATCTGGCTCAAGGTTACCTGAACCAGGTAACAAGGAGGGCAATCAACGGCGGCTGTCGTAGAAGCCTAACATTGAGGAAAGGGTAGGAAAGGTGTCGGTTGCCTTGTACCGCTGTAGGGTCGGTAAAAGGTGTGCTCTCTCGCTCAAATTAGTTCATTAGCTCTAGGAAACCAGATTTATGCCTATATTGTTTCAAGGAGCCTTTGTGTGGTGAAACTAACTAGAGAAGGCTACACTAGTATAACAGAAATTAGCGGAGCATTAGGAACGACACCCACGCTTAACATACATATGTTGAGAACGGTACCTGCAAATATTGCAGAAAGGACTGTCGTAGCACGAACTGCTATTAGGCTAAGGGAAACCGGGTCCTTTTGTAACATAAAAAAGGAGAAGAAGACGGTTCGTTGCTGAAGAAAATATTTTTATAGGGCCCTTTAAACACGTTATCTCTCAAGGGCTAGTGATGGGGGTTCTGACAGGACATTGTGAGAATAGAATTTCGACGGATCCTTTCGTATCAGCTGTCAAGAGGAAGATAGATGGAATCATCTCCACACTTTCTTTTAGATTGCCCAACCTTCGTGAGGCTAAGATGGAAGCATTTTGGCTCGCACTTCTGAACAAACACTGAGCTCTCATGGATCGAAATTAGCCGCATTAGAAATTTCGTAACCGGCTCGCGGCGTTAACTTAGCCCAACCTAACCTGTACTTCTTTGAGCTATGAAATAGTTGGTCACATTAGGTATAAATAAAGGCTCTGGGACACTAGAGCGTCAGTTATCTACCATAATGCCTACGACACGTAGTCGCGTTAACGGTAAGTTATTTCTTCATGGCGAAACCCGGCTAGTAAAATAAAATCTACGCTCATCAAAACTAAGCAGAAAATATTCGTAAGTAAAAAATAACTAGTTATATATGGGCAATTCTCAATTAGTTCGAGCTTTCGCATTACTCGACCATGTTTATTCGGACACAGAATTTTCGCTGTTTTATTAACAAACATCAAGTTACATATGTTGTGTAGACTATGTAAATGCAAAATAAGAACCACCGCACATATTTTCTAGCCAAATATGCATATAATTCAGAAATAAAATTGAGAAATTTTCACAAATAAAAGTGAAGATCGGCCTATCTCGGCAGCCCGTTCGAAAACGCCCTATCTCAGAAAATTTTTCAACAACGCTCTATCTCAGAAAGCTTTTCAAGAACGCCCTACTTCAGAATTTAATTGAAAAACGCCCTATCTCAGAATTTGATTGAAGAACGCTCTATCTCAGCTGCCGATTCAAAAACGTCCTAATAATAATAATAGATTGGCACTTACACAAATGTTAGTGTTTGGCCGAGCTTCTCTTCCAACTTGTGGCGTGCGCCTTGATATTGTCACACAAAGCGGAGGGACCTACAGGTTTATGCCGACTCCGAACGGCGATTGTATTTTTATGAGAAACTGATTTCATGGCAGAAATATACTCGGAGGTTTGCCATTGCCTGCCGAGGGACGACCGCTGTTAAGAAAAAACCTTTTTCTAAATTTTTTGCGATGTTCCTTTGACCAGGGCTTGAACACAGCTGGTGAGTGAAAGCGCGCACTGCTTACCACTACACCACAGCGGCCGACTAAAACGTCCTATCTCATATTATTTTCAATGTATTTTCGTTTGAGATAGTGCGTTTTGGAACCGAATTCGAAGATAGGGCGCTATTCAACCAATTTAATAAAGTTCTGATATAGGACGTTTTTCAATCCAGTTCTTAAGAAGGGCGTTCTTGAAAAGTTTTCTGAGATAAGGCTTTTTCGAACTGGCTGCCGAGATAAGTTGATCTTCCACTCAGCCATCGATATAAAACTTACTTCTATTTATTTTTGTTTTTTAATTTTAATTTTCATTTATTGGTATATCCTAATGCCGGATTTCCACTAGGAATTAAATGCCACACATTTAAATGACAGAGTTAGGCATTAAGATATACCTTTGCCATTACATTAAGAAACATTTTCATTAAATTTCCACATGGCAGTTTTAAAATAGCACACATCTTTCATCATTCAATGCCTAGTATAAATTTGGCATAACACAACAATTTCATAATTATTTTATAGTGCTAGTCAGGTGCTTACAATTTGTTGATTAAATCTAAAATAAAATACATATGCATACATGTATATGAAACAATCTATGACAATTTGAAATATATTTGCAAAATATATAATAATAAGTTAGAATTTCAGATACACATAAAGAGTCAAAAAGTTTACATACTAATTGCGTTCATTGCAATAATAACACGGTGATAGAAAAAAGATCACGAAATGCACCCGAAATAAAAGCAAGTGTAAGTTATAGTTGGGGTCGAATACAACATGAAAAGATGTTTCTTACAGTTCCTGAACCCTCCATTTTTTATTTTTATTTTTTCCAGACTTGATGCACTTATCTTTTAATAGCTTGACTATTTTTCATCCGATTTTAGAAATCAGACATTTGAAAGGAGGATTTATAGGCCTTAAATATTATGTTATATATATATTGTTAGATTAAGCTTATTGGGAGTTTTCAACGGAAACAATTTTAAAGCTCCCGTTTTTCTTAATTTTTACAATTTTGACCATCGCTAAATTAAAAACTTCTATGAACCTTGCCAAATAAGTAGTATTTGTCTAAAAGTATATTTATTTTCAAGCAAGTAGGCACATCTAAAACTACTTCACCGATCTTGACCAAATTTGGTATACACATTGCGCTTAGCCCCTTCAGCACCGTCTTGAAATCTTTTGCAATCGGAGTGGTTTTTATCCGATTTCAAAAATTTTCAAGAAGGTGCTTAAGGGGACTAAGCGCAACGTGTATATTAAATTTGGTCGAGCTCGATGTAGTAGTTTTTGGAATACACATATGTGATATAAGTGGGCGGTGCCACGCCCTTTGTCCTAAAATTGTCTGAAAAACAAAATTTTCGCTAAGGAGCCATTGCACATATAAATTTTAGGTAAATATTGGTGAATTCCAGCAACACTGGTTAAAAAAATTTAAAGTCTAGAAGATACACACACATAAATTCAAGGCCGTATTTTTACTTTAATTGCTGAACTTTGACGATTTTTACCCGATTTCATTGAGTGGGATACGAATTTGCTTGAAAATAAATTGTTGTATATACTTGTTGTATTCTACCTTCGTGCGAACAAATTTATATAGCTTTGAATATTTGTTTGTATAATGTCTTATGAAATGTTAAAAATTTTCACTTACTTCACAAAGCTCTTTGAATAAAGAACACTCTGCTAAAAGGTTATGGGCCGCTTGCATTAAACAAAATTGAATTACTTAAGGATCAACTGTTTGTGAGCAGAATACATCACGATGAATCCTTTATCTATGGCGCATAATATGGAGAAGCTGGTTGGCTCCGAGAATTGGTCAACATGGAGTTTCGCAATGCGTACGCAGCTTGAACTGGAAGAGGTGGAGGTGCATTGAGCCTGAGGGGGCTCAAGGACTAGACGCTGCAGGAAGGACTAGACGCAAAAGACAAGAGCTTATATGTCCACGTAAAGGACGCAATGACTTCAAAGGAAGCATGGGATGCATTAAAACAGTTATTTCAAGATACTGGTTTGGATCGGCGCATAGGATTGCTGCAGAACTTATGCAGCGTGCAATTAGCTGAATGTTCATCTATTGAAGATTACGTGAGCCAAGAAGTTAAATGATATTGGGTTTAGTGTGAATGACGAGTGGATAGGAAGTCTTTTGCTGAAAGGATTTCCCGACGAATACAAACCAATGATTATGAGCATTGGAAGTAGCGGTAAAGTGATCACTGCAAACGGAATCAAGCAAAAATTATTACAGGATGTCAAGTGGGAGCCGTCATCATCAAACGGCGCACTTATGGCCAAGAAAGGAAACTTTAGGGAGAAGAAACTTAAATACAAGAAATCCAAGCATTGTTTTAACTGTGAAGGCGTTGGTCATTTTGCGTCAGAATGTCCGTCAAATAAAAAGGACAAAGACCAGAAACTTTGTCGCTTTTCGAGCGGAGTACTCGAGCAATGAGTGGTATCT
>NW_023458555.1:60417763-60455077 GCF_013731165.1 Rhagoletis pomonella | reverse complement strand
ATAAATTCATATGTGTTTTGATGAAAATTCAACGACAGTTTTTTTTTTAATTGATTATATATTTAGGGTCGTCAATCGAATTAACTTTATAATTTAGCCAAAATCTTAAAAATACGCCATGAATGGATTCTTCAGCTTGCTCCGACCACATTCCGAAGCTGTCGTTGCCTAAAAAATGCAGACAATGTTCCAAATGATTTAGAAGCACGTGAATTTTTAATGTTTCCGACATTTCTGTGCTTCGGAAGGCTTTAGCGAGTTTACTTACATGATTTTTTAATTCTGACCCAACTGACAAAGCAGTCAACCCATTGGTGGAGTTTTTTTCACTCAATACATTTAAGGTATGTGCTCTCCCTTGTATAACTTTTGGATGGCTGGTTGCCCGAGCAGTGAGCCAGATATAACAAGAGCATGAACTTGTTCTTGTTTCTTTTGTCGAATCTTCATAGTTAGGCATGTTTGGAAGAGGCCGCGTTGCATTTGGTATATCCATATCTCGGTCACAGAGAACCCTACGACATGTACCACAAATGCCTAATGGGAACTTCGAATTGGTCAATCTAAAATTTTCACTAACGTATTTTTTAATAAGACACACCAATTTTCCGGTTATATTAAATTCTGAAGGTTTTGACGATCCGAATTTAATCTTTCTCCCACAAGGCGCGCACACTTTAAATCTGTTCTCTTCGTGATTACACTTATGTTGCGGATGACTTATAGAAGACATGATGTGCAATCAAATAGCTTACACCAGAAATATTTGGGGTGTTCACAGTTCGTTCCAAATAGTGTCTCAAAATGTAGACGTCTACATTTTAAGACGTTTTCTAACCGTAAAATCTGTGGTGTTGTTGTTTCCCATACAAAATTGGAAAACGACGCCGTCTACATTTTGTCACACTCAAAGGTATGTTTTTTACGCGTCTACATTTTGCAACCTCGCAGCAGGGTTGCATTATGGCAATACTAATCGCATTTTTTTTTATTTATTGGGCACGTTTTCTGTATTTGCATTTAATTTGAGCGCAATTTCTGATGAAAAGAAACAAATCAATGCAAAGAAATAACAAATATTAGGAATT
This sequence comes from Rhagoletis pomonella, assembly GCF_013731165.1. Classification (NCBI taxonomy): domain Eukaryota; kingdom Metazoa; phylum Arthropoda; class Insecta; order Diptera; family Tephritidae; genus Rhagoletis; species Rhagoletis pomonella. The sequence goes on along the minus strand of NW_023458555.1, from coordinate 60,453,989 downwards.
GGTAATTAAGTTAAATAATAACAATTTTTCAGAAACAAAATCGAAAGGCGACATATAAAAAAGCACGCAAAGAAGAAATGTCTGGCAACACCAGCAAAGTTTTGAGACGATTTTGCGACGACTGCTAGAAAGGGGTGCTCACAGTTTGATGCTAAAGATGTCTCAAAATGTAGACGTCTACATTTTCAGACACAATTTGGAACGAACTGTGAACACCCCAATTATCATCGAGAAAAATACTATCTGTTTTTTTTTACACTAATATACAAAACGATAACTTTAGAATACTCTGTTCAACAAGAAATACTAACAATTGCAGTTAAATTTTTTCCAAATTTTCATTTGACAATATTTTAGGCATAGGAGCAGATATGATTTTAATTCCAACTGCATAATGGTGTATGGGTGCCTTCCAAAACAGGTATGCAAGCAGTTTTGGTTGGCATTTTAGTCATACCTATCATTGTTTCAAGACCACTGTGTCTGGTCTTAAAACTTTTTCATTTTCTGTAAACATATATAGGTTTATTCCCTTACAGGCTAACCTAATATTCACGCACGCCGCCAATTTATTGTCAAAAATTTCTCATGCACATGCAACTTGTATGAGATCAACCGAAATTGAACGGCCTGCGTATGAAGCTAACTCAATTTCCAATTTTTGTTCTGCGTGACATTTTGATTTGACGTTTCGCTCAATGAAATCAAATGCAAACGCATGCAAGTCAATTTCGGGTGACGCAAAAAAACAAATTCGACGGCATGCGTACCAAAACGCAAGCCGCGAATATTAGGTTAGCCTGTTAATTGGTGCAATCAATTTCTTTAGATAACAATATTTCGGTTGATATAATGATTTTGAATAAATATAAATATTTTTAAAAGAAAGTCCATTCGGACTTTCTATTAAACTGAGCATTACGTTAGTTTTACCACAATTTGATGGCCCTACGATTAAAGCACGTATTGAATTTGGTAAAAGAGAACTATGTTTAGTTCTATGTTTTTCGCTACTCATATAGACTTTATCAACATTTTTCACTTCAATTGTTATTGGTTGCTTTATCAAACGCATTTTGTTAACTAAAAGCTGTTCACTATATAATCAATCATTTATAACAAAGTTAGGTGTTTGGATTTTAAATTCGACCAAGTGTATACATAAATATATATTAAAAAAAAATTTAATTTAAAATGTCTATAAAATATATTGAAAAAAATTTTCGAAAACAGTATAAAACTGGAGGTGGTTTTGTAAACCACTTAATAAATAAATTACCAATTGAAGTACATATACCAGGCTATCAGTTTTGTGGACCAGGAACAAAATTAGCTAAACGTTTAGCAAGGGGATACAAAGGAATAAATCAATTGGATGCAGCTTGCAGAGAACATGACATTGCATATTCACAGTCAAAAGAATTAAACAAAAGACATCAAGCTGATAAAATTTTAGCTGAAAGGGTCTGGCAACGAGTAACATCTAAAGACAGTGATTTAAAAGAGCGCACAGCCGCTTGGTTTGTAACAAACGCGATGAAGACAAAAGTAAATTTTGGGTTAGGAATACCTGAAATCAAAAGTAAATCGAAGAAATTAAAAAAGAAAAAACAAGGAAAGAAGAAGAGAGAAACAAGTGTAAAAAAATTATTTAAAGAAGTTATTAACAAAACTAAAAACCTTTTGAAAAGTGAAAAACCTAAAGATATCGAAAGTGCTGTGAAAATTGCTCAAAGCGCTATACATGCAGGCTTAAAAAGGAAAAAATCAAAAATTTCTATACCAAGAATTATTCCACTACCTAAAATTGGAGGATTTCTTCCATTAATTCCCATTATAACAGCATTAGCTGCTCTTGGAACTACCGGATCAAATATTTATAAAACAATAAGGGATATTAAACCAGGAAAAGAAGACCTGGCAGAGTCTAAACGACACAACAGATATATGGAATCAATTGCTATGGGTAAAGGTTTATTCCTTAAACCATACAAAAAAGGATATGGGCTCTTTTACGGTCCTCAAGCATTACAATCAAAAAACTTTTAAGTCATCTACCCAATCGACCATTAACAGACATTGATTTAACCAAATATGGTAAACAATTGAAATATTTCAGAGGATTTTTCATGCGTAATTCTTTACCTAAAAATCCATTAGATCAAGAATATGGTATCGTTAATTTAGATGACGCAAACGGTATTGGAACTCATTGGGTAGCGTACTGTAAGAAACATAATTATAAGGAATATTTTGATAGTTTCGGAAATTTACAACCACCACTTGAAATTGTTAGTTACCTAAAAACATCTATAGAATATTATTATATACGAAAACAAAAATTTAATACTTACAATTGTGGTCACTTATGTTTAAAATTTTTGTATCAAAAATACTCTTTAAAATAAATAAAGCTGTTTTGTTCAATTTTATTAATTGTTTTTGTTTATTTTGTAATGACCCCATGCATACGCCATTTTCTTTTACAATTCTCCTATCATCTAAATTACTTAATACTAACTTTTTCATATGTTGTGTATAAATTTCATGACATTTTGATCGAAAAACATACATTTTATCTTCATATTTTTTCTTATTCAATAAACATAATCTAAAACCGTCAACAGAAAGCTTTTTTACACATGAATGTTTAACACCTTTCACTTTTCTAATTTCCTTATCTTCTTGGTCAATTTTAATGGAGTACATTTTTGCTCTTAAACCAACAAATTCTTTTATAATTTTACTGTTTACTTCATCCTTCATCATACCCAAAACCTGTTTATTTAACAATGGTAAATTAAAAATATTTGAGTTTGAATATTTTGAAGTATCAAAGTATAAGCTAATATCAGCACGAATATCTTCATAAAAATCATTTGTTTTAATGTCATAACATTTGTGGTATATTTTGGTTTTATATAATCATAGTGGAAACGATACATCTGCCATTTTGATATTTCTAAGCCACAAAAACCATTATATATAGGTTTGTTGTAGACAACACGAGCTTTTTTCATTTCAATAGCAATCATATTTTCAGAAAATTTTAGTGAACTATGAAAATTAAATTTGGCTATTAATGGGCGTGCACCTAATCTCCTTCCATTCCTTCCGTTATTGTCCCACTCGGTAACTATTTTAATGTCTTTTCTCTTATCAACACTTTCCATTGTCTTACCATAGACTGCATTATTTAATAGTTTGAAAAAATTTCGTTCAAATTCATTTTTCGCCAATGTCCGATGATGATTATTTAAATCAATACTAGAGTGCCAGTTACTGTCGAAATTCGACAGTTTTTCTAGTTTTAGAAGTCTTGGAGAGGTTTTCTAACTTAACACGTAGCAAAACTTATACGGTACAAATTAGACAACCGGAAAATCTTCTGCTAAAACGTAAATCAATTTTTTTTTATCTGAGAAGGTCTTTGGAGGACTTCGGCAGGACTTGGAATTGACCCGATACATTAAAGTTTATCGATAAATTTCAATGATTTGATACATATCGATAGTTCGATGAATTTCAAGAACACTAAAATTCGATAACTCAACAAAATTCGTTAACTCGACCAATTTCGATCACTGTGAAATTCGATGGCTCGATAAATTGCAATAACTCAAAAATGTAAAAACTTTGGATACCTTTATAAATTTTTACTTTTGACATCTCCACATTTTTCGAAAACTATCTAAACATTTTGATAACTCGTTACACTCTGTTAAGACGACTAAATTCGATAAGCAGTGATAAATTGATAAGCTTATATAACCTTGAAATTTCGATAAATCGATATATTTTGAAAATTCCATAAACTTCGCTTCGTTGAGCCAACCAATTTCAGTAGATCAATAATTATCGATAACTCTGTAAGTTGAAAGAACTCCGTGCATTACGACACCTCGATAAATTTCGTTAAGTCTATAAATAATGATAATTCAATAAATACCGATAACTTGATACATTTCTTTAACTTGACAAATTTCGTTAATCCCACACGTTTTTATAGCTCGACAACTATCCGTAAATTTGGACATCTAAGTTTCTGTGTCTATAAATTTCGACAACTCAGTAAACATTGATCAGTTTGAATAATTCGATATATTGCGATAACTTAATAAGCATGGATAAATTTCGATAATTATAAACTTCGATGATTGGATAAATTTCAGTATCCTTTATGGCTGATTTTATTTCGATTCCTATCGGAAAATTTCAACTCTGTTAACCTAATTCTTATTTATTTCTCATTGTCTCCATTTTCGCCTTTATCTCAATTTTCGTCTTTATCTTCACTTTTGCCTGTTTTTGTCTTCATCGTTATCACTTGTTTCTTTATCTTCATATTTATCTTTATTTCAAAGTTTAATTTCAAATACGAAGTAAAACAAAATGTGAAACAGCTTAAATTTAACAGGTTACAAAAACAACCATACACAAATACGGAAATTTTGGATTGGTCTTCATCTTTGTTTTTATCTTTCACATCTTTGGTTATATCCTTTTATTTTTCTATTCACGTAGATGAGATGAGGTGCGATGACGTGATAAGATGTGACGTGATTTTATGTGATGTGATTGGATATCATGTCATGTGTTGTCCTATCCTCTGATGTCATGTCATATGATGTCATGCCATATGATGTCATATCATGTGATGCCACGTCATGTAATGTCATGTCATGTCATACGATGTCACATCATGTGATGCCAAGTCTTGTGATGTCATGGCACATAATGTGATGCCATATCCTATGATGTCATGTCACGTGATATCGTGTGATGTGATATCATATTATGTGATGTAATATTATGTGAATCATGTGATGTCTCTTCATATCATGTGATATAATGTGATGTGATGCCATGTGATCACATTCCATGTTCCGATTATTATATCGATAACCCTGTTCATAACTGTGTCGATAAAAATACCGTTAACAATATCCATTAACATATAGAAAAATACGATTGCAAAATCGATCGATAAATATAACAAACATAGGTATCGATTATTGTACATATCGATAACAATATAAATTACTAAATCGATAACAAAATCAATTATTTAATCGATTATTATACCGATAACAATATCCATTATTGTGTCGATAACAATACCGATTATTATATCGATTATTATGTCGATTACAATATCGGTTATTTAATCAATAACAGTATCAATAATAATATCGATTATTTTATCGATAGCAATATCGATTGTTATATCGATAAAAATATGTATAATATCGAGTTTTATATCGATAAGAATATCGATCTTCATCTTCATTCTTTTCTTCATATTTATCTTAATTTTTGCATATTCCTCTTCATCTTTACCTCAAAGTGTTTAACTTTACCTTGATCTTCGTTTTTGCCTGTATCTCGAGGCATCTTTGTTTTTGTTTTTATTCTCAAACCGCTAAACCGCTGAGAACCATTTCCATGTGCATTATTCCCCTTGAATTTGACAATTTACTCCCAACCAACCAACTGCCGCTAAAGAAGTTTCACTTCATAAATTCAAGAAATGTTCTTACCCTTTCAGTTACCCTAACTCTTATGTATCTGTCATTGTTTCCATTTTCGTCTTTATCTTCACTTTTGCCTTCTTTTTTTTGACTTCATCGATATCATTTATTTCTTCATCTTCATATTTATCTTTATTTCAAAGCTTAATTTCTAATGTGAAGTGAAACAACACGAGAAACATATTAAATTGAACATGTTGCAGCAACATCTATACACAAATACGAAAATGTTTAAACGATGGTTTGGCCGTAATTTTCAACCAATCGCGAAACCATAAAAACACTGCTCATCTACGGAAAAATGCCTTTCCAACGGTGTTCTTGGTTTTGAAATCTATGTTAGCGTATTAATATATAGATACTTTTTCATCCAATCCGATTGATTAAATTTCAGTATTCTATGTATTTAGCCAAAATCAAGCCATGACTCAGACACTGTTGAAGATTCCTATAATGTATAATATATTTTTCTTTGTGTGTTAAATCGGTTACTAGTTTCACCTGTTTCATATTTTCGTTTTTTTTTTTTATTTTCTGAGCAAAATGGAAAATCATTATGATAATTGTGTAGACTTGTTGGATATTCTAAATCTACTTCTAATATATAACCAATTAATGAATCATCTTGTACATTATTTAAATGGAAATTTTCAATATCCTCAACCCATTCAAAATTTGAATAAGGTAAATATTGTGACATTGCGTAACCATATAAATTATTAACATCTAAATATACAAGATAATTTGATTCTTTATTACAATCAAAATCACTCAAATATTTATTATTTGCTATTGAATGTCGTTTACTACATTGCACAATACCCCCTCTAATACCCTTCTTTATAAAATTGTGCATATTAAGGTCGGTTAACAACTCTAAATTAATGTTTGTTAATTTCAACATTGCATCCCACGATAAACCTGGAGTAGTATAATACTGACATGGATCTAAGTTGTGAATTGATTTACAAACTTTTCTAAAATTTTCAAATACATCACAAAGTAATAACACATCTACTTTTAAATATAATAACAAGTAATCTAATAAGCTATTACAGTTAAATTACTTCCAAACTTTTTGAGCATGTTCATGGTCAATCTGTTTACCTGCTTCATCAGTTAATTTGTTATAGAAAAATGAAATATTTGGTAGTTGTGTTTCTTTTAATCGATCTACTGAGCTAATATAATCATATGGAAATACACCTTTACGTCTCATCAAATTAAATTCATTGTTTCAAATAAATTATCTGCAAGACTTTGTAAGCTCGATGGCATAAACCTAAACGAATCTAAACAAGTAAGAATGTCTAAGTTCGGGCGGAGCCGAACATTAAATACCCGGCGCAAGTATTAAATATATGTTTTCCACCTTTCCGAAAGCTACCGCTACATGATAAGCCGGGGTGTATACATTTTAAGTAAATTAGCGTCCTTAAATTTCGAAATATTGAAATTTCAAGCATTTTTGAAATTTACCGTTATATGAAAAGCGGCCTCAATGTTAGTCCGATTTCAACAATTTTCAACGGTTTGCTTTTATGTGGCAAGCACAATAACCATACCGAGCTTGGTACAAATTGCTAGAACGGCTAGCGAGATACATATCACAAGTGGGCGGTGCTACGCCCATTTTCCAAAATTTTGTCATAAACGTATTTCTTGGTAAAGAATTGTTGCAATCATCAATTTTGAATAAATTAGCTTCAATATTTACTGATTTATCGAAGATTTTGTATTTCTCGAAATTACCGTTATATGGGATGTGGGCGTGGTTATTGTCCGATTTTAGAAATTTTCGGCCATTTGTTATGTTGTACCAGGACCAACAACTGTGCCAAGTTTGGAAGAAATTGGTGTAGCGGTTACCAAGATATACACATGTAACCATAAGTGGGCGTGGCTACGCCCATTTGCCAAAATTTTGTAATATTCTTATTTTTCGTCTAAAACTTATTATAAATATCAATTTTGAGTGAATAATCTCCAGTAGTTACTAAAATATCGCAGTTTTCGTATTTCTGAAAATTACCGTTATATGGGAAGTAGGCGTGGTTATTGAGCGATTTTAAAAATTTTCGGCCATTTGGTATGTTATGCGAAGGCCAACAACTGTACCAAGTTTGGAAGAAATTGGTGCAGCGGTTACCAAGATATACACATGTAACCATAAGTGGGCGTGGCTACGCCCATTTTCCTAAAATTTACAATATTCTTATTTTTCGTCTAAAAATTATTGTAAATATCAATTTTGAGTGAATTATCTTCAGTAGTTACTAAAATATCGCAGTTTTCGTATTTCTGGAAATTACCGTTATATGGGAAGTGGGCGTGGTTAAAGTCCGATTTCGCCCATTTTCAATACCAACCTACCTTGGATGAAGGGAAACCTACATACCAAATTTCGTTGAGATATCTCAATTTTTGCTCGAGTTATCGTGTACACGGACAGACGGACAGACGGACAGACGGACAGACGGACAGACGGACAGACGGACAGACGGACAGACGGACGGACAGACAGACATGGCTTAATCGATTTCTTTTTTCATCCTGATCATTTATGTATACATTTGTCTATATCTATCTCGATTCGTTTTGGCTGTTACAAACAACCGTTATGTGAACAAAATTAATATACCCTTGTGCACAAGTGCGCTCGGGTATAAAAACGAAGTTGAATTTTCTCTTTATCATTAATATAAATTTTCGTTGATATGGAAATATGTAGCTCTTTTTTTAGCTTTTTTTTAGAATGATATTTATATCACCATCAACAGATGAAAGTACCTTTATAAACAAATGACAATCGTATGCGGAAAGATGATGAAAGAATATTGTTACAAATTTTACGATTTGATATTTTAAATTACACTCATTGTGTGCTGGTCGTCTATGGTGACAGGTAATAAGGTCAATGGAAATAAAGTCAATTGACCGGCGTAGCGTGACGTGGTGCGCGCGGTGTGGCGCGCTGACGCGGGCCGCCGCGAAGCTAAACAAATTTAATGTTTGAAAGGGAAATAATGTCAATGGATTTCATTTCGTTTTTAAAAAGGTAATAATGTCAGTTGACTTTATTTCGCACCAGGGTGGGAAATAAAGTCAATTGACCTTATTTCCGTTGATCTTATTACCTGTCACCGTCCTCTATATTCACCAGTTAAATGACAATGATCGGCTACTCTATTATCAAAACTTAAACATTCTTTACAAATATGACAACATGTGCTTTCATTCTGTTGCTTTTCTTGAGCAGGTGTTAAACTTTTCATTGGTATTACTACACTTAATTAATTTTTATAAATATTAAAGACATCATTAACTAAATTGTTAAAAAAATCTTTTGTACAATCTTCCCCACTTTATATACGAAAATTATCTAAATTTGAACCATAAAAGCACTTAATATAATACCCAGGGAACGGATTTTTAGGACCTAAAAACCTATAAAAAAGGCAAAATAAAGTAACGAAATAGGCTGGAAAAGGCAAAATAAAATAGCGAAAAAGGCAGGAAAAGGCACTAGGTATTGTAAAAAAGGCAAAATAAAATAGCGAAAAGGGCAGGAAAAGGCAAAAAAAAGGTATTGCAAAAAAAGCAAAATAAGGCACTAAAAAAAGACAGAAAATACGAAGAACAATCAAAAAATATATTTTTTTATATGTTTATATTACAAGTAAAAAGAGAAAAACTATGAACTAGTTTCATTATATGAAAAATTTGTACTTTGAATCTTTGACTATTTTATCCTTTAGAGTTTTTAACTCATAAAACTTTAATCTGTATAGTTGTAGTAACATTGAACCACAAGATGCATTTTGAAGTTTTCTGGCAGCATTTTCATTCGATTTTCGCGAAGAAAAGCCTTGAATGTACTAAATGTGCGCTCGACGTAAGGTGATACAAGTGGAGCCCAATTTAAATATGGAACGTTTGAAACGTTCATATTATCAGGAATAAGGGCGTTTTCCTCGCCCTTTACAATTTTATCCACACCCCTTATTGTCTCTAAGCCTACGTTAGCTGAGAAAACGGCTTTTAATTTTTCCAACACCAGTTTGGCAAGAGGTCCCTGCGCTTCTATAAACCGCATGGGCATGAGTATATTTTTTAATCTTAAAAAAAAAATTGTAAATGCTATAATCACTTTTTTAAAGGTAGAAAAGGCAAAAAAAGGCAAATATCTTAAAAAAGGCAAAAAAAGGCAAATAACTTAAAAAAGGCAACATCAAATGTATATATATGGAATCAGAGAAAGCTAAATCGTGGACATTCTTAATCGAATATACTCTATCTCTTTAGCAGAAAAAAAAGGCAATTTCCATAAAATCCATTCCCTGATAATAACTATACGCATATGGAATATGCTTCTGAACCGATTTTATATTTTGTATACAATTATTATCTATATATATAGGTTCTAAAATGATTGATAAATTGATTTTTAAAATTCTTGAATTTTAATACCTTTTCATTTTCTGAAGGTAGTTCGGTTATAATTTGATTACACTCCTCTCGATGATGTGTTAACGCATCTTTGTTGTGAAAATATGATAGACATATGTTACATACATATATACACTCGATTTCGGTGTCGTGTCAATTGACTTTTCAGTAATCTATAATTATAGAAAAAACATTTTTTATTTAAAAAACAATTTTTTTACTTAAATCATTTTTTATGTTACCTTGAAATGTGTTTTATCCAGACATAGTGAAAATTTGAAATGTGTTCCAATAGTAGAAGATTGATATGATGAAATTTTTCTTCTTCAGAATGATAATATGGTTCTATGATAATATCTCTGTCTGCGTCTAGACCGTACACGTTTATGCTTATTTGTGAATTATTGTTTTCGAAGATTTTAATTTCGTCTACTGACATTGGAAAATTTAAATCTTTAAAATTAAGCACAATGTCATTTTGTAGAATGATAATTTCTTCGTTTATATTGTTGATTTTATATGAATAGCATTTATGTGCATTACGATCGAGCTCAGTGTTTGTTCAGAAGTGCGAGCCAAAATGCTACCATCTTAGCCTCGCGAAGGTTGGACAGTCTAAATTCCTAGTCTCACTGCATGAACACCAATCGCGCAATGGCCTATCAGAACCCCCATCACTAACCCTTGAGAGAAAACGTGTTTTAAAGTGCCCTATAAAAACATTTGCAGCAGAGAAACGTCTTCTTTTCCTTTTTTTATTTCACAAAAGAACCCGGTTTCCCTTAGCCTAATAGCAGTTCGCGCTGCGACAATTCAGTCTGCAATATCCGCAGGCGCCGTGCTCAACATATGTATGTTAAGCGCCAGTGTAGGTGTGGTTCCTAATGCTCCGTTAATTCCTGTTTTACAAGTGTAGCCTTCTCTAGTGAGTTCCACCAGACAAGGGCTCCTTGAAACAATAATCTGGTTTCCTAGAGCTAATGAATTAATTTGGGCGAGAGACCCCACCTCTTACTGATATCTCCCCTACAGCAGTACAAGGCAACTGACACTTTTCCTACCCTTTCCTCAATGTTAGGCTTCAACGACAGCCGCCTAGTACAGGTAACATTGAGCCAGATTAAAAAGGGTGAATATAAACCGTCCCTTAGCCAAAAGTTCCACATCATCTACATAGGCGATCACCCGACAGCCCAATTTTTCCAGTTCCTCTAGAAGGTTGTTTACAACCGCAATCCCGAGCAGGGGAGAGGGAGCACCACTTTCTGGAGTGCTCATATTGACTCTGCCCTTAGTGCAGATGCCCTCCCACTCCGCCGCGACGGTTCTGTCACGAAGTAAGCTTATTAGGTTGGTTTCTACTCCAAGATTATGAATATACTTGACTGTTGCCTTTCGAGTAACATTGTTCACTTTACCAATGTGTGCATGGCGGTATTCACCGACCTTTTCTTGCAATAAGCATATTGAGCTCTTGAAAGACAGTCACGAGGAATCGCGTTTTTATCAAAAACGAAGATGCTGATAGGCCTAAAATCCCTAGGGGAAATATGAGAACCTTTTTTGGCCTTCGGGATGAACGCAACACTGACTACCCCCAAGCCATGGGGATGTACCCGGTCCTTACGCAGTTCGCATAAATAGAATCCAACCAATTCCACGACACCTTCAGAGCCGTTTGCAGCTGTGCAGGTATGATGCCATCGGTCCCCGACGACTTTAATGGTTTTAACAGGATATGGGGGAGATTCTGTAACCAGTTAGCGACTATTTTCGAATCGCTTTCGCACTTTTTGACGCAAAACCATTTATATCGTGCGTCAAAAAATGCGATAGCGATCCCAAAATTGTCGCTAACTGGTTACAAAATCTCCCTCAAGAAGTACAAAATATCGCAAAGAAGTAGATTTGCCTATATTTCGAAGTACGAAGTACAAGAGCGAAAAAAGAAGTACTGTACTTCCGAAAGAGGAACGGTTGGTCACATTAGTAATGATATATATTTTGATCCGGAAATAGGCTTATATACATTTATATTAACTTCTAAGTAAGAAATTTCTGATAAGGTCCAACCACTATCTCTTTCTTGAAACTCACTCATTTTTTTAATAAAATTTCACATTCTTCTTTGAAAGTGTTTAAAATGTCTTCTTTTTCCATATTCTGTAGTATTATACGCATTTTTGTTTGTGTGATCAATAAACACTGTACTTCTTCTTTTAACAACATGTATTTACCGAAAAGTTCACAATTAATTTTAAGACTTTTATGTTCTTCGAGAGCGTCTGTTATTATTTTATAAAATTGATTTTCAATTAAATTAAAAAAGTTCATCGGTATTAAATCATTTTTATTAGAATTTTCAAATACATACATATGTTGTAATACGACCATCGAAAACTGAGTTTATACATTTTATATTTGAATTTATATTTGTTTCTTTTATCGATTTTTGTTTATGTACCTTAGTACGCAAATGAAAGTTCCATTTCGATGATAAAACACATTCTCCACAAGCAACACAATAAGTATAGGCTTCTATTGTTTCAGTATTTGATTGATGTTCAAATCGTTTATGTTTAATTAGTTTATTCACCAGATTAAATTTAAGGTCACATAAATCACATTTAAAGTAATTACAATTATGTTGCAATCTGACATGTCGCTTCAATGTGCTAATACACCCGAACTCCTTCTCACATATTTCATACTACATTAATACATAATACATTTTTTTTATTTTTTAGTTGTAGTTATAATGTTCTTCTTCAAATTTTAAATACAACTAAAGCGATTCTACAAGTATCCATCTGCTTTTATTATAATACACGAAAAAATAAAAGTTTGTTATTTTAATTTTACATATTTTTATTAAAAATAAAATTATAATTAAATTTTGAATACAGTTTTTTAGTAACATTATATGCTCCGGTGGATAGTGCAGTAAGATCCTCTACACTCAGCTCATTATATTTTTCCGGTAAAAACACCACATTGTTCTCCAGCTCCATATATATTTTTTCTCCAAATTTTGTATTTTTCTTCTCCATCTTTAAAATTTTCATTGGTATATCAATGGGGAAGTCCGTTGACGAAAGTATTGGTTTTAAGTGAGTATTTTTCGCCTGAATCGAATTAATGTTTAATAGAACAGTATCCATTATAGGTTTTGTTGTACTTTAACCATATTTATTTCTAATGTTGAATATTTTGAACTGAAAAAGTTACCGATCCCTCACTAACTTTTATACTATTTTTTTTTTTATCTAAAAACGGATATGACTAATATTAACCTCGATAAAATAATAAAGAACGAGATCCGCATATTATTTATTAGAAAAACCATACTTTATCTACACCATATGTGGTGAAATAAAAAAGCAAATGTTGAAACTCATACATTATTTAATGGAAAAAACCAAAGCTTATCTATACTGGATGGGGTCAATAGAAAACGGAAACCTGTATATTATGAAATAAAAAGAATTACATTTTAGTTTATGTTTTCTTATTTCATATAATTGGTTATACATTTTTTTAATAAAATAACACTTTTTTCTGAACATTTACAATAATTTGGTAGAACTTTTTTCATCTTATGATAGCCACAAAGACTAATTTCATTGTTATCACCCATATTAGCTTTACACAAATTTTCTATATTTGGACAATTCAAATCATCTAAATTAAATGTATTAATATCTTTTTTAAGTATATCTTGTATCCATTTAATTTTTACTAATCCTTTTACATAGACATTTGTCTTATCTTCCTTCCCTTTAGGACATTGATTTAAATATCTTTTAACATCTTTGAATGAAGATTCACCATCTTTCCACTCTAATCCATGATGATTGTTATATAGCCAGTTGACTGTGATTCGATCCTTCAACGATAAATTCAAATATCCACAAGGTGAGTTTATAATAAAAGGGTTTAATTTCCAAATCAGATCCAACAATGCTCAGCTCCTTTGTAAAGAATTTGTTGTTAATAAAAAATCCTTGCATATCTATAACTATAACTTGTTGTTCACTCATTGTTGCACGTGTTTTATATAATATTTTTAAAATCTCTGCCCTTTTATATGCGGATGGTTTACATAACGTTTGCTTTTTCCTATTACACCACATCCAGTGTTGATAAGGTTTGTTTTCTCTATTAAATAATATACGGGTTTCCATGTGTTTTGCGCTGCTAGCATGCAGCGCTGTCTGGCGCTATACCGCATGTATGTGAATCGGGGTTAATATTATTCATATCCGGTTAAGATAAAAACTTAGTATAAATAGCAGAAGTTAAATGTGTTGTTTGCATAAATGGCAGTGTACTTGAATTGTGATGAAAATATTACAATGAAGACCTTAAAATTTGATTCGATCTATAAAAAAATCGATCTATTGTCAAAAACTGAGGATGAATCTGAAAATGAAATAAACTGGAGGAAGATGTGGCACTTGGATGATCTATTTTTCGATTCCATAGAAGAATGTCTATCAACAGACTTGGTTCAGTACTTAGAAGATAATTACACCGTTGAAGATGAAGCAATTACTGATATATGCTTTGAGTTTAAATTAAACGTTTATGATACATTTCAGTACTACGCTATGTTTACGGAAGATATAGTAAAATGGTATAATGCTAAGTTTACTCAATCTAAGTATGCAATAGTTACAATAAGAAATCATGATGTAGAAATTTTCAAAAAAATGTAATTTGTAACTAAAGTAAAAAAGTAACAGTAAATATATTTGGTTATTTGTTAATTAGTAATCGAAAAGTTGTTAAAGGAAACCGATCAAACAATGTTAGCAATCAAATTAAAAAATATGGTTATTAAATACCAATGTTTCTTGGACAAAGAACACAGAATTTTTCAAGGATATGATTTGTGAATTTCGGCCGTATGACACAACCTACCCCTTCAAATATTCAATATACGGTTTACATAAAGTGGATTGTATGTGGGCGACAAACGGTGATATAACAGATGTAAACACATGTGCATGTACCATTTTCTATCAACGATATAAAACCGCTGAAAAAATATTTAATTTATATAACACTATTTCTAAAAAAATTTAATTTATATAACACCATTTTTAATCTAGATAAATAAAAATCAAAGTATAAAAAAAAAAATCGTACTTGAGAAAAATGAAAGTATAACCCCAATACTAATATTATACAAACCACATCTCACAACCGCTTAACCCTCACGATCATGTAATACCCACCCCACCCCAGCGGTTGTGAGCACAACGCACACACATTTTAATTTCCACCTAAACTTGATCGGTGGAAGTAGGTAGAGCTACCGCACCATCTAGCGGTTGTGAGCATGCTGCGCCATCTAGGTACCCTCGGTCACCCCCCTGGGCAACGACGACGACTCTGTGGAGGTTTGCTGACGCGAAGGCTGTGTGTGGTTGGATGACGCGAAGGCTGTGTGTGTTTTGCTCACACCTGCTAGAAGGCACACATTGTGTGTTGCACCCTGTACCAACTAGATGGCCCCTATATCTGTTTAAACCAATTTGCCCCACGTCTGAAGGAACACAAAACCCCTAGTCAGGGACACAAAACCCCTAGTAGGGAGTCAGTATGAAAATGTAGATGAACATAGTTTATTTGAGTCATGTCCATCTCTATCAGGAAATGCCCATGAAGTGGGGGATAGTGATGAAGTATATGCAGAGGAAGGAGATCGTCAGAGGGTCACATAAGTTAGCGAAGAAAGTTTTAATCCAGTAACTACCGAGACACAAATGCCAATTTTAGGTAATAAGGAGATACTTCAAGCTGAATACGTAATACCATCATTGCGTAGAAGTGAGCGATTAGCCAAGAAGGAAAATATCGTATATAGTGGATTAGTACAAACTGTTGATCCTATAAGCTTAGAAGACGCAATGTCAAGAGAGGATAACAATCAGTGGGTAGAAGCTATGAAAAACGAAATAGATTCGTTATTGGAAAATGATACCTGGGTGTGCATTGATAAGCCCAGAGGGGTAAACATAGTTAAAACTAAATGGGTATTTAAGCTTAAGAAGGAGCAAGAAGGAAAAGTGCGGTGTAAAGCACGTCTGGTAATGAAAGGATTCCCACAGAAAAAGGGAATCGATTACAATGAAACATATTCACCTGTAGTCCGATATTCTTCTTTAAGATATCCCATCGCGTTAGCCACTAGACATGAGTTGGAAATTCACCAGATGGATGCAGTGACTGCAAGGTGAGCTAAATGAAGATATTTACGCAGAGAAGCCAGAAGGGATTGAGATAGGTAGTAAGGATCAGGTTCTGAAGCTTAAAAAAGCAATATATCGCTTAAAGCAATCCAGTCTAGTATTGAGCATGAAGCTGAACAGCGCACTGCAGAAACTAGGACTGCAGCGTTCCAAAGTAGATCCATGCATTAACTACCATCACGATGGAAGAGGAATGACTTTCCTAGCAATTTATGTTGATGATATACTAATGTTTAGCAATGAGCCAACATATCGAGAAGATTTGATTTCCAAATTGAAGAAGCAGTTTAAAATGAAATACTTGGGTGAAGCGAAGCATTGTTTGGGTATTCGTATATCCCGTAATCAGGACGGGATTTATGTAGATCAAGAGGAATACATTGATGAAATATTGAAAAAGTTCAACATGAATGAAACTCATCCTGTGCGAACCCCTATGGATTTAAATATGAAACTGTCGAAGGATCAGTCACCAAAAACCAAAAAAGAGATAGCAGAAATGGCAAGGGTTCCATATCAGCAAGCAATAGGAAGTTTAATGTATGCTTCTCAGTGTACGCGTCCTGATATTAACTATGCAGTTAGCAATTAGAGTAAGTTTAACAACTACCCAGGCAAAGAACACTGGGCAGCTGTTAAAAGGGTGTTCCGATATTTAAAAGGAACTAGATTGGCTAAACTTAAATTTAGTACAGAGACAAATAATAATTTCTGTGCATATTCAGACTCCGATTGGGCAAGCGACAGCGATGAAAGTCGATCAGTCACCGGCTACGTGACTACATTTCAAGGAGGTGCAATTTCTTGGGCAACAAAACAACAACTAACGATTGCCTTATCTACGACGGAAGCCGAATATATGGCGCTTTCAGCCACAACGCAAGAGGTTTTATGGTTTCGACATATGGAAGCTGAATTAAATACTGACTTTCAATCAAAACCAAAAACAATTTTCTATGACAACAAAAGTGCAATACATTTGGCAGCAACAAGCAAATACCTGGCGCGGTCTAAGCATATCGATGTTCGTCATCACTTTATCCGTGAAAAACAAGAATTGAAGATGGTTGTATTCACCGGATTAAGTACAAATGATATGGTTGCGGATAGTTTAACAAAGTCGGTTCCTGCCGACAAACATAATTTTTGTTCAAATCAGATGGGACTACAATTTTAATAAATTATGTTCGAGTGGGGGTGTGGTATATACTTGTTGTATTCTACCTTCGTGCGAACAAATTTATATAGCATTGAATATTTGTTTGTATAATGTCTTATGAAATGTTAAAAATTTTCACTTACTTCACAAAGCTCTTTGAATAAAGAACACTCTGCTAAAATAAATGCCCTTTCACACAAATCTACTATATATTTGTAGAAGTATTAATGTATTAGGAATGTTAATCCCGGGGTCCCGGGATTTCCGGATTTGTGATTTGCACTGATGGCAATAATAGAAACTCCTTTTCATGACCAGTATTGCCTATATTTCTTTTTTTATTTAATAATTTATATTTTTTTTTATAAATGTCTAGCTCATTACACATGTAATACCGTGCAATAGTAAATTTTAAACACAAGTATCAATATAATCGCGAAACCATGAGCCAAACATTCATAGTAAAATTGCGTTTTTAGTTTTTCACACTGCCTTCAGTAATTTAAAAATGATTTAAAAAATTCAGAGAAATTTGCCTAGAGAAGAAGTATGGGTATGAAATTAAAGAGGAAATCCTGCAGAATGTAAAAAAGATTCAAGATTTTGGTGCAGAAGGACTGGTAAGTATTGAAAATGTCCTTTTAAAGTTTTATCCTTGAAATTTCGCAATATTTGTTTTTGAAAAAATTATATGTTAAGGACTTATATAAACTCGATAACATCCTCGAATTTCGACCTTCTAACTAGAGCTGATATACAATCGATAGTATCAATAGTTGAAAACTGTCGCCTCTGTCGATAGTTTTTGAAGACTATCGATGTTGGTGTTTAGCAAAACTTCACTATATTCTCTACACAACTTCATGGCTCGAGGCAATTTCAAGTAAAAGTAAAATTTTAAATATTCATACATTACAGGAAATCTCAATTTATTTAGTTGAATTTATTTTTCTTTTATGGAACGAAATTCAAAAGACTGTCACTAAAAAAAACTAAGAATTATTGGAATTTATAGAAAATACAAACTTGCACCGAATTATATGTATGTATTAAAATTTGTTATGTTATAAAACGCTATACACAATTTTGTTTATAGAAATTTGAATTATAAATCTTGAAATTTTGATGAAACTTTGTTGTATTTTTTATGTTATGTACAACATTTATAAAAAATTTATAAATATTAAATAGACAAAAAAATAGTCAAAATTGGTGAAAATGTTATTTTGATCGGCACTTCATTCGTTCTCTAATAATATAGCAAAAGGTTAATAATTTCGCTTGTCCTTGAGTTGTAAATATACATATGTACAAAATACAAAAATGTAAAAAAACACATAAATAAATCGCAGTGCAATATTGACACGCAAAATACATACATACACCAGTGGCGGAAATTGGGGAAATTTCCCCCCCAAGACTTGTAACACGTATTTTCATAATATTCAACTGAATATCGTGAAATATCATTTCAAGAATATATAATAGGTTTGTCCCACAAGCTACTTGTAGAAAAACTCGAGCAAAGTTCAAACTGTGAGCGTATATCAAAGAAACTCGAAAACTTACTTGCGGAGCGGAGCGCGTATATGTAACTCGAAGCGACTTCGAGAAGCTTGAGGAACAAACCTAATGAATGGATGCTTTTGAAAATTTTAATTCATGGAAAAAGTGTGTCAAATTTCACTTGAGTTTGAAATTTTAGCTGTGTGCTAAGCTCGAAGTATTATGTTATTTAAGTAAGTACGTATTTAAGTAAGAATTCACTGAATTTTAAAAATTTTGAAATAATGTACTTCATTTTCAATTTTTACGTTTTTGTTATATTTTCGAATTTGTATTATTTTACACAGTTGAAAGTCACAGCAAGTTTGAGTATTTTCACAGGTTCAGAAAACAACGAAAATTCCAAAATTTTTATATTTATATTATTAAATTTCTTGGGATTTCTTATATTTAGGATAATTTCCAAAATTTCAAAAACTATCGAAATCTGGGAGATTCTAGAAATTTTGGTAAAATGTGAATATTTTGAAATGTACAAAATTATTGCTGTTTTAAAAATTTTTATATTTTCCAAAATTTTGAGAATTTAATTTATCCTAAAATCCATAAATCGTAAAATGTAAAAATGTGAAACATCACAAATTGTCGAAAAATTCTTATGTTCATGGTACTTGTGTGTAAAAAATAGAAAATTCTTAGAATTCTAAAAGATACAACTTTTTGGAAAAATTCCAAAAATGTTCCACTTTTCTGAACTTTTCCAAAATTGTGTATTGATATAACAAAGTTTGAGAATC
This sequence comes from Rhagoletis pomonella, assembly GCF_013731165.1. Lineage (NCBI taxonomy): Eukaryota > Metazoa > Arthropoda > Insecta > Diptera > Tephritidae > Rhagoletis > Rhagoletis pomonella. The sequence continues at coordinate 60,434,290 of NW_023458555.1, read as the reverse complement.
TTAAATTTTTTGAAAATTTTGAAAACATCAACGTCCAAAAATTTTTTGAATCTTCAAGAATTACGAAGATTTTTTAAATTTCCAAAAACGACGAAATATGAAAATGTTTTCAACATTCGAAAACTTTTAATTTCGTTTGATCAATATTGTATATGGGTATTTCCATACGTCGCATACGTGACAGTCGTACGTTTCAATGTGATACAAACCAGGATACCATTTGTTTTCCTTAACTTTTTTGGGCCATTGTATAGCACATAATTAGCTCCATACTTAACCGAAAAATGAAAACAATTGAACTGCTTGGTCCTGAAATATAAGCATTTAAAGAGAGTGTCGTTACGTGACAAAAAATGGAAGTCGATTTTTTCTTTTCTTACAAAATCGCAAAACTCTGCGAATTGTGGATGGCTATATTCATGAAACTTATTTTAATATGATCTGGAGCAATTCTAGTTGTTTTTAGAGTTTCTTGAATTAATGCAACTTGTTTCAATTTTCTTTTACAATCCCAAGTGTGAAACGTCAAGTGACGTGGCGTCACGTGACATAAATTTCCATCGTTATATTTTTGTCAATATTGCTTTTAAATGAATTTTTAACGCAAACAAAACATGTATTTTATGTCGAATATACTTTATATTTTGACTTAAGCGCCAATTCAGGGTGAATTTGTTGGAAATCTATGACTTATTGTGTTTCAGCTACATACACCAAATTCGAACCAAATCGGGCCATAAATACGGTTTTTCGAAATAACTCAACCTTGGCGCCACCTAGGAAGATTATTTTACGCAAAAATGATTCTACTTACATAGCCAGTATATATTTTAAAAAGCCCGTAAATACGTTAGATATAAGACTTTTATTTCTTTTGTCGTGGTAGTTCCGATGGAAACACCCATATTCGACACTTTTACTTAGAAAAAAATTTGTTAGAATTCCTACAATTCTCAAAATTTTTGAAAAATAAAAAATGTCTAGAAATCTAGTATTCATCATTATATTGAATTATTGGCATTTACTAAAATTTCTCAAACTCACAAGGTTTTGAAGGTTTAGAAAATTTTGGAATTCCACTCAAGTTATTAAAAAGGGGAAACTTCAAGAAATTAAAAACTATCAAAACTCAAAAAATTTTGAATTGCGGTGATTTTAAAATTTATATACACGATATATGTTGAAAAATGATATACCCCCCTGTCACCTGCTGCCCGGCAGGATATCACCCTGACATAAGTGCGCTCCTCAGAGGTGAAAACCGTATGGTAGTAGGCGACTTTAATTCGCACCACGATCTTTGGCACTCAAGCCTGTCAAACGATCCTAGGGGAACTGACTTGGCTGAGCAGATAGACGATTCGACATTCTGCACAATGAACGACGACGCACCCACCAGGATTATGGGCAGCTGCTGCAGCTCGCCAGATATAACAATAATCAGCGCTGGTCTGATAAACAGCATATAATGGCGACCAATGCTGACTTTGGTATCAGACCACCTGCCCATAGTCATCTCGATCGATAAACCAACCGACTTTGCTTCCGCGGAGCACCGAACATATATCAACTTTTCTAAAGCTGAGTGAAAAGGCTTCGCGGAATTTACTGAAAACACCTTCATTGCTCTCCCCACACCAACCGACGTCCACCTTGGTGAACGTATGTTCCGCAGGGCTGTCACCGCTGCTGCAGCTCGCTTCGTACCGGCAAGATGTATCACCGACCCACGCCCAAATTTCCCTGCTGAAGCGGCTGTTCTAGCCGATGAGCGTGCCAGCCTTCGTCAGGCCGACCCCGGAGATCCCCGTATCAGGGATCTCAACGCAGAGATTCGTTAACTAGTAAACGTACATAAGCGGAAGAAGTGGGAAGAGCATCTGAAAACCTGCAAATCCACCTCTGGTGTGAGTAAGCTTTGGTCAACCGTGAGGTCACTGTCCAATCCGACGAAGCACGACGACAGAGTCGAAATTTCCTTCGGCGACCATGCTTCGTCGGACCCGGAGCGATGCGCGAACTATTTTAGCCGGCAGTTCATACTGCATCCTCCGGTGGACAAAGCCTAGCGTCGAGTGACTAGTATGCTGCACAAACTGCCAACAACCTGTGCCCCCCTTGCCTTCACTTGCGGTGAAGTTCAGGTGGCCATCAGGAAGGCGAAAGCCTCCAAAGCCATAGGTGCCGAAGGAATATGCATGCTGATGCTGAAAAATTTGGGTCCTGCGGGGGTAGCGTACCTAACGGAGGTCCTCAATTTGTCCATGGCCACTCTCATCATCCCAGACATCTGGAAGGTGGGGAGAGTGTTCCCACTGCTCAAACCGTGGAAACCTGCCAACATAGGAGATTCTTATCGTCCGATAACACTCCTTTCCCCGGTAGCGAAGACAGTCGAGGCCTTGCTACTCCAGTATTTCACAAACCACTTGACCCCAGCGAATCATCAGCATAGTTTCCGTAAAGTGCACAGTACAACAACAGCACTTAACGCCATAAACACTCACATAACTCGTGGCCTTAACCGTAAACGTGCCTGTGAGAGAACTATTATAGTAGCGTTGGGCCTGTCAAAGGCTTTTGACACTGTCAGCCATTCCACGCTACTAGAAGATATAGAGGCTTCGTCTCTCCCACAGAGGCTCAAACGGTGGTCGGAAAATTATCTAAGTGGTCGACACTCATCGGTAATGTTTAGAGATAAATCGACTCAACTTAGAAAAATAAAACAGGGGGTTCCACAGGGTGGTGTCCTTTCTCCACTACTGTTTAACTTTTACATTTCAAAGCTCCCTCAACCACCAGAGGGAGTCTCGATTGTCTCTTACGACGACGATTGCTCGATCATGGCGAATGGGAATGGAATTGATGACCTGTGTTCGAAAGTAAACGGATATCTCACTGAACTTTCTCGCTTCTTCACTGCAAAGTGTCTAACCCTCTCCCCTACGAAATCCTCTGCGACCCTGTTCACAACCTGGACGAAGGAGGCCAGGCTACCGCTAGGGATTCACGTCAATGACACACCAATTCCGACGGTGAATAATCCTAAAATACTCGGAGTAACATTCGACAGCCTGCTCTCCTTCTCTGCGCACGCAACCGCTATTGTCAATAAAGTGCCGAGCCGCAACAAGGTCCTCAAATCGCTAGCCGGCAGTACTTGGCGCAAAGACAAAGAAACGTTGCTGGCAACATACAAGGCAATAGGCCGGCCGGTTTTTAACTACGCAGCACCAGTGTGGTCGCCGGGGACTAGCAGGACGCAGTGGACGAATGCCTCCTGATGTCACCAGAACACCACCTCCATGATGAGGCGAAAATACTCCCAATTAGGGAGCACAACACGATGCTCTGCAAGCAGTTTCTGGTTGGGAGCCACAGATGTGGCCACCCAAATAGACAGCTGCCTGCAGAGGAGCTCTCGCCGAGGCACGTCAGGAGGCATCTATAAGAACTGACGGACGAAGTCCAGAGGTTCATTAAGCAGCCTCTGGACCCGTCAGCTCACAGACAGGCCCTGAACGGTATCCACAGGGACGCAGTCTCGAGTTATGTAGACTAAAGACCTGTGAATGCCGTTCTAGGCACACAACCACCGGGCATTGACGCGACGGAGCTCCATCTGCCTAGGGAGACCAGAACAACAATAGCCGAACTTCGCTCTGGCTACTGCAGCAGGCTAAACTCCTACCTGAGTAGGCTAAATGCGGATGTGCCGAAAGAATGTCCGGCATGCGGAGAGACCCCTCAAGACTCGAAACATCTCTTCGCATGCCCGGAAAACCCCACAACCCTAACGGCGACGTCCCTGTAGACCGACCCCATAGAGGCTGCACGCTTCTTGGGGCTGCCGTTAGTGGAACTCGACGACAACGACTGAGATATCAGCCGATCTGGCCGGGGTTGTTGTAGCCGCTACAACCACAACAACAACCTGCATAACAGAATGGCATGCGGAATTATTACTTCGTAAGTTTAATTAAACGCTAAGTAGTAATAGCTTACAGGATTTTTCGAAAGAGATAAATAGAGGGAAAAACTAAGAAAAAATATATATAAAAATTTATGAGTATTCAAGAGTTACGTGAATTAGAGAATATTATTGTCAGTTTATCCCACCTCAGAATACAAACCATGGAACAAAGTACGGTACAGACGCTTGTACAAACAGCCATTGCGCAGGCAATGGAACAAAGTAGACAACAATTCCAGGCAACTATAGATAATTTGACAAGACTAACGTTTTAGAAGGCCCGTCCACAGTAGAAGAATATAAAGAAATTGAGATAGTTAACGGTACAGATTGTAATGAATCACTGGATGTGGAGAAATCGATACAAGAGTTTAGTGGACAGACGCCAAGATACGTTTCTTGGCGTCAGGCTGCGGTAACAGCGCATAAATTATACGAAAAATATAAGGCTAGTTCAAAATACTACCAAGCGATAGCCATAATAACGGGAAATGTGGACTTGCTCTAAGTTCCTACAGTACAATAATAAACTTTCAGGCAATTCTGCCCAGATTGGACTTTGCCTATGCGGACAAACGTTCGCTCTACGCACTCGAACAAGAACTTTCAACCCTGAAGCAGGGTTCCAAACCAATCACAGACTTTTATGATGAAGTCGTTTGCGTTCGCTAATTACCAATAAGGTCATCGACTAACGAAGGCAATCAACTCATTGAACGCCAAATATAGGCATGACGCCTTAAGAGTCTTTATATCTGGACTGAGGCGTCAAATATGCGACATATTATTCTCATGTAAACCGGAGGATATGCCCTCGGCCCGTGTCTTAGCACAAGAATTAGAGACGAACCAGGTTAGATAAAGTTTCGCCAATACATTCTGGAATAACTCCAGACAAAGCCCAACACTCACATCCTCCCCTCATTACCAAAGGATATCCCGTCCATCCACGCAACAACAAAATGTAAATGCACCACAGCGGGGACAGGGATTAGGGAATAGGAATTCAAACGTAAGACAGGATTGCGCCCCAGAGCCTATGGAAGTGAATAGAAGCGTTAGGAGTGCGATGCAAAGCTTCCAAAAGAAACAGCAGCCTCAAGCTCCTAAGAGACCATTGCAGTCGACCAGACAGGTTGCTCCAAAAATACTTAGGGTTAATAAATAAATGAAGACACCATACCCGAAGAAATAAATTTTTTAGGTTAAATTCACTTCTGCCTTTTATCACTAAAACCTTGAACAATGGGCAGAAGCTTGAGATATTAATAGACACCGGAACATCAAAAAATTATGTAAAAAAATTTAACAATCTTAAAAATATAACTAAACTTGATAAAGCATTTAAGGTCAAAACAATAAATGGCGAAACTTACGTTACAGAAAAATGTAAAATTTCACTTTTGGTTCATATAGACACATTTTTTGTCGTTTCGGGGTTGACAACCTTTGATGCCATTGTGGGATACGACTTTTTAAAGGCAATTGACGCAGAAATTAGCATAAAAAATGATATTCTACGCTTTAGAGGTGGGAAAGAAGAATTGGCAGTACTTTGGTTCTGAAGAAGTAAATAATTTCGAAATTGATTTAACCACTAATCCACTAAGCGTTAAGAGAGAGTTCATGCAAAGAATAGAAAAAAATCACTACGCATTCGCAGAACCGGACAGGGCACTCCCCTATAATACAAACGTGGTCGCAAGAATTAGGACAACCACTAACGAACCTATTTATACTAAGACGTATCCATACCCAATGTCAGCAGCAAGCTTTGTCAATAAAGAAATAGAGTCTTTGTTAGCGGATTGTAAGGCCTTCCTGCTCACCTTATAATTCACCAATACATGTGATAAAAAATAAGGGACTGGATGAAAACGGCGAACCTAAACTTCGGATGGTAGTTGATTTTAGAAAAATCGATAACAAAACCATCGCCGACAAATATCTAATACCCGAAACCTCAGTTATTTTAAGTAATTTAGGAAATTCAAAGTATTTTTCAACACTCGACCAGTCAGGATTTCGTCAGATATTATTGGCAGAAAAGGATCGCCAAAAAACTGCTTTTAACGTCAATAACGGCAAATACGAGTTCTGTTGTTTGGCTTTTGGCCTTAAGAATGCCCCGAACATTTTTCAAAGGGCAATAGATGATATTTTCAGGCCACATATAGGGATATTCTGTCACGTTTACATCGATGACATTATAATATTCCCCCCTGACGAGAGAATACATTTGAACCATATAAATACAATCCTTGGAGACTTGGCTAAAGCACATATGCGGGTTTCGGTTGAGAAGTAAAAATTTTTCAAACAAGAAGTGGAGATGTTTGGGTTTGTGGTATCACAAAAGGGTGTAAAGACTTCACCAGAAAAAATAAGGGATATTGTGAGCTACAGGATCCCTACAACCCTTAGAGCTTTAAGGTAATTTCTTGGGTTATCGGGATATTACAGAAAATTCATGAAGGATTATGCGGCAATAGCCAAGCCTCTCATTAAGTATTTACGTGGCGAAAACGGCCACATTTTAGCAAATAGGTCCAAAAATGTCCACATTGATTTGGATGAAGATGCGATAAATGCATTTGAGAAAATTAAGCAAATTCTTGCCATCGAAGTTGTTTTGTTGCTTTATCCTGATTTTGGAAAGCCCTTTGAATTAACGGAAGACGCTTTGAGTCATGCATTGGGAGCCGTTTCATCTCAAAACGGGCGCCCAACAACTATGACTTCCAGGACGTTACGTGAAACAGAAGAAAACTACGCCACAAATGAGCGGGAACTTTTAGCCATTGTCTGGTCATGGAAGGCCTTAAGACACTACCTTTATGGAGTGAAGGATAGAAAGATCTTTACAGATCACCAGCCTTTGACTTTCTCTACAGAGGACAAGAGTTAAAATTCAAAAGTGAGGAGATGCAGAGCTTTTAAAGGGGAGTTTCCGGGAGTTGCCGACGAACAGTGGTCGAATGTGCAAAGCTAGGGTATTTTAATTAAATTTTTTGTTTGTAATTTTTCAATAAAATTTTTATCAAATATGCAAGAATATTGTCTACTTAAGAGTAAATACAACTTTGTTTGAAAAAATTTGGCTACGTATAAACATAACGGTATCCAAAAGTCATAGTAAGCAATAAGTGAAAAATGAAATTGCGCGTGCAACGAAAACTGAGTATTTTTAAGGCTCAATAACTCATTTAAAGAAACTTTGTTTTAACTTCATTTCCTTTTCCGTCATTTTTTTAAGTAAGAAAATTCAGGAAATGTAAAATTATTACCGAAGTGGACGCACATATTTTTTTGGAGCTGATAAAGTTTTAATCTTATTATTTATTATATGGCGGAATATAGATCACTTACTATACTTATTCTCTCAATTGATGTATATACTAATAGAATCCACACAAAAATTCTACGGCACCCATACATTTATTCTCAATTTTCAAAATGACTCCTAAAATTTCAAGACAGGAAATTTTTGATTTTTGGCTGTCGACCCCTAAAAATGAAAGACTTGATGGAATAATGGATTTTGTACCAGGGAATATCAGTTTAGGATGTAGTGATAGAATCAAATTTGTTAAATTAAAATCATACGTGCGAAGTTAATTCTGAATTTGGACCTAAAGTGGACAAAAGTTTTCCGAAAAAGGGACTGGTTTGTTACTGCAAATAAAGATTGGCTCGAATTTGAAATAGACTTGTCACAATTTGTGTGTTCTAAGTTTGGTAAGCCGACATTTTCTGCTGGTAGGCCAGCTAAAAGTTTTGAAGATTGTTGCCAAAAAGTTAAAATGAAGAAAGCTAATGAGCTTTCGAAAGTTATCGCACCAGATGTATTTCTTTTTGGCCACTGAACTAAAAATGAGATCTTGAGCTACGCTACTTAATGAGCTTTTAAGTGCTTCTCTACAAAGAGGTACTGCTATTAAGAAGGTCCTATTGGCAAAGAAGAGTCCTAAAGGTATTTCGCCTGAAGAAGCTCTCGCACTAATAACACCGGCACACTAAAAAAAATTTGTGTGATTTGCATTTGACCGGACCTACCTATGGTTGTGTATTTCGACCCGCAGAATCTGAATTTGAATTCAGTTTGGCCAATCTACCTCCTAGATTTCGAGAAAACTTCAAAAAACCGTTTTTTATTGCCGATTTTCACTATTTTTACGGTGTTTTTTTTTGAAGTTTTCTCGAAATCTAGGAGGTATATTGGCCAAACTGACTTCAAGTTCGAATTCTGCGGGTCGAAATACATAATCATGGGTAGGTCCAGTCAAATGCACATCACACTAATTTTTTTTTTGTGAGCCGGTGTATTCGACACAAGCTTATGAAAGCATCAGTATCGTTTACTTACTGTGGGCCATTTTCTAATGTAAGCAGTAACGTTGCCTTTACTAACTGGACAGATAAATTGTCCCTCACTTTAAAGTGTTTTGGTTTTCTTATCTTACCGGTAAAAATAAATCTGTTATTCCGTAGAGTGAAAATTCACTACATTTCCGAGAGTGAAACTTCACTACATTCGTCATATAATTTAAAGTTGGGTACACATTTTTAAAGGTTGCATCGGGTGAGCAACAATTTATCGATTCGAGAAATTAATGCGCTGATGAGAAAACGAAAACTCGTATATTGAGACGATAAAGAGGCCGGTAATCTAAAGGTTAGATGAGGAAACGGCCCTAAAAGTTGTTAAGCTTGATCTGATTTTTTAACAGTTTTTTTTTATTTTATACATATATTAGGTGGCTGATTCGGATCCGTCGTCAAGAGTGTATATACATAACGGACTTTCTTTTTTAATTCATCCCAAATAGTTAAAAAAGTTTTAGGTATGCAGGTATCTATAACCGTGCGCAAGTGCTTAAAAATGTACTAGAAATTGACGAAAAATTTAACGATTTTTTAATTATATGGTTGGTAGGCGTGGTCACTATTCGATCCTGCCCATTTTATGAGCAGAAGTTGTTAGTCATTCAGACATAATTTGTGCAAAATTTCATCCCGATATCTATCTCAGTTCTTAATATAATAACTAAATTATCCTAATAGAGCAGATTGGACCACTGTGCGACGCTTTGTCACGTCAATTCTTGAATAATATAACGGACAACGCGTCTATACAAAATACAGCACATAGTGAAATATCTTCCTCCAATGTCATCCATCCATTAATTTCCCTGTGAATCAATTTAGGAATGAAATTATACTGACTGAGGGAAATGCAAATTGCAAAAAATCAAAAATTTATTTTCAACGATATGTTCGACATACAATCGAATTTAACAGCATAGAGAATTTATTTTCGGCTCAAAAATGGAGCGTAAGCCCTAAGGTGGTAAACGCAATTTATTGCGATCTCCCAACACTTGCAGAGATACAGCATCGTGTCGGGGAAACATTCCCGTCTGTAAAATTTGTTCATACGAACAAAATTGTCAACGATCTCACGATTCCAAATGTCCAGATTGAGGTAGCAAACCGTGAACACAAGCGAGCGCATAGGTTGGTAAATGAAAATTTTAAGCAATTGTTGGAGATCTATTATTTTCCAAACATGAAAAAATTACTTAACTCTATTGTTAAAAATTGCAAAACTTGCATGGAAAATAACTACAATAGGAAACCTGCTGACACCATTATTGGGGAGACTCCTATTCCCGAATATGCCGGACAGATATTGCATATTGATGTTTTTTCCAATGACAAGCACCATTTTTTGACTTCTATCGATAAATTTTCAAAATTTGCAACCATAATTCCAATTGCATCGAGAAATCTCATTGATATTAAAAATGCTCTCTTCCAGATATTAAGTAGATTCAAAAATCGAAACTAATAGCTTCAGACAACGAAAAGGCCTTTCAGGCAAACGCTATCCAAAGCTTATTAAAAAATTACGTTAATGCCGAGCAATTCTTCGTACCACCTCTTTATAGCAAGAGCAATGGCCAAGTAGAACGGTTTCATTAGACCTTAATGGAGATTGCGCGTTGCGTCAAGGGTTAACAGGGGATTTCCGATACAATTGATTTGATTTTGGTATGCACCCGAAAATACAATGAAACTTATCATTCCGTCACATAGGCAAAACCAATTGATATAATAAATGACTTTGATTACGCGAGATTATATAAAATTAAAGACAAAATTAAGATAGCACAGGAGGAGCTATTAAAGCGTACTGGTGCAGACAAAAGTAATTTTGAGGAGGGTGATGTAGTATTCGTAAGAAGAAACAAAAGACTAGGTAATAAGTTCGATAAGGTTTTCATAGAAAAGAAAGTGCAGAAAAACCTAGGAACACCCGCATTAATAGACAGTAGGAAGCTTCATAAAAACAATTTACGTTAGAGAAGGAAAGACGCAAGAAGAGAAATGTGAAAACTAACAAAGCCAATTTGGTCTTTCTATTTTTCAGAATTTTTCTTATTGCGGGAGCGTTTGGCGAAATTATAAACTACTCGAAATCAAAATACATTCCTGTTGCGGGAGGACGTGTGGCAATTTTCGAGGACTACACTCCCTTCGCACACTTGACCAACCTAACAAAATATGAACAACTGCAACAAGAGACGGAAAATCTACTAACATATCCCACAGACTCCGGCGGAACGTAAATTTGACTTACAGAACCGTTCGACAATGTTAACATAATGTTAAGCATTAGGGTGGGACAAAAATTGGCACATTTAGGCTTAAGGCCTAAACATGTCGCCCTTGCTGTAAGCAACCTCCAAAGCGACTTCATTCCAGCTACCATAGTTCATAGTGTTTTGAATTTTCATAAAGTTTTCAGTTTAACATATATTTATGCATGTACATATAACTCGTCATCTTTAATTCCAGTCTGCATTCGTTACACCTCGTTTCTAATTTCTAATAAATAAATAAAAAACTTAAAGAAATGGAAACGTGATTGTTTTTTAAAATTTCAACTGCACTTTTAATTATTCAATAATTCATTCATATTTATGTAAAAGCTTAATTAAAAGTGAGTATGTAAATATACGTAAGGTAACTAACATGCGCCCGATAAAACCCATCCAAAAATCGTATTTTGGGCAATAAGCGGTCCGAGTGCGCCCGCTAGAATTGCACCAAGAAGAATCTTAGCATACACGTCTGCCCCAAGTGTCAGACGGACTGGCGCAGAGATGAGGAATTGGGGATCACCTAATTTTAAATTTGCGTACGTACTGGCAATTACACTGTCGATGCTGCAAATCGGTGTACGCTTGCGGTAGTCTGCAAATCGGTGTACGCTTGCGGTAGTTACGGACGGACACTGCGTGTGTGCTGACCATCATCGAATTACCATACTTGCCGCGCATTTTCATAAAACAGCCCCTTTGTTGGTTGACTGCCGTCATATTTAAGTTCAGTTTCCAAGAAAGACCTTCGGCGATGATTGAGCTTGATGCGCATGGATCGATAAGCGCGCGGATGAGGTGAAGGCACCCTCCTGCTTCGATCTTCACTAATGCGGTGGGTGCGACCGTTGTAAGGCATTGAAGGAGCAGTGCTGCCTCCGGTCCCGCTCGGATTAAACCGGATCGAAAATTGCGTCTATGTGGACGCTGGAACGCATGTGATCCCACTCTCCATTGTTTTTGCGAACGGTTGCGCGGACGTCGATATTGAGGACGATGCTGACGGAACGGTGGTTGGAAAGCATATGTTTCTAATCCAGCCTGTTCGCTCAGCTCGCGTTGGGGGAAACGGTGTATAGCGTAGAAGTTCCAATCCGCTGCTAGTACCTGGATGGCGCGCATTCGACTCCATTCGAGCGGACTCGTCTGGGCTTGCAACATATTCCTTTCCAGATGACTGGTCTGGGCGGAAAGCAGTTGTCTCCGCTCCGACCTCAGACGCTTCTAGGAAAATTGCATCGCTGTCATCATCGTCGTCGCAGTGCCGGAACCGAATTGGCCGTCTCTGTTGACGCGTCTTCTTTTCAGTGCCATCTATATGTAGCAGCGTATGGTGTTGCTCCCCACAACGTCGGCATTTACCCGGATTGATACAATTTGCAGCTCGATGGGACCCTGAAAGGCAGTTTGTGCAATATCGATACACTAAAACTTCGCACAGAAGATCTTCCGGTGTCTTGGTCCTAAATTGTGTACATAGGCGTAAGGGGTGCTTATTTCCGCATAGCCGGCACGTCAGTGGGTAGCGGATTATACTTACCTCCGCTCGTTTTCGCATGGAGCTGTAGCGAGTCATTCTCTGAAATTTCCCATTTTTGTTATGGAGTTGCTGAAAACGTGGTTTGGGTTGGCGAGCTATATTTGATATTTAGTGTCTGCCTATAGCTATATCTTTATCGAGTGTTTGAATCTTTGATTGAAATGAATCGTAGTTGATTGTAACAAATTCATCGGTGTGAACATGGCATAATGACCTGTTGTAGAGGTTGTCTGTGTATACGTGGTATTATCATTCCATAGCGATAGAGGCAGGGTTGTATATGTGATTGTTGGGTCGATTACATGAGATCCTTACCACCAAGTTCTCAGGAAATGCCCTCCAAGTTGCTCAACAGTTTGCGCTCAATTTTGCAGAAAAGTTGATGACCAATTTTTTGTGCAACTTTACCAATACAAGTTGCCCATCAATTTTATTTCAATTGATTGCGGTAAACTAGTTTAAGTGCAGGTACAATACTAAGCAGAGTAATTATGAAGGAATTGACAAGAACTCTGTGCAGTGCGGTGATGAAAATAGATAAAAAAAATATTTTTCTATTGTATCAATTACCTCATAAATTATATTTAAGAGGTTAAGCTATTTTGTCGTTTTGCCTCGTAGCAATATTCTTTGTCCCTATTTCACTGCACACATTTTATTTTACGTGTGTCGACATTGCCCAATAATTATGACCAAAATTTGCGCAAACTCAATATCCGGACTGGTCGTTAATCCCGGTGTTATGGCGTGCGGTACTCGATTGTGCGATGTAATCGATTTTGGTGTACGTGCTAACATCACTATTTCCGTCAATGGTCGTTGTCATTGGGCACGTTCAGAAGGCGCAACAGCTCAGTAACTGTTGCGATTGCACCTTCTGAACGCGTTGTTTTGCACTTCTGATCAAATGAACAGTTGCGTGTTAGATAATCGTAATATTTTTATGATCATTTGAGACAACATGTTGTGTGTTTTGAACTTGACAGCTATTGTATCAAGCCGTTCAGAAGGCGCATTATGATCACTGATTTTTTTTAGCAACGGTTGCGCTCAACTTCTGCGCCTTCTGAACCTACCCATTCACTAACCACGTTGCAAGCGGTAAATGGAGTGTGCGTAAAATTTAATTATCTGCGAAGTGGAAATTAGAAGATGTGCTAATAGTGAAGTGTTGAAGTGTTTCCATAGCGGCATTAGTAGAATCTAACCAAACGCTTAAGAAGTGTTAAGTCTCCTATAGTATGCAATAGCCACAATGAAAAACGAATAACGCAGAAAATTCGAAAAGGTCGGCGCATTGTGGACAATTTGATGCTGGCTTGTGTCTGTAATTGCGAAGAATCTAAAGAAATGAAAGAGTATTTGCATGTATAATTACTATGAAGTAGAGATGGGCGCGGGCCTAAAGTTTCAGGCCCGGCCCGGCACGAGTGCAAAATCAACTTTCAAAAACACGCACAAGCCCGCACGTTAAGAATTTTAGTGGGGCCCGGCCCAGCCCGGCCCGGCCGGGCACGACGGGACACGCCCCAGCCCGGAAATAAAAAGCCAACTTTTATTGTATGTATACATATGTCCATATTTTTAATTTTGTGTTTATGTCCATATGTATATTTACTTAAGCGAATCAATATTTTACATCAAAGATTTTTAAAATATATTTTCTTGGAAGTAGAAAAAGTGGAAGGTATTTTGTGTACATATATGTATGTAAACAAAACTACTAAGGGCCAATTTCACAGTGCGTAGTTAACTCAGAATCGACAGTTAACTAGAGATTTTCAGTACAAAATTGTGTAGTTAACTCCCGATTCTGAGTTAACTACGCATTGTGAAATTGGCCCTAAGTATCATATATTTTCTATCGGTTTCCAAGTATTTCTTTTTTTGCTTATCTCTTATCAAAAGAGTTTTAAATATGTACAATTTTTTTTTCTATAAAAACAAAAGCTCATCTAAATTTTTAGTATTAGCAACGGGCTTTTTCGTGCCTCTACGTGCTTTTATGAAATTTTGCTGAACGCCCAGGCCCGCACGAGTTCGTGCTGACAGCAAATATTCGGGTCCGTACCCGCGGGCCCCTGCCAAAAGCCCGGCCCGTGCCCATCTCTACTATGAATACGCGCCATAAATATGTCATGTGCAATTAATTAATGTGCCACAAAATAAAACCCGAATTTTGATTTGTAAATGGCCGTAGCGCACGCGAATGTAATTTGTTTGTGTATGTGTTCTTGTTCTTTTAAAGCTTTTATTTCACAAAATCACTCGCGTTTCTTTGCTTTTTATTAAATATTTTCAAATTTGTATTTTTTGCGGAATTTTTCACACAACAAAAAAAATCAGTGCAATGAAATTTTAAATCACGTACCTTTTCTTTTGTTAGTGTGATGAACTTTAATTGTATAGGCAGCTGCTGTAGAATGTAAAATAGGCTAAGCGCTTTAGGAGGTGACGTGCTCGCAGTGAATTAAGGTACCACTTGGAATCTTGCTTGGAGTTTGTCTTCCGTAAACTGATGACCACTTTATCTTCTAGTTATGGCTTGGTGCTGGTAGGATGATTGCACTATATTACTCACGGCGACGAAGGACCAATGAACACCGGCGGAACGTAATAGGCAGTAAAGATTCCAGTTCCCGCCGATGTTTGTAGGGGAAAATGAAATTCAAAATGTGGTATTAATATAAATAATGAAATCTTTATTCAAATATTTTCATATAGAGATAAATACAAGTATAGTTGGATTTTCAGATTACCTTGGCAAATATGTATTCGCTTGGTGAATAAAAGCTGGAGTATGGTGGCTGGAACAATCCTCTTCCTTCAGATCTCGCAAAAGAAGTAGATGACCGTTTTTCTATTTCCTAACGTTAACCTATCGAGCTGTTTCTTAAGTCAAGGGAAATTCGACTTACAGAATTGTTTGACAATGGTAACATAATGTTAAGCATTAGGGTGGGACAAAAATTTGCACATTTAGGCTTAAGGCCTAAACAATTACAATTCATCACCGACACTCACGCAGCCTTAACTTTTTGGGCACGGCCCTAAAAGTTATTGCCGGCACCCCCGACTTCGACGACTTTAACGAGCTTCGGACTAAAACGGAAATAATATTGCAAAATAACGATGATCAAATGGTAATAAATACTAAACAACAAGAACAAATAAACAAACTTACGGATGCAGTAAACAAACTAACGTTGACCGAGACATTTTCTGAAAATGAAGTACTTAATCTTTTTCAACTAGCAAGTAGCAGAACAAAAGCAATAATCGAAGATATAGAAAATACGGCATTGTCAATAGCACTAGCTAAGGCAAATATTATAAATCCGGTAATTTTTGACTATAATGAAATAAATTGTATCTTTAATACCGAAAACTTTAGTGTAAGCATTAATGATATATTAATTAATAGTAAATTTAAGATAGTTCAGCAAAACAATGTTATTATCTATTATGTTAGATTTCCTATTATTCAGGACCTCTGTAATGCAACCGCATTTATCCCGTTTCCCATAATAACAAAATATTAAACTCCGAATCTTATTTAGCCGCAAAATGTCAAAATAGTTATAAAGTATTGACGAAATGTAACAAGCAAAGTACCACGCTTTTTTGCCAGGATCTTAAAGAACCCGATGAAAACTATCTCAAAAACCTTCAAATTCGTACGAGGCAAACTGCTCGGAAATAACGACATATCTACAGTCAATATCAGTGGTCAATGACGGTGTCCTTATTATAAATAACGCGATTGCAAACATCAAATTTCCAAACAAACAATCAACCCAAATTAATGGTACTTACCTTTTAAGATTTAAAGAATTCGTTACAATTAATAAACCGCTATTTATAAGCAAGGACCAACAGGTTTTCGATAACCCAGAAACCCCATTGGCACATAGAGTTAATGTCACAGAACACATAAAAAACCTTTCCTTGCCCGTTCTTCAAGAACTTCATTTCAAGAATATTATCCATATATGTAGAAGCCCTTAAAAATAAAATGACAATACATTTTTCAATCTGTAATTTGCTCTTCTCGTCAGTAATTATCATTGCATTTATTCTGATAGTATTTAAAATTATATCCCGGAAGCAAAAAAAAGAAGAAGAAAGCTTAAGGGAAGCAATTAAATATATTCAGCAAAAACTTAAAAAAGCCGAGGACGATTTTTCTTTAAGGGGGGGATTGGGGGCGTAGTTACCAGCGGTTAATACTAATTTTCATGTGCCACATTCCCACAGCAAAATTCTTGATAAATTCGGACACCTGAACAAACAATGCAATTTTGAAGATGCAGTTAATACTAATTTTCATGTGCCACATTCCCACA
>NW_023458555.1:60388269-60417753 GCF_013731165.1 Rhagoletis pomonella | reverse complement strand
ACTAATTTTCATGTGCCACATTCCCACAACAAAATTCTTGATAATTGATACAACATCTGGACACTTGAATAAACAATGCATTTTTGTAGATGCGCTTTTTACAAATGATGAAACATGAACACATTCTTTTAACTGCTCAAAGCTAGCTTAATTCCCACATGAACATCTGCGGGCATTACAGAGGGTAGCTTTAAGCTATAACATAAGAAAATAAAACAAAAATTTGTGAATCAAAACGATATAAATGTATTGAAGGAAAATAAAGAGAGTAGATTTTGATTGCATTACAGGCCGGTAAGACACAATTGCATTGTTATACTCAAGTGCAAAGATGCACATGGAAACAATAAAATATTTAGAGGATCAATGCATTAGTCCCTTATCTCATGTAGATAAAAAGGCATATTTACAGATACAAAAATAAACATACACACTTGACAAGAACATGTTAAGTGCAAATGCAGCAATATCGATATGCACATAATGTAAATATATACACATATATAAACTTCATTTTAGTCCTAAGATTTAGTATATAAAGAGCTGTAAAAATTAAATCACGTCAGAACTAAAATAAATTCTCTTTTGTACAGAATAAATTTGTTGTCTGTCTTGTATCACCCCCCCACCCGAGGTAAGGTATATTAGATACAGCTACAAGTCTGTACAATTTGGTCAATCGAGCCTTAAAATAGAGTTCAAGCGATATTAAAAGCCGGTACAAAGATTTCCCGCTTATTAAAACAAAAATCCCTATAAATTGTATAGGCGCAAAGTCAAAGAAAAATGCTCTGCGACAACAGTTTCGACAAGCCCTGGTATTCATAGAAATACATACAGGCAAACCAAAAAAAAAATAATTTGCCATAAAAGAGGTAGAAAGAGCGTTTCCGTGGCTTACAACGGAAAGTGAAAGTGTGTGAAAAAGCGTACCCGTAGCTATAATAGCGGGAACAGTGCAAAAAAATACTAAAAGTGAAAAAGCCCTATACTTGATATAGGTAAACACAAGCCGAAAATAAGTTTTCCGGAAACTATAACAGCTAGCAAGACGGGAACAGATTTCCGCATAGTAAAATTGATACACGCAAGTCGTAATAGCATGGGACTATATGCAGTGTTCACTAACTGTTATTCAGAGGGTTAGGCGACTTACGGAAGGTTTCAAGACCAGGGCGAACTCCTGTAAGAACAACAATGGCGCCCTAGTGACCGATGTCCAGAATGTACTTAAATTATGGCGGGAACACTTTTCCACCCTACTGAATGGTAACAGCGCTGAAATTAGTGAAGAAGACGAACCCGAGCCCCCAGTCGATGACGATGGAGTCGATGTTCCACCACCTGACTATCACGAGGTACGAATAGCGATAGCGCGTTTGAAAAACAACAAAGCTGCTACTAAAGTACAGTAGCGAGGATTTGATAAGGTGCAATCATCAACTCTTATGCAGAATATGGTCAGATGAACGCATGCCCGACGACTGGAGTTTAAGTGTACTCTGCCCAATCCACAAGAAAGGCGATACCGCCATTCGCGCCAACTACCACGGAATCAGCCTTCTTAGCATAGGTTATAAGGTCTTATCGAGTGTATTGTGCGAAAGACTGAAGCCCACCGTCAACGAACTGATTGCACCTTATCAGTGTGGCTTTAGGCCTGGAAAATCCACCATAGGTCAGGTATCCACAATACGCCAAATCTTGGAAAAGACCCGCGAGAATAGGATCGACACACACCAAACGAGGTTTCAGACAAGGGGACTCCCTTTCGTGTGATTTCTTTAATCTGATGTTGGAGAAGATAATAAGAGCCGCAAAACTGAACCACTCAGGAACAATACTTTACAAGAGCGTACAATTGCTGCCATATGCCGACGACATCGATATTATCGGTAAAAACAAGGGCTACGTCTGTTCTGCCTTCTCGGAATTGGAGAAGAAGCAGAGCGAATGGGCCTGGTTGTGAACGAGGAAAAAAAGGAATATCTCCTGTCTTCACACAAACAGTCCGAGCATGAGCGTCTTGGCACCCACGTCACTGCTGACAGTGAAAGTAGACGACTTCGTTTGGGCACCAGCATTAACACTAGTAATAATGTAACATAGTGCAGCGAACTAAAATTCAGCGGCTCCGCTGGCTTGGCCATGTCGTTCGAATGAACAAAAACGTTCCAGCTCTGAAAGTATTCAACGCGGGCCGCGATGCTGGTAACAGAGGACGAGGAAGGCCTCCTCTGCGTTGGAAAGACCAGGTGAAGAAGGACTTGGCTTCACTTGGCATTTCCAATTGGCGGCAGTTAGCACAGAAGAGAAATGACTGGCGTGCTGTTTTGGACTCGGCCACAATCGCTTTGGCGGTTACAGCGCCAATAAAGAAGAAGAAGACGAGTCGGGGCACAGCAACGTCAACTAGGCGACCAAATCAATTAACCTTCAACAATTCCTTTGAAGAATGAAAAGAAGTTAGAAACAAAGAAAGTTTTACAAAAAAAAAATGCGTGTGTATCATCGTACACATGATAGAAGTGAAACTTCTTAAAAAGGTGTGAGTACCAGGTACCTACTCACGAAATTGGATGTGTAAACATATGTTTACGGTTCGGCAAACCATTAGGCGATTGAGTTACATACATAGGTTTGGTTAGAAACTAAACAATAATTTCATTTCATCTTATTAATTTTCTGATATACATATAATTTATTTATTCATTTTCCTGTAATACCACCTTATATGAATTCGCGCTTCTAGCATCCATAGGACAGGGTTGTAATGGAAGTAATTGTATGTTTAACAAATAAATGAAAGTGTTTATAATGCAATCCTTACGAATTCGCCATTACCAAGGCACTAAGTAACGTACGCACTCTTGTTTGCGAAATGCATTTATTAAGTTGAAAGAAGACAAATTCCTTTGTTCGGCATTTATTCTTACTCGTTTTCTATCTTCCAAGGCGAATTCAGATATTCTTATCACGAATTCATATATTCATGTGGTAGCAAGTGTATAAAAACATAATATTACCTTGTACATTAAAAGCATTAGTATCAAATGTATGCGTAGTCCAATTCACGAAATCATTTCATCGATCTGAGTAAAAACTAAGTTCATAAGCTCTATTTCGCGTTAATTGAAATCATGAAATGGTATTCATTCATTCAATTTCAACTCAAATGCATGAAATGATTTCATGAATTGGCCTACGCATAGTGGTAGTAAATGACAGAATGAATTACAACAAAATCATCCTTATGACATAATGCAAGCCAAAACGTTGGTTTAAATCAATCCGCAATTAAGTTTAACGTTTTGCCCACAAACATTGCAATTTTGCGAGCACTCTCATTGTAAAATCTCATTTTTCCAATTTCATAGTTTCGGCTTACATTTATAAAATTCAACGAAAGCACGTACCTATTTCGGCTGAGTTATCCATTTTCGGTTATTTAGTGTACAAGATAAACGCAAATTAAATAAGTTTGTACAACATGGCCATTAATGTAGCGATAAGTTGTACAACTTGCCAGAAAATCCAAATTTTTTGATCTTTCATACAACCAAGACATAAATTCATTCAACAGGCCCACAAACGGTGCAATCTAGAGCAAAACAACACCAAGTTGAACCAACGGTCGCTACGTTTATGGCTTTCTTAAAGAAACATCGGGCGAAAATTTCGACTGCTCCTGTAACACTACCTTAGATAAGTTGGCCTTGCTATCATCCTCACATATGTTCATCAGAGTATACCAACGAAGGACGAGTTAATACAAGGAGATAGCAAGAGCACAAAACTGCTCTTGAAAATTACACGCACAATGACAAACATGAACAAATGTACAACAAACACATAATTTTTAAAAATCAGTCTTGAAAGCAATTTTTATCGCATTCTCTTTTGTGTTTTCTCTTTGCTTCCACACGCGTCAAGTTTTATTGAATTCAAGTCCTTGGATCTTTAAATGGGAAGCAACGAAAATATCAAAAGAGAACAAGAAAACTTGAAACGAATTGACGGTACGGAGGTATCTGTACCCTTCCCCTCTCTTCCCACCTCATTCGCCAACGAACAAGCAGACTTGAAAGCAAGACTTGACATGTCTGAAAGGGGACTTATTAGATTTGTTTTTGTTTGTACTACATATATGCATATATACATGTACACAAACATATGTATATACACAAACATATGTACATACATACAAATATATATACAGCCATTCAAACATATGTACATACATGAAAACATTGCTGCCCATCATTACATCATCGAAGCCCGTTTGCTTCATCATAAATAAATCCATACAAACACCCCGCGCTTTTATACAAATATGAAAAATAATTTAATGATGTTAGATTTTATTTCTGTTCCCATTTCGTTATAGCTCGTTATTTTTTAAGCGAGTTAAGGTATTTAGGCCGTTTAAAACTATGAAATTATAAAATCTCGTCTGCGCGATAGGCATACGAAAGATATCAATCCCTCTAAGTTTACCTTAAAATGGTTCCAGGTATACGGCGCGTGAACGTGTAACCTTCTTGGAGGTGCCACGGCGGGTTCTAATATTGCCAACTCAAATTTAGTAACCTGGCCTTGATAAAATACCACTTCTCATTACTGTAGCAAATGCCTCAAGAGAGCTTTAGATTACAAGGCCGAACCCGGCTCTCCCTTTTCCATTTAATGAAATTTATTCTGTCAGTACGGCACTTATAAAATAAATCTCCATAACAAATTTAAAATACTTCGAGAGATTTTCTATCCTTCCAGAGATATGTATTAAGAAGTTTTTAGTATGTATGGGAGGCGACATGCCTCCCTTTTTAATAACTCACATTTTTTCCATGAGCAATTGATACATTTTGTATACACAACTCCATACGAAGTTCCAGTATTCTTCCACAAACACTTCCAGGGATATGTGACAAGAAAAAGTAAATTTGTACTGGAAGTGCCACGCCCCTTTTTCTTATAACCCTAATCTTCTTCCATGAATTTAGAATTGATTTTACATACCCCAGTACCAAGTCCCAGTACTCTACCATGAACACCTCTAGAGATAAGCAGTATAAAATAGTAAATTTGTACGGCAGGAACCATGTCCCCTTTTCGAAGAAAGCAAATTCTTTTCCATGAGTATGGAATTAATTTTGTATACTCATCTCGGTGTCAAGTTCCAGTCCTCTGCAATAAATACCTCCAGAGATATGCAGCATAAAAAAATCAATTTGCATGGGAGTTGCCACACCACCTTTTCCAATAACTCTAATTTTTCTCCATGACTATGGTATTAGTTTCACATACATACATACATATGTATTTCCATACCAAGCTTGAGTGCTTTACCCCAAACATTTGAAGAGATATGCAATATGAAACTTTCAGTCAGTATGGGAGGTGCTACGCCTCTTTTCCAAACAAGTCCATTTTTTCCGTGAATATGAACATGATTTCACACAGTGTTGGCAAACTGTTAATCTGATTAACGACTAAACATTAACGATTAAAATGTTAATCGCGTTTGACGATTAACATTAATTAGTCGTAATCAACTGTACGATTAATGATAACATTTTTTTAATCGTTAATCGCTGGCTGCGATTACGTCTAATTAATTTAAAACATTAATCGTTAATCCAATTAAAAATAAAATCTAATTAATTTGTCTAGTTTGTCCGAGTTTGAAACCAAACACCAGTTATAGTAATTATTTTGTGTTTTACGCTTATAAAAAGCACATAATATAAAAGAATTATAATTATTGTTATTAGTAATACATAAACTGGGAACTTTTACAAACCTAGTTTGTAAAACGTTTGTTGGTATATATCTTCATGAAAATGCACACCAAATTGCTTAGATTGATGAGAAAACCTGATATAGCCATACCGGATTAACTTGCTTTGTGTGCACAGGGAAATTCCAGCATAACTTAATTAATCACCAAACCTACTTGATCAAATTAAGAGTTAACGATTAAAAATTAATTTTTTAATCGCGGTTACAACTAACTGTTTAGTCAGATTAAAATGAATCATGATTAACTGTAATCAGATTGAATTTAATCGAATTAACTAACTGATTAAAGCATCAATCGATTAATGCCATCATTGATTTCACATACATATCACTATACCAAGCTTCAGTTCTCTCCCACAAATACTTCCAGAGATATGTATGTAATATGAAAATTCCGATTTGTATGGGAGGGGCCTTGAGTTAATACCATCTTTCCGAAATCCGTAGTAAGGGTACTAAATTTCAATCCAGGTCATAAAGCATCTTTGAACAAAATTTCATTTTCAAACAGGTGGCATTCTTAAAAAAGTAGCCTATTTTCCAGTCTAGGTCATAAGCTATCTGTGTGCAAACTTTCATGCAAATCAGTTCAGTCATTTACGCGTATTAATTTAATTAAACTTTCCTTATACGTGATAACTCTTAAAATAGTAGCCTATTTTCCAACATAGGTCATAAGCTATCTCTGTGCGAAATGTCATGCAAATCTGTTCAGTCGTTTCCGCGTATTAATTTAATTAAAACTTTTTTAACAGGTGGCAACTCTTCCAAAAAATTTTGCCTATTTTCCAGAGTAGGTCATAAGCTATCTGCTGGCAAAATTTCATGCAAACCCGTTCAGACTTTTCCGCGTATTAATTTAATTAAACTTTTTTAGCAGGTGGTAACTCTTAAAAAAAGTAGCCTATTTTTCAACCTAGCTCATAAGCTATCTTTGTGAAAACTTCCAGGCAAATCAGTTCACTCATTTCCGCGTATTAATTAAATTAAACATTTCTAACAGGTGGCAACTCTTAAGAAAGTAGCCTACTTTCTAACCTAGGTCATAAGCTATCTGTGTGCAAAATTTCATGCAAATCCGTTTAGTCGTTTCCGCGTATTAATTAAGTAAAACTTTTTTAACAGGTGGCAACTCTTTAAAAAAATTCGCCTATTTCCCACTATAGGTCATAATCTATCTACTTGCAAAATTTCATGCAAACCCGTTCAGACTTTTCCGCGTATTAATTTAATTAAACTTTTTTAGCAGGTGGTAACTCTTAAAAAAAGTAGCCTATTTTTCAACCTAGGTCATAAGCTATCTTTGTGAAAACTTCCAGGCAAATCAGTTCACTCATTTCCGCGTATTAATTAAATTAAACATTTCTAACAGGTGGCAACTCTTAAGAAAGTAGCCTACTTTCTAACCTAGGTCATAAGCTATCTGCGTACCAAATTTCATGCAAATCCGTTCAGTCGTTTCCGCGTAATGATTTCCCAAACATCCAAACATACAAACTTTCACATTTACAATATTAGTAAGATATATATATGTATACATACATATGTGCATTAAAACATACATATGTAGGTACTCGTAACCGTCATGCGTCGCTTTATTTCTTTTTTCCCCTTCCCTATACTACCTATATCTTCCTTCTCACTCATGAAACGTTTTCAGTTTTAAAAAATTCACTCTTCATTTTTGATACCGCCGCCTAAGAAGTTTCACTTCAAAAACCAACATGCGAATAAATACAAGAAAAGTTCTTGAGAGCCAATCTGATATATCTGAAAAATGATACAAACGGGCAACACCATCTCAAGCAAACCACAGCGGAAATCGAAGATTAAGGAAACTATCAAATCCCTTGGAAAGCTGCAAAAAAGAGTACGATACCAATCATGAGAAGCTAATGGCAGATGGCATTGCAGAAGAAGACTTTTTCAGAAATACTAACTACAACGATACGACAACCAAAATTGAAGAATTAGTCAACGAGTTAAAAAAAGGCATTTCGGAAGAGCATTCAGTGTCATCGAAGGAATCACTTCCGCCAGTAATCCAAATAGTAAAACAAGTTGAAAAAGTCCAATATGAAGAGGATGACAAAATAACCATTTTTAAAAAGAAAATTGAA
The DNA here is from genome assembly GCF_013731165.1 of Rhagoletis pomonella. Taxonomy (NCBI): domain Eukaryota; kingdom Metazoa; phylum Arthropoda; class Insecta; order Diptera; family Tephritidae; genus Rhagoletis; species Rhagoletis pomonella. Next base: position 60,409,831 of record NW_023458555.1, on the reverse strand, counting down.
GATCTAAGGGATAAAATGAAAGACTGCGAGTTTGACCAAAACAAAAGTTAATCCGCTTAAAAATCGGAAAACAGTACCAAAGTTGGAGCTATGTGCAGCATATTGGCGAAGTTGATCAATAAAGTGATCAAAGCCATCATATCATACAATCTACGCGTGGAGTGATTCAACAATAACCTTGGGATGGAAAGAAAATTCAAGAAACAAAGACAAATTTATAAGAAATCGGGTTGAAGACATCGGGAAGCTTACTCCCCAAGCATAGTCTAAACACGTGAGCACTAAATACAATCCAGCAGATGTAGCATCAAGAGGTGTTCCAGTTCCTAAATTACTGAATATGAACATCTGGTGGTGTGGGCCAAAATGGCTCGAATTACCCGAAAATCAATGGCCAGTGTTATCGTCATCAAAAAGCCAAACCGAGTTTATCGAAAATTTACTAAGTCGATATTCAAATTGGTTAAAACTGAAAATGGTAGTAGCATACATACTACGATTTGGGAAAAAGCAGAGAAATCACCAATCTATAAATTTATCAGTAGAAGAACTACACACAGCCAAAATTATAATAATCCGTGAGGCACAAAAACAGTTTTTCAGACACGAAGTTAACAGAACTATTCAATGGTAAACAACTTAGCAATAAAAGCAAAATCATCGACCTCAACCCATTTTTGGATAAAAATGGAAGTTTGAGGGTCGGAGGTAGACTAGTAAACGCAGAGTTATCATATTCTTCAAAGCACCCCATAATTCTACACAAATCCAACTTAACTTCTTTAATGATCAAAGATGCTCAACTTGCGACTATACACGGTGGAAACCGGTTAACCGAAGCGGTGAAGAAGACAATGTTGGATAATAGGGGTGAAAAATTCAACAAAAAGTTGTATACGAAATTGCTGCAAGTGCATACAATAGAAGCAAGACACTTTAACACAAATTATAGACGACTTACCGGAATTCAGAGTATCAACATCAAGTCCCTTTACTTATACCGGAGTTGATTATGCCGGACCTTTCTAAATGAGATGCTCTAAGGGACGAGGGCAAAAATCTTTCAAAGGATATGTTTCATTATTGAATTATCATCAGAAGCTTTTTTGGCAGCATTGAGAAGATTTTTTGGCAGACGAGGAAAGTGTCTTCACCTCTACTCAGACAATGGAACCAATTTTGTGGGAGCCAACAAGTGGCTTGATAAAGAATTTAAAGCAGCATTAAAGAAAAACTATTTTAGCAAACGAGAAAATAACTTGGCATTTTTCTCCCCCGGCAGGCCGAAATTTTTGAGGAATGTGGGGAGCAGGTGTTAAAGGAATGAAATACCACTTAAAAAGGGCAAATGAAGAAACGAAATTAACATTTGAAGAAATGTCAACAGTTTTAGCGCAAATAGAAGCAACCTTGAACTCGCGCCCACTATACGCTATAAATGATGACAATGGGATAGATGCACTAACACCTGGAGATTTCTTGATTGGAAAACCATTAAGTTCAATTCCATCTTCAGAAGCAGATGACAACATCTCCTTGTTAAATAAGTTTAAACAAAAAATTCATCGAGATTTTTGAAATCGCTGGAAGAATGAATATTTACATACACTCCAGCAACAAAACAAGTGGAAAACTCCGACAGATAACATTAGTGAAGGTAATGTAGTCATTAGTAAGGACGAAAACACTCAGCCCACCAGGTGGCCTCTTGGAAAAGTTATAATATAAAAGTGTTAATTCAGTGCTAGCTGAAATTGCAATTGCAAGTAATCATGAAGTGCATAAGTGTATCGAATACCTTAAAAATAGATATCCAAACCTTATAGAAGAGTTATTGAGAAAATTTATACTGGACTAAGTAAATTTGTTTGCCTACCTTTACTAAAAAGTGCCATGCTGCATAGAGAGTAAAAAAATAAATTTCTGTATTTTAGCCTTGAAGTCTAAACAATTTTACCCACCCTGAGGCACCATTTTTATATACATATTTTGCTATCGCTTTTTGTATAACTCAGCTTGCACAAGTATGCAGTTTGTACGAGGAGTTTTTTTTACCTTTTAATAACTTTTTTAAGTTTTTTGAGGTTAGGCTTGTAAGGGAGGTGTGCGTAAAAATAAACCGATTACAGCCATTTTTAAGGGTGTTTGCTTATATTATCATTTACAATATATGGCTAAATTTCGGAGTCGTGCATTCATCGATGCGCTTTTATTTACATCTTTAAGCGTTTTTGAGGTTAGGTTTGTATGGGAGGTATGCGTTAAAGTAAATCGATTTTGCTAATTTTTTGTATGTTTATTTACTCCATTATTGTGAATATATGGACAAAATTTGGAAGTCCGTCATTCATCGGTGCTTTTTGAATGCCATTTTTAAGGCGTTTTTGAGGTTAGGTTTGTATGGAAGGTAGGCTTTAAAATAAACCGATCACACCAATTTTTCGTTTTTTTCTTGATTTATGTTCTTAGAGGCTACACACGAAAAATTAAAGCCCTACGCCTACTCCTTCTAATTTTTTCCAAACAATGTATGGGGCTAAACCACTGTGCGTCGTCAGCAACGACATTCTGACAGCACGCTTCCTTCTAAAATTTCACCAATACAATACATAACAAACTGTTTAAAGTTTCGAGGATTTGAACGTAACCAAGAAAGAACGGTATTGTAATCCGACCAAAAAGTCCTGTTGTTCAACCGTAGATTGTGCTGCTTGCAAATCATATCAGCTAGGCGAACACCCAATACTGATGGCAGCATCAGTTCAAGACGAGCAATTGATACTGGTTGCGTCGGAGCGACTTTTGCTTTTGCGCATACAAGGCAAACATGCAACTCAGCTGAAGTAATGATGCGAAAATATGCTACAGCTGCATAAGCCAATTCACTGACTTTCACAAACACATGTAACTGGACATTTGAATCAGATTTGGTTGAATACCATCGTGGAATCTTAACTTTTTCGATTTCTGGTAGTAGCTTCAACCAAATGAGCCACTTCTTAAATACCTCCTCATTAACTTCATCAATCCAACCTTCAGTCGTTCTCCATACTTCTTGAAAATAATTTTGAGATAGATGACGTAATGTGATAGGAAACCTAGATGATCAAATAAAGACATCAGAGTACGCAAGACATCTCTTTTTGGTGGTTTCTTGTGTACGCTTAGTATATCCTTCTCCACTCTGTACAGCTTCAAAGAATAAGTAAATACATCACAATCAGTGGACCACCACATTCCCAAGACCTTTTCATTCCCCATTTCGGACGATGGATCTTTAATGTGCACAGACACCAGAGACTTCCAGCTCTCCAAGCATAGAATTCAGAGACGTACCACGTACTTTGGCGGCTGCATCCCAGACGAGACGAACTTTCCGAGGTTTTTTCGGGTTGATAACAGTGAAAATAGGCAGATACCAAGTGATGCCCCTATCGTCAATAACTTCTTCTGATGAAAGTTTTCGTGCATAACCTTTTTCAACTAACGCTAGTATTTGCTCGTTTATGAGGGGTATTTGTTCTGGATCTGACTTTCTCTTAAGGTAAATTAGGCGCCTCATAGCAATAGCATAACTATTTGGTACTGTAGGAATATTGTCTTTCCATAACAAACCGGTTTCAAATCGCTTTCTAATCCTTTTTGTGGTTGATTGTAGAATTTGGTTTGCACGCTCGCCTTCGGTTGATTTCAGCTCGAATTTTCGACTTAAAAGTTTCAAGTGAGAGGTAACTGGATTCAATTTCATGCAACCTCTTCCACTCCGATTCACACTCGCACTCTTCGATTGTATGGAAGCCAACAGTTGTGCTTGCGGCCCCACCTCCACCATGAATTACCCATCCAAGTCGAGTTTTCGATGCATAAGGCTTGTTTTGATTCCCCTCTGTAGTCTTGGAAGAATTACATACATATCCGTTATTGAGCCCAATGAGAATTTGTGGAACAGCATTATGGTAAAGTTCCATGCGAATTTTTTTCAAATGGGAATAACATGACAATTCTTCCCTCGTAGCACTTTGTATTGGAAGCGCTAGACTTTTGATAGTATAAACGTTTAAAATGTCAAACTTCTTCGCGTTCGGATGTCGCCGTTATATTTGCAGGTCTACTAACATAGAATTTCGTGTGGTATCCGATGTCCATTTGAGGCACAAATACTTTCGTTAACCTTTAAGACCTAATTGATCGCAGACTCTTTTCTCCAGAAGAGTAACGTTAGATCCATCGTCTAGAAAAGCGAAGGTATCCAATTTACAATTGTTACTGCGAAGCGTAACTGGAACTGTTTTGAAGTAGGTTTTGCTTCCACTTTACTCACTGGCGTGTGCGGTTACAACTGAAGCCTTGGGTGCGAAATTGTGCAACAGCTTGTGATGTCTTGCTTCGCGACCTTGAATACTGCATTTCAAATCACTGCAGCGGAAATTGCCATGTTTCTGCAAACAAATTCGGCAAAGTTTCAGCTGCTTTACTTTGTCCCACCTCTCCGAGAGCGTCATTGCGTTGAACTTCGTACAACTATTCACTAAGTGACTCGCCTTACAAATCATGCAAACTGGCTTCCACAACAAATTCTCTCTTTCGTGCGTATGCAAACTACCGCTCATCCTTGAAAAACCAACATTTGGACTAACCTGCGTGACGGCTTCCGCAATATTTAATAGCCATTTTGAAAAGGAGCAAATATTGGCTTCTTGGTCGATGCTGAACATGGCCCAGTTCAGCTTAATTTGAACAGGCAACTTGTCTACCAATTCCTGAAGCAGTAAAGGATTTATCATGTGGGCTTCTAACACCGATGCTTCAATCGTTGAACAAAGATTTCTGATTGTTATTGCATAGCTAACAAGTGTTTCCAGTTTATCAGCCTTTGGTGGTGCTTCGGCACGAATTTTCCCCAATATATTATAGATGATAATCTCCGGGCGACCAAACTTCACTTTCAAAGTTCGTAAAACGTCTCCGACATTTTTTGGGAGCAAGAGATGAGAGCTCACTGCTTCCAACGCTTTTCCATTAAGGCAGACATGGGCACTTTTTTGCCCGCGCAGTAGCGAAAGTGCGAGCGCGGGCTGGAGAAAGGGAAAAACAGTTTACGGGAGGAAGGGTATGAAAAGTTGCGAAAAAATTATTTAAATTCCACCGACATCATGTTCATCGCAGTACGGCTGCGGTAATACTGACTTTGTGTACCAAACAAAGAGTATACATTTTCCTCATATACACAATAAAAGCGCAAACAGTCAACGAAGTAGCGTAGACGTAGGTTGACGCAGACACGATCTAGCTTATGGGATTCGCGTGTTAACGAAAACTCACCACCGCATGGCGGTGACGTGGCCGTTGCTTCTCTCTCTCTCTATCAACAGTAAATTTTATATGCTGCTACGTACCAGTGATATGCTTCGAGTAACAATTTCGAGTTTCGAGCCAACTCGTTGCAAGGCAACTCATACGAATTAGTTGTACTCCACTATGACAATACAAGCGAAGCAAGTATATGTTTCATGAAAAGCTGTTCGATAGGCAAGCTTGTTTAAAATATACGCAACCAAGATTTGGTTCGAAAAAAATGTACATGTCAATGAGTTGAACATTAAGCAGAAAAGTACGTATGACTCGTTCGATGTACGTACTTTCAATCAACTCTTTTCAAGCTGTATATGTACATACCTATGTATGTACATACGTATGTATGTATGTAATGTAATTTTTGTTCCTTTGTAAAAGCAAGTATGTATAGGATGCAGAAGAGCCCCCTGTAGTTCTGCTGGAGTTTTGCTGGTGGCTGGTGCTGGTGATTCCATGCATCACCTATTGTTAGGCAATTTGCTAGCGATATTATGCATTATTGGTCGTTAGGCAAAGAGCTAGCGATTAGTAATCGTCACTAGTGCACCAGGTAATCGCTAGCTAAAGGACAAACCACGCGCACCCTCTCGGTACGCTTAAATGACATTGCCATGTTAAATTCGTTAGGCAAAGGAATTGGGGTAGTTATAGTTTAATGAAATATCCGCATGTTATTTTGTTCCGTAATAATTGCATTTTTTATGTTAATAAGGATAATAAATGAAACATACTGCGTATATGTACTTAATATTGAATAATGAGTAAAGTGGAGGTCTGGTGAAGAGTCAGAAAAAGCAGGGACCGGAAATAACAGTTGTTTTTTTAACAGTCAAACTTGGCCAAATATTTTTTAAGTCCGAAATGAAAGTAATTTCCTGATAGTATACAAACCGCATATCCAAATTAAGTATAAAATGAAAGAGGACAGAAATAGCTTTTAAACAGAAATAAGACAGAAATAGCTTTTAAACAGAAATACATAACGAACGAATGTTACCACCTCTATTTATATTTTGTTTATAATTGAAAACTAAAGAAATTCGTATACTTGCTCTTGTGTTAAAGCCCGTTCCTTTAGAAAAAAATTAAGCTACCAATGAAGAAAATCGATATATAAATAAGAAAGTAATTATTAAGTAACGAGAATACGCAAGGATTTTTTTGGAGAAAAAGTGTTACTCATACGCCACATACACCTGAGTTGCATCGTAAGCAAGACCTGCCACGAATGATTAATTAATTTCACGGAAACTATCAGGGCTATCGAAAAGTTATGTATGTACGGTTTATAGAGAATTTTAATTGCTTTCATTTACCGTTTCTCGTATTACAATTATTCAATTGGTTCGATATATGTGATTAAGTGAAACCACTCCTGTTTTTGTAAACTGAATAAGGGTAATTTGCAAATATCTCGAAAAGTTATCAATAGAAAAAAAAATATCTCGCTTTCCGGAATCACCGGGAAATTCTACATAAGAATTGGATAGTGGCATCCATAGAACATTTTTGCTGTAAACCAGAATAATAAGTATGATTTGGCCGTCATGCAAAGGTACACACATATAGAAAAATACCACGCAGATACTCCATTATACTGAAAAGTGTACGCTTGGAATATTCTTATAAATATTCGTTTCAAACGAAAATAAGTTTTTTTGCAGTCTCACATATATGTATGAATGTATCCTCTGTAACATCATCTCCTTTGCAATGTCCTTGAAATCTGTTCGGACTACCGGGATCGCTTTTTCTCATTTATTAGCGCCCGACATAGGCAATTTCCGGACAACTCATATTTGAGTCGCGAATGAAAGACAGCGCAAATTTTTTGTTTATCGCATTTCAAATATTAGCGATGTGATGTTAAATCTGTATGCATTTTTCCTTCGCGATAAAAGAAGTGCATGCCAAAATAAAAAACCATATTGCATTTCCTATGTCCATGAATACTTTTTGTTTATTTCATTATTAAAAATTATATGTAAATACATTCATATGCATAGACGTATTCACATCGATAAAACGAAGTATTTGAAATTTATTGCGACAAAATAACAAAATTTAAAAATACCTGAAATAATCAGTATACTTTACTGACGCCAATTGGAAATGCCAAGGGAAGCTTTACTTTATTTACAAACTAGATACAAATTCATAGCATACAAATTCTTTAATAGCGCATCCAATATCATCTTCTACTTCACAAAAAACAGACCACACTTCACTACGACCTTTTCTTTTATTACATTTTCTTAGAACACCGCTTTTGAGTTTTTCAGAAATATTTTCAATTGTATTCGACATAATTTACGCACGTCAGAATCTTACAATAAAAACTGTAGAACATATAACTCTCGAATGAATACAACACGTCGTTTATACAGAACGAGTATCTCAATATACAAGCAACGATTCGGTTGGTTTGAAATTGTACAAGTGTATGATTCGAACAAAAAAAACTGTTCACTGCGTTGACTCGGTATAAAATTTAAAAGCAAGTTGCGGCTCGTACGCTTGACGTTGTTCATGTATCAAATCATACGTACATTAGTTCAGTATAAACGAACTCCAAATTCAAGTAGCTCCTTGCTTTTCTCTGCTACGTACGTCAACCTACGTTTACGCTACGTCGTTGACTAACTGAGCTTTAAGCCATCGTTCGGACTTCGCTCCGATAGGAGTAGATTTGTTCCGTTTTGTCGAAAAAAATTTGAAACCTAGTCCACTACTTCGCTCAACTGAAAATCTGCTCCGTTTTGTTGCATCAACAAATTTACTCTTCAAATAAAAAGGAGGTGGGGTTTTTAATAGCAAACTAAAAGTTATATTTTACCTTTTTATCGACACGATTGTTACATTGGTGAGCTACAGCAACTTTGCAAATACACTTGAATTCGTGAATAGGCCCTCACAATCGCCCGATTTGAACCCGATCGAAAAATATTGCTGTGTCTAAAGTTCTGTAATTGCGTCGTTGCCCACCGATGTAACAATTGTCCCGGTAAAGAAAGAATGAAATAACTTTTTATTAATTTTAACCAAGGCATTTTAACTTTAATGATAATTGCTCGCTGGATTAAGGCGCCTTTACACGGGTCGATTTTCTAGTGGATTTTTGTCGTTCAACCAAAATTGACCCGTTTAAATGACATCTCAACCACTAGCTGGTCGATTTTCCAGTCTACAGATATCGACCCTTATAAGGCCGCTTTAGCTCCTTATTTGTACAAGGATACGAGGAGAAATGAATTGTTTTTTATAAAGATAAGAAATGCACATCTACTACGAATACTTGATATTAACTTCCATTTTTGTAGTCCGAACCCAGCAGAGAGCGCTCGGTGAAGGTCAGCTAGTGATCAAATTTGCCAACAGGGCTGCCAAACATGCATAGCTATGAAGTGCCATATTGAGGATAAAAAAGTGCTAAAACGTGCCGAATAGAAAATTAAAAGTGCCAAAAAAGGTGTCATTATCTTTAGTTCTTCCCATTAGCATTAAAATTAGACAAATTAAAACAAAAGCCCAATGTCAAAGTAAGATAAACCAGTTGTATACACCATAGAAATTAGAAAATTTTAGTTGATAAAAAGAAGTACACGCAAAGGATTTAACAAAAATGTATTTAAATTTGGCTTTTTTTCAAAAGTGCCATTTTGGCACTTTGTGCAAAATTGAAAAATTCAGTGCCATTTCAAGTAAAATAGTGCCAAAAATGGCACGGTTTGAGCCAAGTTGGCAGCCCTGATCGCCAAGTTTTTTATTTAAAAAAGCACCAAAATACTGAAAATAGCCCAATTTTCCCAAAAAAAAAAAACAAATTTTGTGTTTCTGTGATTAATGGTATTTTCGCATATAAAGCTGTATGTTCAAATATTTTAAGTAATCACACAATGAAACTTGTAAATATTTCCAACTATGCGCAGTTAATCAATTTAATAAATTTAATTTGCAAAATGTTTTTTTATTCGTAAAACAATTTCCAAAACTTGGTTTTTCTAGAGACTTTATTTTCATGCAATTGCTTACTTTTGTACAAATGCGCACACCCAGCTAATTAGCAGAATATTCTATGGATTCCGTGATAGAGACTGTGTGAAAATATTGCGTTTGGATTATCTTGGAGCTTATTATCCAGAAGAGAAGCTCGGCCAAACACTAACATATGTGTAAGTCAAATACAATGTCACCATAGAATCACGTTTTTATTATAAAATTGCTTGAAAGGGCACCAAAGAACAAAACAAGCGCTAAACTAAACAATTTTCGCCTTTTAATTCCCTAAACGCTCTTAATTTCTTGCGAAAGGCACAAAGTTGGCAACAGTTATATCGATGTCAAATTTGCTCATATATAAGCATGGACAGTGAGCGCCTGCTTAAAGAGCGTAAGCATTACATGCAAATACATGCGAGAGCGTAACAAAGCGAACGCAAATTCATTCAAACGTAATTGGCACACTAACACAATCACTCTTTCAGCTCGCGTTTACTTGTGGTAGTGATCACATCTGCTCATATACACTCCTCGTCATTTGAGCACACCCTTTCAATTCTTAGTATTTACAGTTTTCCGTTTGTTTATTTAATATAATTTTTTTGTAAAAATATCGTCACTACATACGAATAAAGGCGCGTGAAAAAAAGCGTTTAAAAAATTTTGCGAAAAAAGATGCTTATAAAAAAAACTTTGGCGAAGTATGTTAAGAGTATTTGAGGCTGAAATTTTTTATGCGTCTTTTTTCGCCGTCAACTTTTGAGCTCGCGCCTTTATTCGTGTCTAGTGACGATATAGCATATTCTACGGGTAAATGCAATTTTAAAATTTTTTACAAACTAAAACTTAAAAGAAAGTTTATTTTCCATTTCTTGGGCAGCATTTTATATGATTTTTTCGTTTTTCTCGAGAGCTGGAAACAGTTCTTAAAAAAGGTCAACATAGGAGTGTGCCATCCTAATGACCTGCAGTGAATAAGTTAATAAAATTTTTAGAAAAATTTCTGATATGCAGTTTTGTAGCCCATTCAATTATAGTGTAATTAAGTGCAAGTTTGAAGTGACTCTAAAACAGCCCCGCTTTTTCAAATTCATTTATTTTTTATTGACAGTGCTGCGCATTTTATTCCATATAAAAGTTTTGTCGAGCATACTTTGTATGAGAAAATGCGCAGCACTATCACCAAAAAAATTTTCAAAAATCACCGCTATTTTACAGACACTTGAAACTTGCACTTTATTGTACCCCTTTGTTGACATTTTTTTAACTCAGTATAAAGTTTTAAAATCGGATGTAATGAATATTAAATAAACAAAATTAAAAGTTTAAATACTAAAGAATAAAAAGTTGAGCTATTCAAATGACGAGGAGTGTATGTGGCGTACGTTTGGGAGAGTGAGCCTTTTTACTCCAGAATGCGTGCGCAGTGGCTCTCATTGCTATACGTGTATTAGTAAGATTTGTTGCCCCCTTCCCGTTTGCCCATGATTTTCCCCTGATCTAGCCCGCGAAATGGGCTCGCTTGCCCGTACGGGCAAAAAAGCCGATACGGGCAAAAGTGCCCATGTCTGCTTTAAGGCATTTCTGCAGCCTTAAAAGATTTTCGGTGTCACTATATTTGCATAATTTATTTCTCTCTTGATACGAACTGTAGAAAAGCGGCCATTCTTCCGGTTTCCCCGTGAAGATTGGTAATTCCTTTGAAAGACTTTGTCGTGCTGCCACTTGAGTATTAGTGAAGGGTTGTAACCGCTGGGGTGCTTCTGTTTGAGAACAAAATTTTGCAACCCATGACTTTGTCCCCGATGCTTCTCCACTATGGCTGCTTCTTCCATCTTATTCTTCAGCTTCTGTTAACAGTCGCAGTTTCCTCTCATGATACTGTTTTTCACGTTCAGGACGTTCTAATTCCAAGCGTTGTAGCTCTAAATTTATTTGCTGGCGATGTGAGCTTGATTTCGAGGTCGCTGCCACCGTCTTTGTGGACTTTACACTTGGCACTCTCTGCATTTGACGCATTTCCATGGGTGATTTTCGACTTCAGAAGTCACTCCGGCGCAGTTGTATTGATTCCAGGCATCACATACGTCGCATTGGACCATCTCCTCGGTATCGTCTTGATTGCAGATGGTGCAGCTTTGGCCATGTGCTTTCGGTGGTGTACGAAACAATCATTGGCGTAGCAGTTTACGGTTGAAATTTATTATAATATTTTGAAGAATGTTGAGGAAGAAATTTTAAACTATATGTTGGAAAGCAAAGATGATTTTTATATAAATTCAGAAATATTCGGATCGCTTCAGAAAATTATAAAAATTTTCCTCAATGAATGGAAAAATCAAAGGTACAAATGTTTCTACAAATAATGTAAAATGGAAATACAAGAAAGTTAAAGATACAACAAGTAAACAGCAAGTGTCTGTAACAATCCTCCTAAATGCTCGGAACGATTTATGATCCACTTTGGCTAATCGCCAAGTTAGAAAAAGTGCCGTGATGTCAGATTAAATCGATCTGCTGCACCACTGAGTATATCGAGCTCTTGTGTATTATGATTGGCCCAATGGATGTGTTTTGCCAGTATTATTATGGTTGAAGCTTCATTCGGAGACACCAGGGTTGAGTTGTGCAGGGGTAAATCTCAAATCGCCACCGATAAATCAACCGCCAGGACCATTGCGCGCCTTTTACTGTAATACTTAATTTAAAATAATTGAAATTAATTTTTAAAAAGGTTGCACCCCTTGTGAAAGACTTAAAGATTATTCAAAACTTTCAAACTAAAGGTTTCTTAACTATATTTCGTTAGGCAACCATATTTTAATTCTTCAGATGGCCTGCGTATAATTAATTTAGACTTGACTTTTTAAACAGTTGGCAAGCCTTTTCAAAATACAGTTTTTTTAAGCCTCTTGACATCCATTTTTTAATATAATTTTGAAATAAATAACTCCCTTAATTGTAGTTAAATTTGATTTTTTTTAAAGGGTGGCAGCCATGAGTTAATAATGATTTTATATATCTCCATACAAAGTTCCAGTAATATATCCAAAATATTTCCTGAGTAATGTAGTATGAAAGAGAGTAGAGTGCAATGGGGTATAGTCGTTGCGCTGGGTATGCAGTTACAGTTGCATGGCTATACTCAATCCCGACTCTTGCGTCCTCGTTCGCGCACTCTGGGCAACGTGAGCAACCCATGTGCGAGATGCGGTAACCAATCCGAGTGGAGCCTTGGGTCACGGCAGAAAGGGAGGGAGCTTCGGTGGGGCCACTCTGACTTATTCGGTTTAAGGGCTCACTGAAGTCTGCAGCGTCTGTTCACCAGTAGGTGCGGCTGCAAGCGGGTGTCTGCTTGGAGCAAGCGGCTCGCTATATAAACGTGTACTTGGTTGCGAAACCACCCCCGTCCCAGCAATGGGTTGTGCGCTAAGCTTGGGACCCGCCACGTAAAAACCACTTCCAGTGAAGAAGCAAGGCAAAGCCTCGGATGAGAACCCCTTCCCCCCCCCCTTATGATGACGACCACGGCAAACGTTTAAAGGACTACGATTTGAGGGCATGCACCTGGAATATCCGGACCCTTAATGGGGAAGGTGCCTCTGCCCGGCTGGTTGATGTCCTCGTAAGGACAAAAGCTGATATCACCGCCATCCAAGAAATGCGTTGGACGGGGTAAGGCAAACAATGTCTGGGGCCTTGCGACGTCTAGTACAGCTGCCATGTAAAGGAGCGCAAATTCGGTGTTGGATTTGTGGTGGGAGAGAGACTCCGTCGCCGAGTACTGTAGTTCACCCCGGTGGACGAGCGTCTAGCCACAATCCGCATCAAAGCGAGATTCTTCAACATCTCGCTCATCTGCGCCCATGCCCCGACGGAAGAGAAGGATGAGGCATCCAAGGATCTCTTCTATGAGCGCTTGGAGCGCACGTACGAGCGCTGCCCCCGTCATGATATCAAAATCGTGCTTGGCGACTTCAATGCCAGGGTGGGCAAGGAAGGGATCTTTGGAACCACCGTCGGAAAATTCAGCCTCCACGACGAAACGTCTGACAACGGATTGAGGCTGATCGGCTTCGCCGGGGCCCGAAACATGGTAGTATGCAGTACTAGGTTCAAGAATAAAACGTTCCATCAAGCTACGTGGCTGTCTCCGGATCGAAAAACGAGAAACCAAATCGATCATGTGGTGATAGACGGAAGGCACGCTTCCAGTGTTTTAGACGTACGCACACTCCGAGGCCCAAACATCGACTCGGACCACTATCTTGTTGCAGCCAAGATACGCACCCGCCTCTGTGCAGCAAAAAATGTGCGCCCAAATATGCAAGGAAAGCTTAACGTCGAAAAGCTGCAATCACAACAGACAGCCAGCGCTTTCGCTACTCGACTCTCACACCTGCTCTCAGAGAGCACTCTTCAACAAACTGACATATGCGAGCAGTGGAACCACATTTCCCGCTCATTAAGTACCGCCGCCGAAGAAGTAGTCGGATTTCAGCGAGCCCGAAAGAACAACTGGTACGATGAGGAGTGTCAGGAAGCTGCAGAGAAAAAAGATGCCGCCTACAGGGCCACGTTGCGATCGGACGCAACGCGCGCTATGTGGGACCGCTATAGGGATCTGAAGAGGGAGGCGAGACGTATTTGCCGCAACAAGAAGAGAGAGGCCGAAATACGTGAGTGCGAAGAGCTTGAAATGTTGGCCGACAGGAGGAACGCCCGAAAATTTTACCAGAGAGTTACGCGACTTACGGAAGGTTTAAAGACCGGGGCGCACTCCTGTAAGATCAATAATGGCGACCTAGTAACTGATGTCCAGAGCGTACTTAAATTATGGAGGGAACACTTTTCCGCCCTACTAAATGGTAGCAGCACGGAAAGTTGTGGAGAAGAAGAACCCGAGCCCGCAGTCGATGATGACGGAGTCGACGTTCCACCGCCTGACTATGACGAGGTACGTATAGCAATAACGCGGCTGAAAAACAACAAAGCCGCTGGAGCTGACAGCCTGCCAGCTGAGCAATTCAAGTACGGCGGCGAGGAGTTGATAAGGTGCATGCATCAACTCTTGTGCAGAATATGGTCAGATGAACGCATGCCCGACGACTGGAATTTAAGTGTGCTCTGCCCAATCCACAAGAAAGGTGACCCCGCCATTCGCGCCAACTACCGCGGGATCAGCCTTCTAAGCATAGGTTATAAGGTCTTATCGAGCGTATTGTGTGAAAGACTGAAGCCCACCGTCAATGAGCTGATTGGGCCTTATCAGTGTGGCTTTAGACCTGGCAAATCCACCATAGACCAGGTATTCACAATACGCCAAATCTTGGAAAAGACCCGCGAGAAAAGGATCGACACTCACCACCTATTTGTCGACTTTAAAGCCGCTTTTGACAGCACTAAAAGGAGTTGCCTATACGCCGCTATGTCTGAATTTGGCATCCCCTCAAAACTCATACGGCTGTGTAAAATGACGTTGAGCAATACCACCAGCTCCGTCAGAATTGGAAAAGACCTCTCCGAGCCGTTCGCCACAAAACGGGGTTTCAGACAGGGCGACTCCCTTTCATGTGACTTCTTTAATCTGATGTTGGAGAAGATAATAAGAGCTGCAGAACTGAACCGATCAGGAACAATTTACTACAAGAGCGTGCAATTGCTGGCTTATGCCGATGACATCGACATCATCGCTAACAAAAACCGCGAAGTCTGTTCTGCCTTTTCCAAGTTGGATAGGGAAGCAAAGCGAATGGGTCTGGTGGTAAACGAGGACAAGACGAAGTATCTCCAGTCATCAAAAAAAAAAGTCAGCACATTCGCGCCTTGGCACCCACGTCACTGTTGACAGTTACAATTTCGAGAAAGTAGAGAATTTCGTTTACTTGGGAACCAGCATTAACGCCGATAATAATGTCAGCATTGAAATCCAACGTAGAATCACTCTTGCCAACAAGTGCTACTTTGGACTGAGTAGGCGATTCAGGAGTAAAGTCCTCTCTCGACGTACGAAAATCGCGCTCTATAGGTCACTCATCATGCCCGTGCTGGTATATGGCGCAGAAGCATGGACAATGACAACATCCGATGAGGCGGCTCTTGGAGTGTTTGAGAGAAAGATTTTGCGGAAGATTTACGGGCCTTTACGCGTTGGCGACGGCGAGTACCGCAGACGATGGAACGATTAGCTGTATGAGCTTTACAACGATATGGACATAGTGCAGCGAATTAAAATACAGCGGCACCGCTGGCTTGGCCATGTCGTTCGAATGGACACCGACGCTCCAGCTCTGAAAGTATTCAACTCGGAACCCGCTGGTGGTAGCAGAGGAAGAGGGAGGCCCCCACTGCGATGGAAAGATCAGGTGGAGAAGGACTTGGCTTCACTTGGCGTTTCCAATGGGCGTCAGTTGGCAAAGAGGAGAAACGACTGGCGTGCTTTGCTGAACTCGGCCAAAATCGCTTAGGCGGTTACAGCGCCAAAAAAAGAAAGAAGAAGAATGTAGTATGAAAAATTCCGTTTGTATGGGAGGTGACACGCCTTCTTGTCTAATCAAGATTAAATCTATCCTATATTTTAAGTTGGGCTAAATGACAGCAGTGTACAAAATTTCAAGATGATCGGTTGATATGTATATATATAGTCAGGATTCGAAAATAGCACATTTATATTTTTGCCCCTCGGCAATATGTTAAAATATCTTTGAACACGTAAATATAAATACATACATATCGTCACTAGACACGAATAAAGGCGCGCTAGTGTTTCGACGGCGAAAAAAGACGCATACAAAAATTTTACGAAAAAAGGCGCTTAAGAAAAACTTCGGCGAAGAAAGACGCCTAACCTAGTTGACGGCGGAGAAAGACACGTAATCATAGATTTATACTTGGCGAAGGACTGTCACTTCAGCACTATTTCCCAAAAACTATTAACGGAATGTACATACCAGGGATGTTGTGAATGTGGAATTTTAGACATCCGCGGATGCGAATGCGGATGTTAAAAGAATGCGGATGTCATGTATTTTTAAGAAATAATTTAGGTGGGTAAATTAGATGATTTAGGTAAATATAAAATGGAAAGATTAATAATTTTTAATAATCTGCCTTATCCTTAGTTTTTCACGGTACCCTGGAAACAATTTCAATCCTCAAGTTGCTTCCCTTCACCGATTCCTGTTGCTACTATTTCGTGGGACCTCACTGACCATTTTCCAAAAAAAAAGATGAAAATCCGTCCGGCGCTTTTTTCTATGGTAACTTTTACTAATTCAAATATTATACAGGCCAACAAAAATTGAAAAAAATTTGGTTTCCTAAAATGCTAAAGCTGTTTTTGATAAACTTTTTTGTGCTGATTACGAATCTGTAAGTACAAATTTTCCAACAGCTTTAGACTTTAAGAAAAACGTGGTCAATTAACCATCAAGTCAAGGTGCACCGTGTTTGCCCGAAAAAAAATTCACCCGAAAATTTGTATTCCGCCCATAGTAAATACATAAAAACCAAAAGTGAAAAGTGAACCGGTTCGGCGAAAATTAAACTCATGATAAGACTGAATGGTTTTTAGTACTTGAATTTAAAAATTGGAACAATGCACTTAATAAAAACTTTTTAAAGGGTCGTAAATCAAACCTGCGCCACTATATAACTACTCGCTCGAGGCGACAAACTTCAAACTTGGCAAAATTGTAAATTCTTTTCGATTGACACTGCACCAGTTGAGAGGACTTTCAGTTATATTTATTTATTTTTATTGCGGTGCAATTATTACTTTTTGAGAATTTCATCGGGGCTGCAAATGTCGGATGTATCCTTCTGATTTTCATCTTCACAATCTAGCATCATGGCACAATCGTTGTTTAAACACCGTTTTTTCCTAAGAATTCTTCATTCTCATTCTTTTGGTTGTTTCGGAATTTGGAGAACCTGTCACGTCATCAGCGTTTTTCGATCTTAGTTTTTGTAAATCATTTTGAATGCTTTCTTTTGTGATATACGTAAGTGCACTTGCACAATATTCCAGGGACCGAAAATAACAGTTATTTTTTTCCGAGTTAAATTTGGCCTAATATTTTTTATTCCGAAATAAACGTCCTATCCGGATAATAAACAAACCGCTTAACCAAAATCAACAAATTTGGTATCATATGAAAGAGGACTGAAATAGCTTTTAAACAGAAATAACGAATGAAGGTTACCACCTCTATTTATATTTTTGTATAACTTAACGAAATTCGTATAAATATAAACCTGACTCAATGTTTGTTCTATGGTAATTAATTAACATTTTTTATGGAAATATTTTTAAATGTGTGGCTTTCCTGGTTTAGACATTTCAGTTTTAAAGCTATTTAAGTCCTCTTTCATGGATACCAAACTTATTTAATTTGGATACGCGGTTTGTTTATTATCCTGAAAGTACTTTTATTTCGGAATAAAAAATATTTGGCTAAGTTTAACTCGTAAAAAAAAATAACTGTTATTTTTGGCCCCTTCAATATTCGCATTCGCCAAAGATCCGCATTGATTTTTGCGAATGCGAATGTTAAAATTAATGCGGAAGCTCCGCTGTTGCGAATGCGAATGCGAATATTCGTAACAACCCTGGTACATACTATTACACCCGCAAACATAGTTGACCGCGAAAATAAGTTTACGCGTCCTTCTTCGCCGTTAAATATTTTAACGCGTCTTTCTTCGCCGTCAGCTATGTTAAGAGTCTTTCTTCGCTGAAGTTTTTTTATGCGCCTTTTTCGCGGTCAACTTTTGTGCTCGCGCCTTTCTTCGTGTCTAGTGACGATATGTACAAAGTATATAAATGTAGAAACACATAAATCGCAGTGCACTATCAGATTACTGACACACAAAATACATAAATGTAAAAACACATAAATCGCAGTACACTATCAGATTACTTACACACAAAATACATACACACACATGATAAGATCACGACATCAACCCTTATGCTACTAAAGACTCAAGGCTCTTAGCCCAGTTATTCATACTTAGCTTTGCATGATAATTGTCACATAAGAATCTGTTAAATGGGCTTTGCGTGTCAGATGTTACCCAACGCATAGCACATAACTTGTAGAATTCTATTGGGTTTTGATTTTTACGTAAAAATGGTATAGCATTGCAAGTATGCATAACTGGGCCTTTAGGGCCGGTTACTCAATGTCTGGTTAGCACTAATCTGCGGTTACACATCGTTATCGACGTCTTCGACTCCATGCATATAATAGGGAGTCGGTAACGTCGATAGCTATGTTCAACCGGAGATTAGTGTTATGCAGCGTTTTTGCTGCATTTAAAATGCAACATTTAGCACTTTCGAACATATGTTTTCGAAGAGCGTTCATGCTATCGCATTTAGCAAATGTACATTTACGCGAGTTCGAAATCGTATGCTTTTGATAAACAGCCGTGATCCCTATCTATTACGATCAATTCTCACGCAGAAGATAATGTGCAAAAAACCCCACTGAAAAGGAAAAAAATAAATTTGAAACCAAAAATTCAATACAAAAACTTGAATTGTTTTAACCATAACCAAACATTTGTTTGTGTATATATTCGTTTGTCGGTACTGTCAATTAAATTTTCTTCACTTAATTAGGAAACAAAGCAAACAGAGTTGATCGCAAATTGATCCAGATTTCTATCAGCATCACATCGATGTTGGATTTGCGTAACTTTTCTTTATCCAAATAATGTAAAATAATAAATGAAATCTCGATCGGCGATCACTGAAACGCAGCTAGCCACTGTATACGCGAAAAAGCAATGTTGCCACTTTTCTCATTAAACCATGTTGGAATCGTGAAAATTTTGGAAGATCACAGGGTTGATTTTAGTATTTAGATTCTTAATGCAAAAATGGAGTTGCATTTAGTTGCATTTAGGTGACGAATTTTGTATGGATAAATGTACATTTAGAGTAGCATTTAGAGCAAAATGCGCTAAATGTGCTTTTACGCGTAAGCAAAAACAGCCCATTAACCAGACATTGAGTAACCGGCCCATAGTCTTAGAATGATTGTATACTCAAGTGCAAAGATGCACATGGAAACAATAACATATTTAGAGGATCAATGCATTGGTCCCTTATCTCATGTAGATAAAAGGGCATATTTACAGATACAAAACTACAAGCTAATACACTTGACAAGAACATGTTAAGTGTAAATGCAGCAATATCGATATACACACCTAAATAAATAACCTCAACATACATACACATACATGTAAATATATACACATATACAAACTTCATTTTAGTCCTAAGATTTAGTATAAAAATTAAATCACGACAGAATTAAAATAAATTCTCATTTGTACAGAATAAACTTGTTGTCTCTCTTGTATCACCCCCACCCGAGACAGGGATATTAGATACAGCTACAAAACTGTACAGTAGTGCTAAAAATAGATTACTGTAATCACATTCACTCCCTTACACTTTAAATCCCATTTAAAAAATTCAGATTTTGGCTGTCCCTATTCAAGTGCATTGAAATGTATATATGTACATAAGTAAACATAAGGCTGCCAGACGTCCGGATTTGGCCCGGACAACCCGGATTTCAATATTCTCGTCCGGAAATTGTCCGGAATTAAAATTTGTCCTAAATTTTTACTTCGGGTAATTATTTATTACATTGATGAGTTCTAGACGCGTTCAGAATTCATTAAATTAATTTTAATTTTATTTCTTATACTAAAAATGTATGCCTTACAAATAGTTGTATTCAATCTGTAAGCTTTAAAGTTTTGCATCAATGTTACAACGTTTTTTTACTCCATTTTTCAACAAAGCCTAGAGTTGGGGTAAAAATGTAAGTTTTTTTTTTGGCAAGCTTACTTGGATTAGCATTGAAAATTAAATATCTTGGAAAACTGTTGAAGAAAATATTACAGTAATAGGATGTTATACTAGTCTTAAATTCGATGAAGATACCATTTTTGCGAGATTGGCTGCGGAAGCACTATAATAAGTAAAGAAAAACCGTAGGGAGAGTGGCAAAAACTAAGAATGGAGAAAGGTGGAATGCAAATAAAAACATAGCACAATCGACCAATTTAGACTTAAAAAATTCACTAATGCTAGTTGAGTTTGCTTTGTGTATTTCAGGCACAGCTGCCTCAGTAGAAAAGACATTTTATGTTGAATCAAATTTTTAAACGTTTATTATAGGTTTCAAAATGAAGTGTCATTGATATTGGTTATTTTGCTACACCAACTTTACATTGAATTCTTGTACAAAAATAGATCTTTCATCTTAAATTCAAGGTTAACATGTTACAATCATGCAGAAAAGTACGACGGCAGTAACTTATGTACTTCAATTACAATCTATCAAACCAATGACCTTTGTTAAAAAAGGCGTTCATGCCGAAAAGTAATCAATTCAGAATATATTCGACTCCGTGTATGGATTTTCACAATCAGAAAATCCATATCATGATTCCAGAAAATTATAAAAAGAATAAAAAATGTACAAACAAGAAGATATGTACAAATAAGCTACAATACTCGCTAGTGTAATTTTTTAATTTTTTACGTTTCAAAAAATAAATAATAAGCATTCAAAGTATATAAAAATAAATTTTTAGCACAAAATTGTTTAATCTTCAAATATAGAATTTGACGTACGTTTCATTTTAGTTAAAAACTTAAATCCTAAAGTGCCCGCAATCCTTTCATCGAAAGGGGTCGAAAGGTAGGCTACCTCAATAAAAAAGTTTTATAGAGATACTAGCAGGCCCGGCGAACTTCATCCAGCCAAAAATTAATATTTTTATTGAAACATTTGGTCCACCGTTTTCGCCAGCCATTTACGTTCACGTTTGGTCATGGCCGTCTTAAATAACCTGACGAAAGCGTTATACCGGGAAGAAGTCCTTGCGGCTCGATGGTGAATCGTCCTTGAATATGTATAGTATAGTTGGTGGCAATCTCCAAACTGGTGAGTATCATTGGTCCGCCATTGGGTTTAGTCAACGTAAAGCAAGGACCGCAATGGTTCTGATGGTTGATTTAACGGGGTTAATTTGACTTTGATCTGTGGTGCCTCAGAATTGACGATTTTTAGCAATAACCCGACTCCAGCGCCACCTGCGCATCTTTTTTTTGCAATAGTATTGCCCCTATTGTTACGATTATCCTCGAAACCTTGAGGGATTACCCAAATATACT
>NW_023458555.1:60360450-60388259 GCF_013731165.1 Rhagoletis pomonella | reverse complement strand
CCTATTTCTCGTTGTTCGCTTTGTGTTGCCGCAGTATTCGCCACACTATCATTACCAATACACCTTGAATATGAGTCAAATCGGATCACCAATACGATTTTGAGTAATAACTCGACTCCAGCGCCACCTGGCGTTTTAAGTTGTGAACTTAAACTATACAGGGACCTACTCAGACACATCAAAAATGTCATTAAAATCGTTTCGGTCGTTTAGGAGGAGTCCACCCACAAGAATAAGTCTTTTACATACTGACACTCTTCGGAATTTTTGCCCATACAAAAAAAAACTATAACGCATTCTTTATACGGTGAAAATGCGCAACATCATCAGCGAAAAAAATTCTCAAAAATCAAGGGGAACTTATAGGGACTTAAAACCTGCACTTTATTATACAGAAATTGAGTGAACTATAAAACTACATACCCAAAATTTGGTGCCATTTGATGCAAAATGAACTATAGTCCTATAAAAAATTTACAAAAATATGTATTATGAAAAAGAAAAAACACTGTATTCTGGGTGTATACATATATTTACAGATGGATAAAAGTTTCAATATGTTTGGAAAGAGCCATGCTTCCTTTTCCAGTAGCCCCAATACTACAAATATTTCCAGAGATATACGCTATGAAAAATTCGATATGTATGGGTGATGCCACTCTCCTTTAGTATATCGAAAGTCTGCAGTAGGTGCCCAAATTTCGGTACAGCCGTTCGCGGGATCACCTCTTATAAAAAGATGGAGCTTCTCTTTATATAATTAGTGTCGGTAAAACAGGGCAACACCGATTTTGTTGCGGCAAATGGTAAAGCTGTTTTTGATAGACTTTTTTATGCTGATTACGAATTCGTAAGTATAAAGTTTCCAATAGAGCTGCAAAACTATCGATAGTTTGAAAAATACTATCGATATATTCGATAGTATCGTATAGTATCGTGTTGTATATGTAGGGAAAATTCAACTCCGAACAAAATGTGTATAATATATACTTATGTATGTACATATGTAAATGAAAATATTTCACATATGAAAGTATAAATATTACATCTTAAACGTGAAATTCTAAATATTTTCCTTAGTTAAATTCACAGCGTCACTTATTTAAGTAACGATCACACAATTTCAATGCACCGGCACTATCGAAACTATCGCCCGAAAATAATCGATGTTTTTCCAAAAATAAAACTATCGATTTTATCGATGTTATCGATATTATCGATAGTTTTGCAGCTCTAGTTTCCAATAGCTCCAAAATTAGAGAAAAACGTGATGAAAGAGTCAAAAAATAACGTTTTTTACAATATTTGAGAAGCTCTAGCAAGGAAACAAAGGGTGATAGAACCTTCCACTTAGGCTTAAATTAAAGCTTGAACTACATACTACTATCCCTGAAAATACTATTCCAGCACCGGGCCTTTGGGCGCCTATACTCATTTACTTTTTATCGCCCAACAATAAAAAAAAAATACTGGAAAATTATGCGATTGAAAAAAAAAATTGTAAAAATCACTGTTAGCTGTTCAGCAAATGACTATAGGCGACCTTAGGGTCAAGGTGCAGGTATTTTCAGGGATTGAAGTCAGAAGTCCAAGTCTTAATTTAAGCCTAAGTGGAAGGTTCTAACAACTTTTGCTTAATTGCGGTAGGTACTCAAACTTCCCAAAATCAGTTTTTCCTATTCAAGCAAACTGCAGGAATTTTCAGGGAGAGTAGTCGAGATTTTTTGCTTTAATCTAAGCCTAAGTGGGAGGTTCTACCACCCTTTGTTTCTTTACTAGAGCTTCTCAAATATTGCGATTTTTGACACTTTGACCTCGTTTTTCTTAAAATCTGGGGCTGATGGAAATTTTATGCTTACATGGAAAATAGCGTTAACATAGCCAAATTTCAAGCAAGGCGAACCATAAATAAGATTTTCTCCAATAAATCGATATCTGGCCCACCTATCAGAAAAAATATCCTATATGTTAACCCAGACAATAAGCTACCTACGTGCCAAAGTTTAAGCAAATCGGATCATAAATAAGCCTTTTTCGAATAGATCGGTCCCTGGCCCACTTAACGGAAAAAATGGATCCTATATGGTGATCGAGGCAAAAGGCTACCTATTCCAAATGCATTTTTTAGCGTAGCCCTTCGCCACCTATCGGAAAAATTAAAACTTTGTACACTCCTCCTTCTAAACACCTTTCCAAAAAAGCAGCAACCATTCGAATCGGTTATGATTCATGCTCACAATGAATTTCACAATTATCCGATATTTTCCAAGCTTCAAAACGAATTTTCCACCTTTACATAGTCCAAAATGATCAAATCATGCGATAAAATGCAAAATATCGTCGAAAAAATTCAAATTTTTCGCGTTCTTGTGGATCTGTCTGGATTTTCCACTTAGAATTTTCTATTTTTTCATCCGAAAGCCATTCCGCAGGAATTGCACAAAAAGATCCATACAAAAAAATTAATTTTCGATTTTTCCAATTTCCCGACTTTCCGAAGGTTTTCCCAAAATTTTATTTCGTAAAAGCCTTCTCCTGGCAATTACGAACAACTAAAAAAAAAATGTAGCCAAATCGGCCCGACCGTTCTCAATTAATGAACTACTATACATTTTTCACACCACTTTTATATATAGTATATAGATTAAAATATTTTTTACCATTATTATCGTAAACTAAGTTATAGCAAATTTGTATATACTTCCCTCTAACAGGGGCGGTTTAAACCCCCAAAACCCCCGCCCCCTGCGGCCGGGCCTGATTTGAAATTAATCAAAAATGCCTAAAGCAAGGATCACACGAATTGTACATTTGCCCATTTGGCATCCATAGAGTGGTGTTGTCTAGAAATTTGTGTCAAGAATGAGTTCAACTTAACAACTACTTTCCAAACAACACCTCTGTTACTGTGAAAATGTATAAATCTGTACAAATGTACAAATCGAGTGATCCCTGCTTATGTATGATTTGTTTGGGTATAAATACATTTATGAATGTAATTTCAATATTGTTTTCACTTATCGTTCTTACAAAAGAATAAGAAAAGGGATAGAAAATCACATACATGAGAGCTTCCGGTACCTAAAAAACTCATAGAAACTTTGCCTGAAATCTGTGATAAAAATCTCTCTGTTAGGTGATGCTGGGATAGTTTGGCTGGCGTCCGGAATTAAGCGTAAAAAGTTATGGCAGCCCTAAGTATACATACAGTATGCAAAATCCATATTCGTACACCACATGTTTTATACCAATTTTGCTGATAACAAACACATTATCAAATGAGATGAATAACCTTATATGTCATTTCAGGTATAAACATATATATATTTTAATTTATTTAACAAATTTAATATTCTGAGAAAATTTAATATTTTTTACAAATTAAAAATTGTATACATTGCAAAATTCATATTCGTACACTATTTAAAGGACAATAAACAGCCTGTTATAATAAAATTAATATTTTGTTGGATATCCTCTTTGTTTTAAAACAGCATGTAAGCGGCGCGACATCGATTTCACCAATTTTTTTTCAGTTTTGGACTCATATTCTCCCACTCTTTACGTAATGCTCTTTTCAGGTCTTGAATGTTTCTGATGGTATAACTTTTTAATGAATTTTTCAAGACAGACCACAAGTTCTCAATTGGGTTTATATCAGGGCTCTGAGGTGGCGTTTTCAGGTACTTAGGGCAGGTATACAATAGCCAAAGCCTCGTATCTAAAGCCGTATGTTTGGGGTCATTATCTTGCTGGAACATGAAACGACCCCCTAAACCCAATTTTTCCGCACTTTGGTGTAGATTTCGCTTTAGTATGTCTATATACTTCTTAGCATTCATTATTCCATCAATGAAGTGCAAATTTCCTACTCCCGAAGCACTGAAACATCCCCAAACCATCACAGATGATACACCGTGTTTAAACGTGGGCATAAGATTTTGTTTATGCAAGCTGGTGTTTGCCTCCCTCCATATTTTAACTCTTCCATCTGACATTTTCAAGTTGAATTTCGATTCACCACTGAAAATAACCCTTTTCCAGAAGCGATACTCCTTATTTTGATATGTTTTTGCAAAAATTTTACGCTTTCTTCGATTAATTACATTGATAAAAGGTTTTCTTCTCGCGACTCTGCTCCGAAATCCGAGTTTTCTTATGTAATTTCGTACTGTTTGTGCAGTTACACTTATTTCGAAGTTAGAATACAAAAGAGCAGAAAGCTTAACCGCACTTATGGTCAAATCTTTTCTTATTTCTCGCAGAATAAAAGAGCGTTGGCGCCTATTTAAAACACATCTGTTCTGATTTCTAATCTTTTTATTGATTCGACCGCAATTTTTATATATTTTAATAATGGACTGAACAGTGGAGCAACTCCGTTTCACAGTTTTTCCAATTTCTCGAAGAGATTCTCCATCTTTATGTAAATTTATAACTAAATTTCTCATTTCATTTGTTAATTCACTTGATTTGCGTCCCATTTTTTTAATTTTTAACTTCTGACACATAAAAAATAGCACACTTAAAGAAATAGAGCAAATACGGTAAATTTCCAGCTTCCTTATTACAGGATGCCATGCTGTACGAATACGAATTTTGCTCACAAATTTCGACGAGGTTACCATAAACTCACGTCTACCTTATAAATGTTAAAAAATTGCATCCACTTAGAGAAGTTCTTCTAATGTGGAATATATTAATACATCTTTAAAGAGAATCTTTCAATTAAATACAGAATGAGCTGTGTTAGTTTAGTAAAACTGTACGAATATGGATTTTGCATACTGTATCTAATTCAGATGTACTGATAAATTAATAAGTTTATTCAATTATTATAAAAAGTTCCTTTTGATTAATTCAAATAAAAAATTGTGTGTAATTTACAAAGTACAGTGTTATCTGGCTGGAGTGAACACCCGATGCTACGAACACCTCGAAAGAGTGAACATGAAAAGTTTTCCATTGAGTACTCTATAGAGTGAACAATTTTGTGTCTTTGTAGAGTGAACAAAATTGAAAACCAATTCCTTCCAAATTCAAAACTGTAACGACAAATTTAATAACAAAAAGGTTAATCCCTTCGCCAGGCCGATCCCGTAAATCCCCGTATCAGGGATCTCAGCTCGGAGATTCGGCAACTAGTGAACGTACATAAGTGGAAGAAGTGGGAAGACCATCTGAAGACCTGTAACTTCGCCTCTGGTGTGAGCAAGCTTTGGTCAACCGTGAGGTGATTGTCCACCGGGGAAACCGTCCAACAAAGGAGAGTCTTCTCGCCCGATAGCTATATAGAACTATTCAAGTGACGCTACTAGAAGACAAACGGTGGGCTGCGAAATACCTGAGTGGTCGTCAGTGATCTTTAGAGACAAATCGAGCAAACCTAGGAAAATTAAAACAGCGAGTTCAACAGGGTGGCGCCCTTTCGATTGTCTCTTATGGTGACGATTGCTTGGTAATGGTTATTTCACCGAGCTTTCTCGCTTCGTCACTGCACGGAGCCTAACCCTCTCCCCTAAGACAAAGATCAAAGAAACGTTGCTGGCAACGTACAAGGCAATTGGCCGCCCGGTTCTGAACTATGCAACGCCTGTGTGGTTATCGGGGACTAGTAGGACGCAGTGGATGAAACTGCAGACTTGCCAAAACACGGCACTCAGACAGCGACAGGATGCCTTCTGATGTTGCCGAAACATCACCTCCGCAACGAGGCCAATATGCTCCCGATTAAGGAGCTAAACACAATGCTCTGCAAGCAATGCCTAGTAGGGTGTCACCGTGTTAGGTACCCGAACAGACATCTGCTTGCGGAAGAACCCTCGCGACGGCACGTCAGAACGCATCTTTATGAACTGACGGACGAAGTCCGGGGGTTCAAAAAACTATCTCTGGACCCAACAGCCTACCGACAGTTATATAGACTCTCGATCTGTGTATGCCGTTATGGGCACGCAACCACCAGACGTGGACGAGACAGAGCTTCGTCTGCCTCGGGAGACTCGGACCCCATAGCCCAACTTCGATCTGGCTACTGCAGCAGGTTGAACTCATACTTGAGCAGAATAAATGCAGATGTGCCAAATGAATTGCCCGCATTCGGAGAGAAGCCCCATGACTCGCAGCATCTCTTCGCATACCCACTGAACCCCACCCTGCTAACGCCTCTGGCCTTATGGACAGATCCCATCGAGGCTGCACGCTTCCAGGGTCTACCGCTAATAGAGCTTGACGACAGCGATAGAACAACAACAGGAAACATGTGTTGGCATTAGCTGAGGGAAAAGACGACATTTCAGAGTTCTTAAAAATTTAACTTCAAAAGACGTACTGCGCAATAAAATTGATTTTAAAGAACAAAAAACTCAATCTGGATATAGTGAACAATCTGCATTTTATGAACTGGTCTTGCATTAATTAGTTCACTCGACCCAGATAGCACTGTAATATATTAATTTTTTTAGAAATTTTCAAATAATTGAGGGTTTCAATTGAGCACTGTTACATAATGTGGTTCACGACGATGTTTTCAACTATCGCTTCGAAAACTATCAAGCGGCGGTGCTACCGATAGCATCCCAGCTGTACTTCTAACTTTATCAGCTTAAAAAAAATACATATTCGTTTTTTAATTCTAAAGAAATTTCCTCTTGCATTTGGTACCCATATTTTTGAATTGATTGAATTTTTTAAATAATTTTTGGAATTAATCATATCTTTGAAATTACAAAGTCCTTTAAAATAAATCCTGACGTCAGAGAGAAAAAATAAAAACGCCAATTTAAATAAAAAAAAGGTTTCAAACCCATTTATTTATTATTTATTTTATGGTAGGAGAGCTTCTCAAACAATATGTATAGAAGCAGTTTTTTCGATTTAAGTTGGTAAGGTAATAAATATCTAAATCCCGGGACTAATCCCGATAACGACATCCCGAAATTCCCCGGATCGGAAAAAGCTGAAATATTAACATCCCTAGTATGTATCTATGTATGATTGTATGTGCCAGGTTGCAGCGTAAACGGATGGACAGAATCGAATGAAATTTTGCCAGAGTATTGCCATGACACCTGGGGGTCAACTCTGTAATGCGATGCGAAAGAGAAATGCGATGCGATAGGCAATCGTCACAGCATATTACTTATGGCGTATTTACCTTTCGCATCGCATTGCTCTTTCGTATCGCATTATAGAGTAGCCCCCCTGGGCTTATAATAGGAAGAAAATTGGGATTCGACAAGAGGCGTGGCACCTCCCATAGGCATATACATGGTACATGTATATATAAACAAGTTTGTAAAAGGGGGCGTGGCACGTCCCATAGGCCAGGAATTTTTCACCAGCTAAAACTTCGGAACCATAAGTCACATGAACTTGAAATTTGGTATGTAGACATATCTATGGTATGTGCTTCAGGGAATGGCATTGGTTGATCGTCAACTGTTCATACTCATTCAATACCGCTGCTTTGTATAACTGAGCAGCGGCGTTGGCTTAGTAGTATCGATACCTAAACGAAATTGGAGGATGACTGAACACGAGCGCATTGCGTGCTGTCTTGCAAATACAGCCACCACAAGTGAACGATGCTTAGAACTGCTCATACTGATATTGACTTCGGCAAATCTGTACTCTGAATGATCGTGCACGAAACCAGCAAACGTGGCAGTTGAACGGCTCCGAAAACATGAGAGTCATCATTTGTTGCAGAAGTCGTTTGACTTTTTGCTGAAAATCATCTGACTTGTTGCTGAAAGCCATTTGACTTGTTGCTGAAAATCATCTGACTTGTTGCTGAAAATCATCTGAATTGTTGCTGAAATGACGACGAATGTGGTAAAGGGTAATTTATCGTCTCGTATGCATGTATGTATGTATTTATAACGCGTCTACCATTCAATTGCATTGCTCACTGCTGGCTATTTGTGAGGAATGTGCATACGTGTGCATACATGTATGTAGGCTAGTTGTGAATATGCATACGTACGCAAGAATGATAGAATACAAGATTGCGCCGATCAGAGAGGATTTTTGAGAATAACTTTTGTGTGACGTCACACTGGTGCAATTGCGAGAGAGAAATGCCAAAACGTGAGCAAGAATGGAAGAAGAAGAAAAAATGTTGCAAGGAAAACGTAAACAAGTTGCACAAGTGTGACGTCATGCAAACAACGATTCTGTCAAATTCGTTAAGAGAGGAATAGCGGTCCGAGATCGGCGCAACCTTTGTATTCTCTCAATCGTGATACGTACGTAAGTATGTATGTATGTACCAAAACACTGCACGGATACATTTGAGTTGCCCAACAAGACATTTGTTAGCAGCGCAATTATCTACTCTCTTTATCTCTCCATTCTCTTGTTGAGTGCGGGCAAACACAAACCGCTTGGAGTATGCGTAAGTAAAAACCCGATCAATAGCAAGAAAAGAAGTACTGGCTTTGCAAACACAATTACCTCGACTGAAGAATATCCGCAAGCAGTGTACTGTGCTTGCGAGTATTTGAGTATTTTCATAGAGCTGTTGATTGTTGGTGTTTGGGTTATGCTAGTTATGTGCTATGCACACATGTAGATACATTTGTATTTACATCAAAGATATTGTTGATGCTTGCCCTTACTACTACGTTATTTGATTAAAAATATCCTATATATATGCACATACATATGTATGTATTTATTTCAGCGAACGCCTTTGCTGCAATAAGGTAATGAATAAAGTTTTGGAAACTAGTCAATGTTAAAGAAATGTGTATAGTTTATTTGTTAAACGAAAATGGGTATAATATTCCAGATTAAATATTTAAGGAAAGAAAATATAAAATTAACAAAAGAATGATTTTCAAAAAAAATAATTATGTATGTATACGCCAACCATTTATTGAAAAGTTTTGCAATGCAAGATTTAAACGTTTTGCAATATTAAATATTCTACAAACTTTCATAAAAATTTCTAGCTTTTTCATTAGATTTGGTTGGATATGCAGCTTACTAGCCCATTCAATTTTAATAGAATAAAGTGAAAGTTTGAAGTAGCACGAACATACAGTTGATATTTTGGAATTTATTGACGGTGTCAGTCATTTCTTCCATACGAAGTATGTTAACACGATTCTTTTTATATGGAGAAAATGACCAACAGCTTCAACAAAAAAAAAATTACCAATATCAACGGTAAGTCTTGCTTTGCAAACTTGCACTTCATTGTACTAAAATTGAATGGGCTACGAAACTGCATACTTAAAACCATTCTAAGTAAACCAATAAAAGAGCTCGATATTTTTACGAAAAATTGTTAATTTTTTCTTAATATAGCTCAAAGTCTCAAGTTTGGATTTATATGATTTTTCTTAAAGAATAAACTATATTTTTATAAAAAGTAATTGAAATAAAATAATTTAAAAAAAATGTATAGGCAAAACTTGTCAATATGTGAGTTGTTTATAATCGTGAAACATACATATACAGAATGTAAATTCAAATTTTTTTAATATACATACTTTTAACCAATGCTTGAATGTAGGAACATTATCCTGTTTATTGCGCTGTCATTACAACTAATACTGCAACGTTTCTCAGTGATAATATTTCGGGCGACGGAAAATGCTCTTTCAAAAGGAGCTGAGGATGCCGGAGTTGCTAAAATTCGACAGCTCAGTTTATATAAAATTGGGAAATCATTTTTATGACCGTCCCACCAGTGCACAATATCGAAATCGTCATAAAATTCAACATCAGTGCTTTCGTACTTATGAATTTCTATATAGATTTTATTTTCAATACTAAGCGTTTGTCTTGGTTGAACAAAATCTCTGAACAATAAACTATTTTCGGTAGAACATGACGGCGTGGAATCTGACTCAGTATGTAATGCATCTACAGTGAATTCTGCCATGAGCCGCTTACATTCATTTTTAGTACAAGTTTTGTCGATTTCGGAAAATAGTACATTTTCGCTGTTACTATTCATTGAGTATCTTATAACGCACTTGTGCTTCAATAAGTTTGAGGTTGATTTTTTGCAGTGCTTTAATACATTGAAACACGTTTTACTTTACTTTTCCCAGTACCCTTAGAAATTTTAAACTCGCCGCTAATAATTTTTTCTCTTATGACACTATTACTCAAACTACTACTAAAACTAACGTTTGTAGCAGGTGGATCGTTGGTAAATGACTGCAAACATTAATGCATTAAAATGATAGAAGCGAAATATGTATTTAA
Organism: Rhagoletis pomonella; assembly: GCF_013731165.1. NCBI lineage: Eukaryota > Metazoa > Arthropoda > Insecta > Diptera > Tephritidae > Rhagoletis > Rhagoletis pomonella. Next base: position 60,378,035 of record NW_023458555.1, on the reverse strand, counting down.
TATTAATATTTACGTTGTCAAGCTCCATTATGCAAATTTATTAATTGTGCGCATGCGTTGCCAGTCAAGTCGCAAACGACCAAATACGACGAGGAATTTCGAATACACAAGCACCACAAGCACTTTCGATTACTGCAAGCAAGCGTGTAATATTTTCTGTACTCGTTGGCGTAGCGTCGTGTGCCTGTATTGCGCGATCGTGGCAAGTAGTGTACACAATTTGGCTCAACAGAAGAAGTATCACCAGCATTTGCACTTGTGATGAAGAGTAATGGCTTTGCGCGGAGAGATATAAGCATTCTACTTGGGAGTAGAGTACAAAGCAAAGAGTGCTTTCAAGCGTAGAAGAGACAAATGTAATTCTGCAACCCTTTAGTATGTACATATCAGTGCTTCATTTCAAACAAGCAAGTGTCTTTGAATGTTTTTGAACTACAGTATCATCACTTCGGCTACACGTCAAACGCGCCTTCAGCAACAAACCAAAGGCGGCGGTTTGACTTCTGCAACAAATCAAGTTAGCTAACTGCGGCATCTTGCCTTCGCCAGTCTTTCACATAAGCTGTCATGCTTTCGGCAACCGTCCAAAGCAGTATCGTGCTTTTGGCAGTCGATCAAATACGGCGGTTGCTGGTTTCGTGCACGATCATTCGGAGTACAGATTTGCCGAAGTCAATATCTGTATGAGCTGTTATAAGCATCGTTCACTTGTGGTGGCTGTATTTGCAAGACAGCACGCTTTGCGGTGGTATTCGTTCATCCTCCGTTTTTAACGTGAGTAGGCTTAAAGTCACAAAAACAGTACCCTTTGCCAATGCCTGATGTGCTTATTGTAGGCTATATATACATGAGTTTGTAAGAGGAGGCGTGACACATCCCATAGGCGTGGAAACTTTTATCAGCTATAACTTCAAAACCATAAGTCACATGAAACTGAAGTTTGGTATTCAGGTATGTTAGGTCCTTTTAGTAAGGTATATATAAATGAGTTTGTAAAACGAAATGCGGCACATTCGGAACCATTAGTCACAAGAACTTGAAATTTGGTATGCAGATATATCTGTGGCAGGTGCTTATAGTAAGGTATATATCAGGGGTGGGCAAGGCCGTGGCCGAAAACAGCCACATGTAAATTCTAAATGCTACAAAGAGCACCAAAAAAATAACAAAAAGAAAAATTTTATTTTTAAATAAAATTATTATTAGAAATGAAAAACCTTAATTTTATTAATATTAATTATAGATATTAAAGAAAATTCAAATTTTCAAAATCTAGTTTTACAACAGTTCAAACCGTTCGTAACAGTTCTGTTAAATGTTGGTTAGACAACAGGTACGCTCGTTTAAACTCTCCAGTAAATAATGTACAACAGCAAAATTCCAGCGAAATGTCATCAGTTCTCTCGCAAGAGAAAAATTTCCAAAATAGTACACGAACAGAAAATTTGTAGAAACTTGCAAGTTAGACGAACAGCTGATAGAAATTAACTGGGATTAAGACTACAATCTCCCCCCTTACACTAGTCGTTTAAAGCTCATAAATTTGCCTACACTCGCAAATCGTAGAGAAATGCTAGGTATAATATTTATCGTAAAATTAATGACAGGCTTGATTAATAGCCCGGCCCTTCTGGCTGAGGTAAATTTTAATGTTCCCTCTCGATTGTCAAGACATTTTCGACCTCTATTTTTGAAGCCATGCACAACTAATTTTGAACTAAACGAATCATTCCGTGGTTTATGTCAAGATTTTAACTCTCATTCCAGCACGTTTGACACATCGGACTCGATTTTTGCTATAAAGAAATCTATCATATGCACTCTCAATAACTGAAATACTATCTTTAGGATATCCAATCAGCTGATGAATTTGATTCTGTAGCTGAATCGACACTTAACAAACTCCTGTTTCCACGACTCGGCACAAAAAAAAAAAGTTCCGTACGTCATGGGCGGGAATGGAGGGTAAAACCCGTTGGGATTAATTACTTAAAAAAAATGTTCTAAGCAAAGAAAAAGTAACAAGTAATTTTTAGCAAAAAAAAACCGACTTCAACTCTCATATAAAAAAAATATATGTATATATATCTCATGATCCACTGATCGGATCTTAACCAGATTGGTATGGACCTCTGAGACACTACCTTTCCGACGCAAAAGGAATTATCGAAATCGGTTGACGTGGTCCAAAGTTATGCGGTAACATACATAAAAAAATAAAATAAAATAAAAAAAAGTGAGAAAAAAATAAAAAAATATTCCGACGAACTGATAACCTCCTCCTTTTTTGGAATTCGGTTAAAAAGAGCCGCATTTGGCTCAAAGAGCCGCGTTTGCCCACTCTTCTGTGAAAGCGGGAAGGAATTTGTACTTTCTCTTTGGCATTTTCTAGGGGTAATTAAAACACTATAAACACACATTTTTATATTCTATAAACTTTGTCGCGATAACTTACATTGAAAATAACCCACGCACGAACAACACACGAGCAAAACAAATCAAAAAGAGCTAATTAGCATCAGGGAAAGCACTTTGCTCTTAAAGGTATGTATTGTGGGTGTATCGATCATCAAATATTCAGCCCTATTCTGCATTTCGACTCGAATCGAAATTTTCTCCGTTTGGCAACTTTGGTATTCTGCGTTCCGTTTCCTTTCGATCAATCTTCGAAATTTGCGATTCTACCTATACTACATTTCGATCGTAGTTCAGTTTTTCTAAGTTGCAAATTTGTTGACGGAGAACGTTTCAATTGTTATTTTCGTGGGTTTCAATAATAAATTTTTATAAAAAATTTAAGTAAAATGTACTGTGCATGATTGTAAAAGTCATCATAAATGAATTTTCTCGATTTCTGTGTTTTCGCGAGCGGTAATACGGGCAATACGAAGAATTGGCTCAAATAATGGCAACCAAAAGGGAAGTTGCGCGACGTTCTCAAAGTGGAAGTCCAGGCGTTTTTGTTTACATTATCTATTATTGAGACTGTGAAATGCACTGAATGCAATTTATTCTTTTTATATAAAATTAATAGATGTATGCACATAGATACATACATACATAAATGTGAAGTTACATAAAAAACATGCTTTTATTATTGCACTCGTTTTTACTAACTTTTTAAAAAGAGGTGCGTATGTTGTCTCGCATTCGATTTGTTATGGAAAGATAAGCTTTGTTCTTCCACTCCTCCTGACGGCTTTCAAAATGGGATTCATTTGCGTTCAAATCTTCCACTCTGTAGTAAATGCAAATTTTGTGGAGTGCTCAAACAACGTTTATAATTTCTTTAAGCGATGAGTACTACAGTTCAAGATGATTTTCTTATGACTCTTCACTCATCTGAAAAAGATCAAATATGTCCCTAAATCTCCGCCTTTCAACTTCCGCATCAGCAATCTGGAACTCGTTCTTCTCTTCAAGCAATAACGCCGCGGCTATGGATTTCTTTCTTATAATTATGTAAATTAAATTTTATTTTTAAATTACAGTGATGCTAGGTATATTTAGTTATTTTAAAATATTTACAAACTTTAACTTCATATGCTGCTATAGTTTGGTGGTAAATATTTCTTTGTTTTGTTTCGATTTCACACATTCCTAGGCAAACAGCTGATTTCGAGAGATGTTTTCTCTCTTCCTCTTCTTCTTTCGTTCCGATCGTAACGCAGAATACCTAAGTTCGATTCCATCGGAGCGGAATGCGGGAACGTAATCGAAATGCAGAATAGGGCTGATTGCTTGTGCAAAGTTCAACAATCTGAAGATGTAACTATTTTAATAATGAATGTTATTAAAATTTCTGCAATTAAAATCTGGAGACTTAAACGAAACCCGGGACATTTTAAGGTTGGACCGGGACACCGGGATAAATAGTCTAAAACCGAGACATGTCCGGGAAAACCGGGACGCCCGGTAGCCCTACACTTGTATCAACTCACGTTGAGCGCACGTTTAGTACATTCAGGTCTTTTTTTCGCGAAAATATAATGAAAATGCTGCCAAAAACTTCAAAATGCATGTTGTGGTTGAATGTTAGAACAACTATAGAGAATGGAGTTGTTTGAGTTAAAAACTGGAAAGGAGAAAATAGTCAAAGATTCAAAGTAAAAATTCTTCATATAATGCAACTAGTTCATAGTTTTTCTCTTTTTACTTGTAAAATAAATACATATTTCTAAAATAAATTTATTTTTTTATTATTTTTCGGCTTTTGTCTTTTTTTAGTGCCTTCTGTTGTCTTTTTTGCAATTTCTAGTGCCTTTTCCTGCCTATTTCGCTCTTTTATTTTGACTTTTCTAGCCTATTTCGTTATTTTATTAAGCCTTTTTTTATAGGTTTTTAGGTCCTAAAAATCCGTTGCCTGGTGATATTTAACAAACAAATTCACTCGCTGATCTCCTCAAGAAAAGTGTAAGAAGCTATATGCCCTTCACTCACGAAGAAATTACTCAAAGATAACATAATCAGGGCTATCACGGAATCCATCGTAGAAAATCTACGAATTCGAATGCCTGCTACGAATACGAAAAAATTGCTATCACTGATTCCGAGTGAACTCGAAAATATCGTTGCCAGCTTCGAATGTTGATTCGAAATCAGCTAGTGCATAGGAAACAATAGACATTTATGTATGCCATTTTGCTCACGCTGCCCCAGCAGTCGCAATGGCCGAGTGAGCAAAGCACTAGACTGCCAATTGAGAGACCCGAGTTCGAGTCTGAGTCGTCGGCAGTGGAGCTCTTTTATTTTTTTATTTGATTTTTGTTTTTTTTTTAATTATTTTTTTTTAGTTTAGATTTTATTCTTTTAAAGAGAAAACTATTTTTTTAAATGAATTTAAATTTGTATTTTTTAAAATAAATTTATATGATATTAAAGTAATTAGATTTCTTTCCTAATAAATTCTTGTTCAACTATTATTTCCTCGCTTCAAAAAAAAATTCATTAAATAGCGTCTAGCAGATGAATATATGTATGTACATACGTAGGTATGTATGCCATTTATATTTTACGTCTACGTTTACACAAATATATGGAATTATATCAAACTATAACAAATATGGAGTATAATAAATATTTATTATTAACAATAATGCAGCTTTTCTCCGTTATTTTTAAGATTCAGTGATTTTAAATTTTGTTCCGACAGCATAAACTCGTCGTAGTGTATCTGTACGAATCTTCATTACGAACGGATTCAATGAATGCACTCTACAAATTTCGAATTTACGTTCGTAGCCATTTGGATTCTGTGAGGTTTCACGAAAATCGACGCTACGATGGATTCTGTGATAGCCCTGAATATTCACCGTAAGTAGAAAGGTGTCGCGTGAATATTAGGGTGCTTGACTCGGGTTTTCCAAACCGGTTTCCACCGGGTTTTTTGGAAATCTATAGGCGATTGGTTGAACAAGCCGTTTTTTTCATTTTATCCAAATCCAATAAAAGTTTTAAGTTTTCAAAGTTTTCCAGTTTAAGGGAAGCCCCTAAATAGTTTTAAAATTATATCATATTTTATTCGAATCAGAATAGCCAACTCATTTTTGAGAGTTCCCCGATTTAGAAATTCCCTGATTTTGCCCGAAATTTCGTAAAATTCTCCACCCATAGATATCTCCTTATTAAAAAAATTTTTATTTTGACATATTGCGGGTTTTCTGTTTATTTCATTTCTAAATGTAATTTATCTATGTATCCATAAATCAAACCAAACTTTTGTAAAGTTAGTTAACAAATAAAGAATAAAAAATTAACATATAATACTTATATACATACAGTGGTCGAAAAAAATTTAGCCGCACCAAATTTGGATAAGTTTTCTCAATTATTATTTTTTTATTATTTAATTTGAGTTATTTTTCAAAAAAATATAGCTCATTTCAAGTTTCAAACTTTGTGCAATATTAAAAAAATTCAACAAGCTTTCGTAAATTTTCGAGCTTTTTTAATTCGATTCCCTCGAAAGATTCTGGGTATGCAGTATTGTAGCATCTTCTTCTTTTTCTTTTTTGGCGCTGTAACCGCCTAAGCGATTTTGGCCGAGTTCAGCAAAGCATGCCAGTCGTTTCTCTTCTGTGCCAACTGACGCCAATTGGAAACGCCAAGTGAAGCCAAGTCCTTCTCCACCTGATCTTTCCATCGCTGTGGGGGCCTCCCTCTTCCTCTGCTACCACCAGCGGGTTCCGAGTTGAATACTTTCAGAGCTGGAGCGTGGGTGTCCATTCGAACGACATGGCCAAGCCAGCGAAGCCGCTGTATTTTAATTCGCTGCACTCAGCACACTCAGTTCTAGTATAATAAAGTGCAAGTTTCAAGCGGCTAAAAAATGCCCTTTTAGAATTTTGTTTGGTGTTCGTTGCTGTTTTCTTCCATATAAAAGTGCATTTTTTTATTCACTATAGGAAAGCAAATACGACAAAGAAAATTCTAATAAATAAAATTAAAAAAAAAACCTTTAAATATACAACGCTTTTATAAATGGATTAAAAAATAGAAAATAATATTTCTGAGTCCCATAGAATTTGTTTTGATAACTTTTGATTTTGAAATTTTAGCAAAAAAGTCATTATAAACCACTTATGAGATTGAAATATATGTAATACTTCTATATTGCTAGTACATTCAAAGTACATTCCCCAACATCAGAGTGCCGAAATATTGAAAAAAGAAAGAGAGATCCGATAAGAGAATGTACTCAAAATGACAATTTTACTTTTGAAAATTCAGGAGCGGCTTCACAAATTCTTAGTTAAAAACAATTCATATGAAAAATTAACAAAAAATACAATTTTTGTAATTCTATGAGAAACCCTGCGGCCGTTGGTGGTGGCAGAGGATAAAAAGACCAGTTGGAGAAGGACTTAGTATCAGTTGGCATTTCCAATTAGCGTCAATTAGCATAGAATGGAATCTAATAGCGTGCTTTATTGAATTCGGCCAACATATAAAATACTACACCGCTTTATGTGTAACTAAGTTTTGTCTTGGCTAGGAAAAGATCGTCTATCTTCCAATTTTCCGGATTTCCAAATAACGATGAGCATCGGAGAAAGTCGACATATCGAGCCCTAACCGCTAAAATAATGTATATATTTTATTTTTTAATTACATTTTGATTCAGGTGATGTAAGAGCATTTATGAATCAAAATTAAATTTTGAAAAAAGTTCGCTTACTTTATTTTCGCGTCCAGGGCTCGATATACATTGCAGCTTGAAGGAAACATGAGACCCTCAAATTTGTGTTTGTTTTTTGAATTCCCGGAACCGCCCCTGTTTTGATATGGCACTTCATTCTATGTAGTAGTTTACAAATATACACGTATACTTCTCCAATCACAATTTTATTTATTAGAATTTTCTTTGTCTTTTTGTTCTTGTCTGTATAAAATTTTGCAATAGATATTAAAATAATTCAACTTGCAGCGAAAAGAGAACATAAGACTATGCAAGCAAAATGTTGTTTGCTCACGTTTAGTATAAACATACCTCTGTAGGGAGACCCCGAACTGGTGAACCAAATTTGTAGTTCCGTACTAGATCTTTATCGCCAAAAACGAACCAGTCCGATAGTAACTAGATAGCCACCAGTTCAAAAGCAGCGATATGTGGTACTTTAAAAAAACAATGTTAGAAATCTATATCTAAAATGACGAATTGAGAACTGGTTCAAAACTATAGAAAAATGGATGCGGAACGAACTAGATCTCATCTGGCGAATTTTGAACTAGTTCGAAATTACTGAAAAAGGAATGCAGCGGGGGCTTGTTTACTTTAAATAGATTTTTGCTTGGCGCGTTTTTCGTTCAAACACGCTTTCAGTCTGCACGTCGCAGATGCTTTTTCATAGTTTAGTAATACAAAACTAATATTTGTGTAAACATCGTAACATTTTGGGACATTCTGGAATATAACCAATAACAGTCAGAACCTCTGCAAATTCAGCTACAGCCAAAGGTATGTAAACGTGTTTTCAAATGCACAATTTAATTTATATTCATTCAAACAAATTTGATTTCAGATTGAAAATACATTTCTCTGCAAATAATTAAAAATTGCTACCATGGTAACCCAAAAAGAAAACATCTTGTTACTTTTTTCGTTTACAACTGGTTCGAAACTATAGAAAATTGGGTGCAAAGCGAACTAGATCCCATGTGTCGAATTTAGGACTGGTTCTGAACTATAGAAAAGCGGGGGACAATTTCCAATTCCTATGACATCGCTGTGTTAAATTCGCCAGTTGTTTGCATGCAAAAGAGATTTATCGCGAACTAGTAGTGGTTCTAAATGTACTAGAAGCGAACCAGTTCAAAAGAAGAGATTTTCCCCACAGGGCTTATGTACACACATACATATAGCAGCAGTTACCCTGCAGCAAATCAAACTGGTTCAGAACTTGCGCTGCGCTAGCCTGAAAAGAGCCGGTACTGGTTCTTCATCTATCCCAACTCAATGCTTTCAACTGTCGTTTTTAACATGGCGATGTCCTACGAAGTGACAATTGTCGCCCTCTGCAGAACTTTTGAACTTGTTCTGAGCTGACTCAGAAAATTTAAAATGTTTAGTCCCCCTAATCGAAGAACTTTTGAAACGATTACCTAGTCAATTAAATCCTTTTAAAAGAGCTTTGATTTTGTCACAAAAAAAGTGTGTTAATCACAAGAGGGCGAGTTTCCGGGACCTGCCAATTTACTACTTGTTTTTGAAGGAATGAAAGGCAGCGGAAACTGAATATTTAAATATTTTAACTTTCCCATGGAATACCTTTTCTCAGAACCATTCCATCCGACTCTGAAGAATTTTGGATAACTGCTTATGGAGTGAAAACCGCAACAGGCAATAAATGTTTGGAAATATAAGTAAATTCATATTATTATCCTTGCCGCAATCACATGATTTGTTCAGCGCGTTTTTTCCGTAATGAATTCAACAAAAACTAATATTAACAAGTAAGAAAGTCTAAGTTCGGGCGGGGCCGAACATTAAATACCCGGCGCAAGTATTACATATATGCCTTTTCACCTTTCCGAAAGCTACCGCTACATGGTAAGCCGGGGTGTATCAATTTATTTATTTATTTATTTATATTTATTTATTTATTTAACAATCAGTCTATGAAAGCATAATTTCTTACAGACTATTTAACAATCAAGCTTAAACTAGGGCATCAAATTAAGAATATTGATAAAAATTGACTTAGGTAGAGAAAAATCAAGGTCGATAGAAGTTGAGATCTGGTTAAATTCGCAAATTGCACGGCCAATGGGTGCATTACGGGCATAATTCGTTCTGAAATTTTCAGCATAAAAAGGCAGGGAAGCACGCAGATACCTCCTCGGTACATTAAAATTTATTCTACCCAAAAGCTGCGGACAGTCACAAGATCCTTGGATAATGCAAAAAATGAAAGTTAGAGACAAAGTTGACATTCTTTTATCTAACGATTTTAGATTGAGCAGCGATAAGCGCGCATTATATGAGGGTATGGGCTCAGAAAAGCGTAGTGATCGCAAGGCAAATTTGAGAAACACTTTCTGAACGCGTTCAATCCTATTGATATGGAACTGGTGGAACGGACGCCAGATTATTGCTGCATACTCCAGGTGAGAACGTACGAAAGAGGTATATAGCAGTTTTAAAGTGTACGGATCGGAAAATTCAGTGCTATTCCGCCGCACAAAGCCAAGCATAGCATATGCTTTCGATATAATAAAATTAATATGGCTGCTAAATGAAAATTTGCTGTCAAAGATAACACCAAGGTCCTTGATTTCGTTAACTGACTGCAGACTACACTCAGATAAACTATACCGAGTTATTAATAAATTTCGCGATTTTGAAAATGATACGTAAAAGCATTTGTTAACATTTAATGAAAGATGAGATCTTAAGCACCACAAATAAAAGTTATCCAACTCGGATTGGAGCTTTTTCATGTCAGAAGAATTCTTAACAATTGAATAAATCTTCAAGTCATCTGCATATAAAAGAAAATTAGCAAAAGAAAAGCAAGAACCGATGTCATTTATAAATAATATAAAAAGCAAGGGACCTAGAACACTACCTTGTGGAACACCGGAAGTAGCGAAAAAAGGTTCTGATTGCGCGTTATCCACAGTTACAACACACCGTCGTCGGTACAAGTATGACTTGAGCCATTGCAGAAAGATTGAGTGCAAGCCAAGGCATGCGAGTTTGTCAATCAACACCATGTGCGAAACTTTGTCAAAGGCTTTCGAAAAGTCGGTGTAGATGCAATCAACTTGACATCCTGAAGAAAATGCTGAGATGCAATATTCGCTAAAGACTGCCAGATTTGTAACTGTGGAACGACCCGTTACAAATCCATGTTGATTTTGGCTAATTAAACTCTTAACTGAGAAATACATTTTATCTTTGACGACAATTTCAAAGAGCTTAGATACATTTGTGAGTTTCGAAATAGGTCTGTAATTGCTAACATCATTCTTGTTGCCATTCTTAAATATAGGGGTTATTGAAGCCAGTTTCCAGGCATCAATGAATTTCCCAAAATACAAAGATTTATTGAAGATCATTTTCAACGGAAGTACCAGAGCGGGACAACTTTTTAATAAAAGAGCCGAGAGACCATCAAAGTCCGTTTGCGATGAGTTTTTGAGCTTCGAAATTCCTTTTAATATATCATCAGAAGTAAGTGCAACCGAACCAAAACTGAGTGCGGAATTCAAATTAAATATTTGATTATTGATAGAAAAATCGTCATCTGAAATAAAATTGGATTTAAAAAAAATCTGCAAAGAGGTTTGCAGCATCATGTGGAGAACATGCGGATTTTCCGTTGAAAACGACTGATGATGGAATTGTGGAACACGCTTTTTTCGACTTGATGAAGTTCCAGAAGGCCTTCGGATCAGACTTAATATTGATTTCGAACCTAAGAATATAGTTTCTATACAAGAATTTATCCAAACAGTTAAATTCCTTCAGATATTGGCGATATTTTTCATAGAAAACTTGGTTATTAGTTAATCTAAACTTCTTATAATATTTGTTTCTAAGGTTTTTAACTTTTTTTAGCCCTTTAGTATACCAGGGGAGTTTAGAGGGCTTACTTTTAATAGTAGGAATATTGAGTAAGCATGTATTATACACCACTGACCTGAAAGAATCATAGCACTCGGCGACATCAGTGCCTGAAAGCTGCTCTTCCCAACTAAACTTGGCAAATAAACTGTCCAGGCTTGCAAAATCACACCGTTTAAAGTTGAAGGCAATTTTATCTACTAAAGTTCCAGAGGTGAACTCATAAAATTCTACATTAAGAACCAAAGGAACATGATGCATATCCGAGGACGTGACTGGAGAGCAACATTTAGACAGATTAAAATTTATATTGTCACTAACAAAGATTAGATCCAACAATCTATCGAGCTTGTTTCTAAATGTGTTAATTTGCAGCAAGTTCAGGCTTAAAATATTATCAATAAAATAAGATTCACAAATGGTTGAGAGATTAGTAGGTGTAAGACCCGAATTACAGTAACTTTCCGACCAATTAAGGTTGCTAAGATTAAAATCCCCTAAAATACAAATATGATTATCACCTAATTTTCCAGTAACTAATGATACAATATTATCTGAGTGAGCTCTGTAGAGACTATCAACACTATTTGGAGGAATATATGAGGCAACTATAAATAATTTATCAGTAAGATTAGAGCCACTTACACTAACACACAGCTGGTCGAGTAGGGTATCTTCGTTATTCAATGTAATTAACGAAGCGCGATACTTGCGCTGCACCGCAATCAAGACACCACCCCCCCTTGAGCGACTCGTTTTGATGGAGTCTCTATCCTTACGAAAGACAACGAACAGATTTGGGTCAAAAAATTCTGAGTCAAAAAAATCATTGTTTAACCACGTTTCAACAATCACGAAAACATCGAAGTCCAACTGCGAGCTAAAGCGTTTAACCACACACGATTTCGTTCTCAGCCCCGAGGCATTTTGGAAGTAAATATTTAAGTGCCTTCTTTGAGATGAGTTAACTACATTAGCTACTGCACTTGTTGTTGTTTCGCATCTTTTATAAAAAAAAGAAATGGACGTACATTTACTCCAACTGGCCAAAGATCAGATGACAAAAGATTCGAATAGAAAGAGTCTGGAGCTCCAAGCTTGAAATTTACTCTCGTAATAGACCAGCATCATTTTTTACCAACTTGTAGCATAACAGTTGGCCCTTATTTATATTAGGTTTGTTCGTCGAGCAAAAAATTTGTACGAATTTGTACGAATTATCACGATTTTTGCCCAAATCGCGTTCGTGCAGACCAAAAAATTATCCAACACTCAAAAATTGTGAGAGCAAAGTGACAGTTCTTTTGGAGAGAAGTTGCAAATTCTTGCTGGAAAAAATTTTGCCAGCAAGAATTTGCAAACACGAAAAACATGTGGTTGTGGCGCATGGTTGCATTTTTGACTACAATAATTTGAATAAATTAGTTCGTTAAATTTAAAAATTTATAAACACGAGCGATTTTTTTATGAAAAAAGGAAGTAAATAATTGTTGATATAATTAATTTAGTTAATTCCAATGATTTGAACTTAATTCGGCTGAAAAAAATGGTATTCGCAATCGGAATGCAATTGCAACCAGAGTCGATTTAAGAAACCCGACAGCTAGTACGATGAAGAAATTGAAATGTATGTTAAAGAAAGTCAGAACAACAAGAAATATACATGTATATCCTGTTTTTGACCATCCGAAAGAATTTTAAAAACTCTATAAAAATTGTTTATGTTTGAAATGCAACCGTGGACGCCAGCTGGCAGCGAAACTTGCAAATTCCTGCAAATTTGCGTTCGTGCAGAAATTTGCAAGTTTCTCAACATGAGAGAGAATTTGAGAGAATTTTTTCTTACTCTCTGATATTTTGAGTGTTGGATAATTCTTGCTGGATTTTCGACGAACAAACCTATTAGCATGTTTAGATACATACTCAACTATGCTATTAGCAGTGACTGATGACTCAAATGAGGATAAATGCAGCCACCGCATACGAGCAGCAACTTTAAGTTCAGAATTTGCATTGGTACCAACAATATTCCGTCGCGTAGCTCGCCTATTAACTGGCGTCGTAGCTTTATTAATCTGAGAATTATTAATCTGAGAATTATTAATCTGAGAAGACAAATTTTTAGCTGCAGCAGATTCAGACTCTTGTTCAGAATTTAACATCGAGGCGTAAGAGTTGAAAGAAGAAGAAGTCGGAGCGGACAAAGTTGTATTAGCACCAACAATAGCATTAGCACCAACACCAACAGCGGCAATAAGAGAGCATTCCGTAGACGAATCAGTAGGGCATTGTTTATCAGCATCAGCAAGCGAAAGTGCGGGCATGACAGAATCCACAGAAGCAGCAGCGCCAGCAGTAGCAGTAGCGTTAGCAGCGTCGTCAACGGCGTCAATTGAATTAGGAGCGGCAGACGAAGAAGAAGACGGAGTGAGAGTGAGAGGGCAACCGTTATGCATAATAGACAAGTCAGCATCAGCAATGTTTACAGCAGGCACGACGTTAATTGGCATATCTTGCATTTTGCGAAGCTCAGGTTGAAGACTATCAACCTTTTCAAGTAAGATATGTTTCTCATCAAACAAAGATTGAAGCAAAGAGATCACTCGTGCATTCTCAGCTCTGAGCCCAACAATTTCGTTGAGAACAACACTGAGGGTAGACTCCAACTCATTGCTATTTGAATGCCCTTTTAGTTTGTTTTTCTGAGCTCCAGCCGACTCGCCAGGCAGCGGTTGTTGTTTTACTGGAACATTCTGATGGGCATCGAGAGCAGCAGAGACATCCACAGCCGACAAAGGCTTGGTCGCGGTGTGGGGTGGAGGCGGAGAGCGAAGTGAGTCCCGCCGAACTTTAGTACAAGATGAGCAGCAAAATGCATAAATTTTGAATAAATTAGCGTCCTTAAATTTGGAAATATTGACGTTTCAAGCATTTCTAAAATTTACCGTTATATGAAAAGCCGTAATTTTAGTCCGATTTCAATAATTTTGAACGTTTTGCTTTTATGTGGCAAGCACAATAACCATACCGAGTTTGGTACAAATTGGTACAACGGTTACCGAGATACATATATGTGATCATAAGTGGGCGGTTCCACGCCCATTTTCCAAAATTTTATGATAAGCGTATTTCCTGGTAAAGAATTGTTGCAAGCATCAATTTTGAATAAATTAGCTTTAATATTTACTGATTTATCGAAGATTTCGTATTTCTCCAAATGGCCGTTATATGGGATGTGGGCGTGGTTATTGTCCGATTTTTTAAATTTTCGGCCATTTGGTATCTTGTACCAAGGCCAATAACTGTGCCAAGTTTGGAAGAAATCGGTACAGCGGTTGCCAAGATATACACATGTAACACTAAGTGGGCGTGGCTACGCCCATTTTTCAAAAATTTATAATATTCTTATTTTTCGTCTAAAAGTTATTGCAAACATCAATTTTGAGTGAATTATCTTCAGTAGTTACTAAAATATCGCAGTTTTCGTATTTCTGAAAATTACCGTTATATGGGAGGTACGCGTGGTTATTGTCCGATTTTGCAACAGTCACCGCTTAATCGATTTCTCTTTTCATCCTGATCATTTATGTATACTTTTGTCTATATCTATCTCGATTCGTTTTGCCTGTTACAAACAACCGTTATGTGAACAAAGTTATAATACCCTTCTGCACAAGTGCGCTCGGGTATAAAAATAGGATGAGGTTGGAAAGCCTTAATTCAATACTTCGAATAAAGTGTTATATGAAGGCTAATAGTGCAAAACGTTTCCAATATTAAACAGTATGTTATCAAGATTGAATAGCTCAATATATGACAACAACAGAAATGTAAATCATTCAGACACTACAGGTGATTTTGAAGAAATTGAGGAAATAGCTGATCTCGCCTTATTATAGGTTTTTATTTAAGTTTTAGCACCCAGCTCTTAAAAGCTGATTGTGCGATTAATCAACTAATGTGAGTTATAATAAATTTAATAATTTCGCAGTCCTATTGCAAAATGTGTTGAAACAAATATTTTTAAAAAGTATGCATATTTTTAAAGAAAATTGTTTGTACATCACTATTATATAAGTGATTTGTGTTATTTATTATTACCCTCTGAAGGTATTATATCCGTTTTTGGTTTTAAAAACTATATTATAACAAGATCTCATTTTTTAAATGAAAGATTGTTTAATCGATTTCATGAATTTAAAAAAACAAATTGCGATTTTTGGCGATTTTTTTTTACGAAATTGCGCTTTTTTTAAAAACCAATCTGGACACCCTGTCTCCGGGATAGAAAAAATGGGGTTAGTTTTGAGCTGGTTCTAAGAAATAAGTATAGAGCCTTTTCTTTAAATAAGCACGCATACAATTTTGTAAATAAAAAATATGTACTTCGTTTCATATTTAAAGAGCTATTTGTTTTGCACTAATTTACTTTTTGAGGCAAACTGTGCTTTAAAATTAGGAACATAAACTCCCAATTATTCCTTCATTTTCTAAAACCGTTATTCTTAAAAATAATTTATATTTGTTACGTAAAATGGGTATTTCTGGGATACTTATAATTAAAAATCTGAACTAAATCGTGTCAAAAAATGAGAAAAACGGTGATATATTGAATGCTTATTTGGGATAACTGAGCGTTAAATTGTATTAAATGTACTGAAATGTAATACATCGATTCTCCGTCATCTAATAAGAAATATAAAATTCTGAATATTCACAACGGTTTTCATGCTAAATATTTTTCGTAAATTTTTTATTTAAGGATGGCTCATAAGTATTATAACATAAACAAATAAACACACGTTCCTAACTGTGTTGGAAATTTAATAAGTTCCAGAAACTGTTATAAAAACTTCAATATTTTAAATCAGAGTTTATAAGTATGCAGTTCTATAGCCCATTAAATTTTTGTATAACTAATCGCGCTGATTTTTTATAACTCTTTTTGCGGGCGCTCTTGAAGGTATTCTCCTATTTAAATATTTTCGTTTAAGGTGCAAGATTACACTTTACTACACTAAAATTTGATGGGCTACAAAGGAGAATACTCGAAATATTTATAAAAAATATCACTGATTAAAAATTTAGAAATTTGAACAGTTTTTAGAGTTCTATCAAGTTTTTAGCACAGTTAGGAATTTGAATTTAAATGAAAATTTTAATTTTTCCGATAGGTGGCGCAGGGGTCGAGCTAAGCTAAATATATGCATTTGGTTCGTTGGTAGCCTTTTGCTTAGATTAGCATATAGGATCAACTTTTTCCGTTAAGTGGGCCAGGGACAGATCTATTCGAAAAAGTCTTATTTATGATCCGATTTGCTTGAAATTTGGCAGGTAACACATAGGGGTATTTGGCCGATTTATGCGGCCAAAATTATTTTTATGAATATCTCAACTCGAAATGTAAATGTTTAAAATCAAGTAAATATAAGGGGAGGACGTCCAATTCTTCCACCAAAACAAAGAAAATATAGTTGCGTAACGGTTGACATCGATAGACTCCATGTTGCCGTGGTCCGATTGTAGGTACACGCATATTTACGTGTTCGTCTCGGTGAGAAGGTTTATATCTAGGTTAAAACATTAACAGTTAAAAATGTTTGTTCAATTAGTTAAATGAATTGCTGCAATATGGGTATCAATGGAAATGGGTTTGAAAAGGCTTTATCTCAAAGCAACCTCTCAGGGTTGCCACCGGTTTAAAAATCAAAATTCAATTTTAATTTAGAGAATTAGATAATTCAAATATGTACTATCACAGTATAGGTAAGAAAATGAAATAAAACTACGTTTTTGAATTAAATACCAGTAATATAAACAGTCTTATTTATTGTTAAGTTGTAAGTATTAACTTGGAGTAAATTAGCGTCCTCAATTACTGAAATATTTTCAACGCATTGCTTTTCCATACCAAGGTTATTAAGTGCACCGAGTTTGGTACAAATTGATAAACCGGTTACCGAGATATACATTTGTGGTCATAAGTGGGCGGCGCCACGACCATTATCCAAAAAATTATAATAATCTAATTTAATGATAAGAATTTATTCCAAGAATCGATTTTGAGTGAATTAGCTTCAGTAGTTACTGATTTAGCGCAGTTTTCGTGTTTCTGTAAATTACCGTTATGTGGAAAGTGGGCGTGGTTATCGCCCAATTTAAAGAATTTTTAGCAGATATGTTAGATATAGCCTAGGCAAGACTCATACCGAGTTTGGTGAAGCGGATACTGAGATACAGCATTTCATCATAAGTGGGCGGGCCACTCCCATTTTCCAAAAATTTGATAATACTCCTAATTTGTTCCAAAATTTTACTTCGCATACCAATTTTCAACAATTTGGATACAATATTTACTCAAATATCGTAGATTTATCTAAATTGACATTTATCTAAATTTAAACGCTTGTATACCCAAACGTATTTCTTTAATCACCACTTATATAATGCCAATGTAAAGGAAAATAAATGTTTATTCCGAAATACATAACATAGTTGGGTTCGCCTTACATTCCCG
>NW_023458555.1:60354633-60360350 GCF_013731165.1 Rhagoletis pomonella | reverse complement strand
GTTTATTCCGAAATACATAACATAGTTGGGTTCGCCTTACATTCCCGCAGATTTTCAGCAATAGGACCGAAATGTCCTAGAAAACGTGACTTTTGCTCATATCTCGAAAACATTTTTTTTAATTAATTGGATTCATATTCTGGTTCAGCGGCCTGAAATTCATCTAAAAAGGTAAATTTTATTGTTAAAATAGATCTAAAGTAGTGTAACTATATACTAGTTGCTTTTTACGATTTTTCTTTAATATATTTTCTAAGTAAATAAATACCACTTATCTGCGATTTTCTGCGGGCAATCTTTTCACACTACATTGGCCAATTTTCAAGCTTTCAATTGAACAAAGAATAATATCCGATCTCTCCCGGGGATACAACAAATTTCTTAAGATTCAACAAAAATTAAAAAAAATACTCCTTGTAAACCGCTATTGTCGTTAAATTTAAATTAAAACTTTTCTTAATAAAATGATTAAAAAAATTTAACACTTAAATGCGTTATTACCTTCTAACGGGTGATTTTTTTGAGGTTAGGATTTTCATGCATTAGTATTTGACAGATCACGTGGGATTTCAGACATGGTGTCAAAGAGAAAGATGCTCAGTATGCTTTGACATTTCATCATGAATAGACTTACTAACGAGCAACGCTTGCAAATCATTGAATTTTATTACCAAAATCAGTGTTCGGTTCGAAATGTGAAATTTTGTTCAGCGATGAGGCTCATTTCTGGTTGAATGGCTTCGTAAATAAGCAAAATTGCCGCATTTGGAGTGAAGAGCAACCAGAAGCCGTTCAAGAACTGCCCATGCATCCCGAAAAATGCACTGTTTGGTGTGGTTTGTACGCTGGTGGAATCATTGGACCGTATTTTTTTCAAAGATGCTGTTGGACGCAACGTTACGGTGAATGGCGATCGCTATCGTTCGATGCTAACAAACTTTTTGTTGCCAAAAATGGAAGAACTGAACTTGGTTGACATGTGGTTTCAACAAGATGGCGCTACATGCCACACAGCTCGCGATTCTATGGCCATTTTGAGGGAAAACTTCGGAGAACAATTCATCTCAAGAAATGGACCGGTAAGTTGGCCACCAAGATCATGCGATTTGACGCCTTTAGACTATTTTTTGTGGGGCTACGTCAAGTCTAAAGTCTACAGAAATAAGCCAGCAACTATTCCAGCTTTGGAAGACAACATTTCCGAAGAAATTCGGGCTATTCCGGCCGAAATGCTCGAAAAAGTTGCCCAAAATTGGACTTTCCGAATGGACCACCTAAGACGCAGCCGCGGTCAACATTTAAATGAAATTATCTTCAAAAAGTAAATGTCATGGACCAATCTAACGTTTCAAATAAAGAACCGATGAGATTTTGCAAATTTTATGCGTTTTTTTTAAAAAAAAAGTTATCAAGCTCTTAAAAAATCACCCGTTATATGCGGATCCATCACTACTTCTTAAGAATACAATGCAGAAATTAAAATATTAACTTAAAACCGTCCCGATCTTTCTAGAGAGCGAAAATTTATTTATATGCAGCTTTAGAATATTCTGTTTCCGGTCAATGGTGAGCGTTCGCTGTGCAAGTGAGGGGGACTGTTATTTGGAATATTCTCTATCGAATGTGACTAATTTTTTAAGCTTTCTTTAAAATTTTGTCAAATTGGTTTTTGGCCGCCTAAATCGTTCAAATACCCCTATGTGCGTAGGTACCTCATTGGCTGGGTTAACATATAGGATATTTTTTCTGATAGATGGACCAGATACCGATCTATTCCAAAAAATCTTATTTATTGCCCGATTTGCTTAAAATTCGATACCCGTATTATAGATATGCGTGGAATAGAATCGAGTCATTGTTTTACTGTTCGAAAGGTGGTTTAACAATACTTATTACACAGGCCAACAAAAATGGGAAAAAATTTGATGCAGCAAATGTTAACTCTATTTTTGCCGAATTTTTGTGTGCGGATTACGAATACATAAGCATAAAGTGATGGCTCCAGATTTTAAGAAAAGCGAGGTCAAAGTGTCAAAAAATCGCGTTTTTTCAATATTTGAGAAGCTATAGAAAATAAACAAAGGGTGGTAGAACCTTCCACTTAGGCTTTGATTAAAGCTAAAAATCTCGAATACTATACTTGCAAATTCCTGCACCTTTGCTTGATGGCCACTTATAGTCATTTGTTGAACAGGAATAACTGAGTTTGGGAAGTTTGAGTACCTACCGCAATTAAGCCAGAGGTGATAGAACCTTCCACTTAGGCTTAAATTAAGGCTTGGACTTCTGACTTCAATCCCCGAAAATACCATTCCTGCACCTTGACCCTAAGGTCACCTATAGTCATTTATTGATCAGTTAACACTGATTTTTACAATTTTTTTTTTAATTGCATAATTTTCCAGTATATTTTTTATTGTTGGGCGGTAAAAAGTAAATGAGTATAGGTGACCATCAGGGTGAGGTACAGGAATAGTACGTTCAGGGATAGTACGTAGTCTGTAGTTCTAGCTTTAATTTAAGTCTAAGTGGAAGGTTCTATCACCTTTTGTTTCATTGCTAGAGCTTCTCAAATATTGCAAAAAATTCGATTTTTTGACATTTCACCACATTTTTCTCAACATCTGGAACTGATAGAAACTTTATACTTACTTACGGATTATTAATCAGCACAAAAAAGCCTATCAAAAACAGCTTTAACATTTTCCGCATCAAAATCGGTGTTACCCTGTGTTAACTTTACTAATTATATAAACAGAAACTCTCTCTTTTTATAAGAGGTGATCTCGCGAACGGCTGTACCGAAATTTGGACACCTACTGCAGACTTTCGATATACTAAAGGAGAGTGGCAGAAAGTGGCTGGAAGTATTTGCGGTAGTGTCCTGGAAATTCGTATATAGGTTTTGGGGATACTACAAAAGGGCGCGTGGCGCTTTCCAAACATATTGAAACTTTTACCTATCTGTAAATATATACACCCAGAATACAGTGTTTTTTCTGTTACTTAATAAATTTTTTTGTTAATTTTTATAGAAATATAGTTCATTTAGTATCAAATGGCACCAAATTTTGAGTATGCAGTTTTGTAACTCACTCAATTTCAGTATCATAAAGTGCACATTTTAAATGGCTATAAGTTACCGTTGATTTTTAAGAATTTTTTTCGCTGATGATGTTGCGCATTTTCTCCGTATAACGAATGCGTGATAACTTTTTGTATGGGAAAAATTTCAGAAGAGTGTAAGTATGTAAAAGACTTATTCTGGTGGGTGAACTCCTCCTAAACGACCGAAACGATTTTAATGACATTTTTGTATGTGTTTGAGTAGGTCCCTATCAGGGAACTGCAATTATTCATGTTTTTAAGTAATTGGTTGAATAACACAAGAAATAGTGTTAGTGGATATTATTCATTGCGGAATATTCACACATATGCACTAACACTATTTTACGCTCGGCACACAAAGTAAGAGCATGTACAATGACTAAAGGCCCGTCCACATAGAACTTTGGCGTTGCGTTGGCGTTGGCGTCGCTTCAACAGCTGACTATGAATACATGAATTCAAATGCAGCCGTCCACATAGCCGAAATTCGACAACGCTCACGCCAACACAAAGCAAAAAGATGGCCAACTCTCAACTTTTCGCGTACGTTGCTCGTCAGCTGTTGCAAATAAATACAATTATGTGAAATATTTTTCCTTTTCAATCAAGTGCGGGCAAGAAATATCTTTTTTAGTGCAATTATTGATATGAAATATTAATTAATCTCTCGTTAGTATGTTAATTTAGTGGCCCAAGCATTCGCTGCTAAACGTTCATTGTAGCAAGCATACTTTTAACGTGCGTTCTGTCAAACCAACTCCAACGCCAAAGCCAACGCGAAAGTTCTATGTGGACCGGCCTTAAGTTCTCTGTTGATATGAATTGGTGTAGTGCTCAATTCTCTCATTGAGCCATTAAACAAATTAGTTATACCGAAATGAGTAGGAGCACTAAGTAGCGCCAATAGTTCAGTTGAGTGATTTTAGTGAATTTAGTGATTTTCGTCGTTTATAGCAACAAAACATGTACAAACGACGAGAAAGCGACAGCATCCGAAGGCACACTAACCCACTCTCACTTTTAGCTCACACTTCTTTATGGTGGCGCCCGCATGTCGCACAGTGTTGGGAAATCAAATTGTTCCTTCAGTACGAAACCTATACAAAAATTATACTTTTCGACTGTAAATTGCATCGACTTTTAATTTGCTCATATATTTTCTTAGTACATGCATACATAGATTCCCTTCAATATCAATGATTTGATGGTATTCATGGGAAAGTTTATGTAGGTACATTTTACACTTTGAACATAAATGTGTATGCACATATTTTAAGGTACACTTCTTAACAAACACATTTTTTTAAGTTACTATGCATGGATAAAGGAGACATATTCTTTGAATTCAGTACTAAAGTTTGACATTTTATTTTTAGTATTTCAAGTGCTTATCAAAACTTTACGACACTCACATATTGACAAGATTGGCCATTTATCTTAAAATTATTTAATTTTAATTATTTGTATGTGCATAAAAATGCAGTTTATACTTTAATAAAACCCCAAGGTTGAATTTTTGCGCAACATTAAAAAAATCAACAAACTTTCGTAAAAATTTCGGGCTTTTAACTCGATTTTCTAGAAATACATGTTTTGAGAATGCCGTTTTTAGTCCGATTGATTTAAATGAAGTGGAAGTTTAAAATAGCTGCGACTTATCGTTGATTTTTAATATATATATATATATATATAATATATATTTTCTTTTTTGATGAAGTTGTTGCTAATTTTCTTCGTTAAAAAAAAAATCGCGCTTAGATAATACGACATTGACGGCAAATTCCAGCTGCTTTAAACTTGCTCTTTATTATACTAAAATTGAAATAGAAAGCTTGAAATTTTTACGAAAGTTTGTCGTTTTTTGTAATGTTGTTCAAAGATTTAAACTTATTTTCATACAGTTTTTGTTAAGGAATTAACTATATTTTTATAAACAAATAATTAGAATTAAAAAATAATAAAATAAATAGCCAACTCTAGTCAATATATGAGTGTCGTGAAGTTATGATGTTTAAGAACATAAAGAATTAACGATGACACTGTTTCTAACTATATGAAGCTGATTTCGGCATTTTGTTCTAATAAGATTTAGTATCGAAAATATTCTTTCAAAACTTGCCTAGGAATGTGAGGTTGATAGCACACCTTTTGCTATGTTATAATGGTTATTTCAAAAGCTTTTTTCAAAACTTACAAAGGCAAAAACGAGAAGGCGAAGACAAAAAGGTAAAACGAATTCCCGCAGTGAATTTTCAGAGCTACGTATATATTTATAGTATTCATCACAAAATTGTACTAAAAAGTACTGCGTAGTAAACGAAATTGTATCAAAAAAGTATAATTGTACCAAAAATGCCAACACTGATGTAGAACAAAGCAGAACACAAATAATATTAATCTCATTGAAATTATTTTCAGCCTCTCTCTCAACCAAATAAGTAAAATCCAGCTGGGTAGACTATACTCGATAGAGACAAAAATTGCCGCCACAAATACTGTTGTATACCCAAACCTATTTATTTAATTACCACTTATATAATGCCAATGTAAAGGAAAATATACGTTTATTCCGAAATACATAACATAGTTGGGTTCGCCTTACATTCCCG
>NW_023458555.1:60351296-60354533 GCF_013731165.1 Rhagoletis pomonella | reverse complement strand
TTTAGCGTCTAAACGCTAATTTTAAACAATTTGTATTAATTTGATGCAGGTCTAAGGTCGTGAGTACTAAACAGCAACTCGAAAGGCTGGTTTCATTGATGGAAGAAAATCCTCAACTTGCGAAAGGGATTTGTACGAAGCTTCAGGCGGCAAAAAAAGTGGGAAGATATTGCGCTGGAGCTCAATTGTTTAGGACCACCAATTAGAACGACAGCAAAGTGGATTAAGGTGAATTAAAGTAATTTTTCATTGTATAAGAAAATTTCAGCTTTGTGTTTTCAGGTGTGGGCTGACATGAAATCGAAGACCAAAAAGAAAATGTCACAAAATAAGGCTGAATACCGAGCAACAGGTGGAGGACCAAACAGGCTTCAATCTTATACAAATATTGAGGAGGCCATAATTGGATTACTCGAGCTTGATGCCTGTGTGAATCCACCAGGAGCGGAATTCGGCCTAGATATAAGTGATAATCAACGCCTAGATTCGCCTGAGCCGGCTCCAGCAGATGAAAACCAGCCACCATTCGATTTGGAAACGAGCAATGAAGACCGAAACTATGTAGTTGGCGAAAATACAACACGAACCCCCAGAAAAAAACGGTGCCACAAAACGGAGAGACTGAGGTTGTTGGAAGCCCAGACAAATGCCCAGAAGGCTTTTTATGAAAACGTAATTTCGAACATAAATGAAATTAAAAAAAGTGCTAGGGAAACTGAAAAATACGCAAAAAGAACGTACTACTTAAAAAAAGACTCAACCAAAGAACTCTTACAAATGAAAAAAGAAAAATTAGAAATTTATAAAAGTGAAGTTATGAGAAAGCAGCAAGATCGGAAAGCAAAATTGCAACTAAAGGTTGCACTTTTAGAAATGAAGAAAAAAATGTTGCCTAAACCATAACTTATAATTATATTTTTAGCGAATGCATTCAAGTGTTAATTTTTTAGTAGTATTAAGAAGGCTTTATTAATCTTTAAGTAATATATGTAAGTGAATTAATGATATTTTTTGCCTGTGATATGAATTGAGAAAGGCTGTAAAAACTTTTATGTAGATTTTTTAAAAACATGAATTTATGTGATTTTTTATTCAATTTTTAATGTGCATATGTACCTTCATATCTTAAACCAATAATATTTATGAATTTAATAAAAGATACTGGAATACCTTTATTAATACTTTTTCAGTTATTTACAAGGTTCTTAAAATTTCATTTCTGATGTCTTCTGCTTCTGAATTCTCAATTGATTCCATCTCAACGACTCCGGCATCATCGTCGTGAGGCTCATTTGAAAACTCTTCTCCGTCGGGTATTTCTACATTATAGAATTGACAAATGTTGTGCAAAGCTGCGCACACATTTATTATTTGTGTAGCTTTCTTTGGAGTGTAATGAAGAGCTCTCGCCTGCAATAAACATCTGAATCTATTTTTTAAAACTCCGATTGTTCGCTCTATAATATTTCTGGCTTTTGCATGTTGTTTGTTGTATGTTCTTTGAGGAGATCCTTCCTCAGAATTTCTGAACGGCGTCATCAAGTATGGTTTTAGAGCGTAACCAGCATCACCTAACGTGGATAAAAATAATTTAAAAAAAGGAAATAAATGTAGGTTTTGTATTTGATCATACCCAGTAGCCAAGTATTACGAATACCATGATGTTGCTGTTCTAAGTGTGCTTTCAATGATGACATATGAAAAACCATGGAATCATGTGTCGCTCCCGGATTTTTTGCATTTATGTATCTTATTTTCATTGTGTGATCACAAACCTAAAAAAATACAAAAGTGTACACATCTACAATTAGAGATTCTTAGCATGTATGTACGAAAATATATATACTTACAACCATAGCATTAATGCTGAAGAATCCTTTTCTGTTGTAATATAAATGCTGGAATTCCTTCTTGGGAGCGACAATTTTAATGTGCGTCCCATCAACACAGCCGATTATTCCTGGAATTCTGCTTTTGCTGTAAAAATGTGCTTTCGCTTGTTGCAGTTCAACCCCTGTGTAGATGAATTTTATCCATCTTTG
The DNA here is from genome assembly GCF_013731165.1 of Rhagoletis pomonella. Taxonomy (NCBI): domain Eukaryota; kingdom Metazoa; phylum Arthropoda; class Insecta; order Diptera; family Tephritidae; genus Rhagoletis; species Rhagoletis pomonella. The sequence goes on along the minus strand of NW_023458555.1, from coordinate 60,352,491 downwards.
GCAAATGAAATTTTCCAAAACATCAAGCACTTCTGATATCACCACAGACACCGTGGGCTGCGCAAGCCCAAGCATATTTTCATTCCCAATACTCAGTTGGTACGATCCCTGAGCACAAAATCGCAGAACTGTTGCTAGTTTTAAGATATTTGCAATAGATTTGGCTCGAGTGCATTGCTGCAACAGGTCTTCTGTAGCGGACAGCAGGTCCACAAACGCCTCTTTAGACAGTCGGAAGTTTTTTATAAATCTGTAGACAAATAATTATAAATATTATATAAATATGTGAAAATATATCCAAAAGGCCAGACTTACGCGGTTGAATCCATTTCTAAGGGATTGGAAGCGTCCCTTAAACGTTTTCTATTCCTGGCCAGTTCCACTAAATTCTCATCCTCTGAGGAATCGTCGAACCATAACTCCGTTGTACTCATCTTCACTAAGTTCTTATCAGCTCGCTTTATTTTTTACTTGATTTTAATTAACACAAATTTACATAAAACGTTGTAATAAACACGCTTTCTTTTCTTTTAGTTTGCTTAATATGTAAACAAAGCATCTCAGCTGTCAAAAATATACTATTGTGAACAACCTAAACGAGCGAAATTCACAATAGCGCTATTCTTCATCGAATGAGCGCCATAATACCAAATGAAAATTCGTTCGCTCAGCACTTTCGACTACAGTCGAAAATCGAATGCAACTCATAATAGGGGCCTGAGTGTTTTATTTGTTACTAAAATGCATATTTAATAATTTTGGGCTTGTTCGAGTTCCAATCACAACCGCAGTGTTGCGCGAATTATTAAAGTATCAAGTTCTGTTTAGATTTTTGGCAACGTTTTATCAATTGGGAAGTTGCAACAGTCATGCAAGTTTTCATCAGCGCTGCAGTACTGCCGTTTTTATTACGTGCCTCGAACAGGCCCTTTCTCACACATTTCGTTGATGACGGGTATCACGTCCAAAATTGATGAATTGTAATTTTCCAAAATTACAGTTAATCGATTGTTAGTATTTATCAATCACTTGTTAATTTTTAATTGTCCTTACAATTTATATTTGCCAAACACTGCCTCTAGCAAACAAAGGCGAGGGAGATAACACATACATACACACATACATATGTGCATATATTCCACACTAACTACAATAGGGGTATTCTCGAAGTCTTGTACGATGCACGGATTGCACG
>NW_023458555.1:60346554-60351196 GCF_013731165.1 Rhagoletis pomonella | reverse complement strand
CGATATTTTAGTAACTACTGAAGATTATTCACTCAAAATTGATATTTACAAAAATTTTTAGACGAAAAATAAGAATATTATAAATTTTTGTAAAATGGGCGTACCCACGCCCACTTATGGTTACATGTGTATATCTTGGTAACCGCTGCACAAATTTCTTCCAAACTTGGCACAGTTGTTGGCCTTGATACAGCATACTAAATGGCCGAAAATTTAAAAAAATCGGACAATAACCACGCCCACATCCCATATAACGGTAATTTAGAGAAATACAAAATCTTCGATAAATCAGTAAATATTAAAGCAAATTTATTGAAAATTGATGCTTGCAACAATTCTTTACCAAGAAATACGTTTATGGTAAAATTTTGGAAAATGGGCGTGGCACCGCCCACTTGTGATAAAATATGTGTATATCGATAACCGTTCTACCAATTTGTACCAAACTCGGTATTTTTATTGTGCTTGCTACATAAAAGCAAAACATTGAAAATTATTGAAATCGGACTAAAATTACGGCCGCTTTTCATATAGCGGTAAATTTCAGAAATGCTTGAAACTGCAATATTTCGAAATTTAAGGACGCTAATTTACTCAAAATTGATACACCCCGGCTTACCATCTAGCGGTAGCTTTCGGAGAGGGGAAAAAACATATATTTAATACTTGCGTCGGGTATTTAATGTTCGGCTCCACCCGAACTTAGACTTTCTTACTTGTTTATTTTAAAATTACGTCGAGTTTTTATGAAAGTACGAAATAACTGTCAAATATGTAAAAACGCAAACGCAGTGCCGCAAGCGCCGCAGATGGCACCCCTACCAGCAGCGCGTTTGGAAGCGTTCGCTCGTCCCTTTACGTATGTAGGCATAGACTACTTCGGGCCCATGTTCGTTGTCGAAAATCGAAAAGCAAAAAAGAGATGGGGTGTTATGCTGACATGCTTCACAGTGAGAGCAGTTCACATAGAAATTGCCCACACTCTTAGCACGGACTCGTGCCTTATGTGCCTGCGAAACTTTATAGCTCGTCGTGAAATTTATTGTGATAACGGCACAAATTTTCATGGTGCAGACAATTTCATGAAAGAAGAACTGCTTAAGATTAATGCTTCGGTGGTAGAACGCGAACTGGCGCACAAGGGAATCGCCTGGAAATTCAACCCGCCGTCAGCTCCCCATATGGGCGGAGCGTGGGAAAGACTAATAATAATAATAATAATAGATTGGCGTGTACACATATGTTAGTGTTTGGCCAAGCCTCTCCTCCAACTTGTGGCGTGCGCCTTGATGTTGTCACACAAATCAGAGGGACCTACAGTTTTACGCCGACTCCGAACGGCGATTGTATTTTTATGAGAAGCTGTTTTTCATGGCAGAAAAACACTCGGAGATTTGCCATTGCCTGCCGAGGGACGACCACTGTTAAGAAAAACCCTTTTTTCTCATTTTTTTGCGATGTTGCTTTGACCAGGGCTTGAACCCAGGTGTTGATGAATGAAAGCGCGCACTGCTTATCACTACACCACAGCGGCCGACCAGGAAAGACTAATAAGAACCACTAAAACCGTACTCTACAAGATATCACCGTCCCAAAGATTTTCCGATCAAAGTCTCCGTTCTGCGCTTCTTGAAACCGAGCTCATCATTAACTCGCGCCCACTTATGTTTTTATCTCTTAATAGCTGTGAGGAGGAGCCCATTCCTCCAAATCATTTTCTTCTTGGAAGTGCCAATGGTGCCAAGCCATTTTGCAAAGCGGAAGAAATAAATTTAAAAATGTGTCCCAGGCAGAGCGAAGTTTTTGCGAATCTATTTTGGAAGCGGTGGGTACGCGAAATGTTACCAACATTTACGCGACGAAGCAAGTGTGTCACAAGAGTGAAGCCAATAGCTAAAGACGATGTCGTCCTCATCGTAGACGAAAACACTGAAAGGAACACATGGCTGAAGGGTATAGTTGTTGACATAACACTTGCAAAGGATGGTCAACTACGGCGCGCGAAAGTTAAAACCATTCACGGTATTTTGGACAGACCAGCAGTGAAATTAGCGGTACTTGATAGCGCCAAAAAGGAGCCAAGCTCCGACGAGTCAGCCGCTTACCGGGGGGAGAATATTGCCGATAAAACAAACTGCGTAGAGTAGCCGCTCAAATGCAACCCTGCGTAATCATCTTGTCATCTTTTCAAACCTCCATTCGCGCTTATTTCCTTTATTCTTCATATTATTTCTTTTGCTTTTATCCTCGCCTGCGTGCACATGATAATTTAACTAAAGTCAACTTAAAGTTAGAAAAATTTATTAAACTTACAAAGGAACTAAGGTAAAAAACTTAAACTGAACTTGTATGTTATAAATAAAAATGTAAATTGAATTTGTAAACATTTTAGATTTTTAAAGCTCGCTAGAACACTTAATTGCTCACTTTAATCTTCACTACATTGTGGGCGCTGTTCGATATTTACATACTTTATTAAATAAAACGAGCTCTTGGAACTTGGTGGACTTTTCTTTTCAACAGTAGTCGTCACCTCATTGCAACAAACACGCAGCCAACGCCTCAAATTATTTTTGAACCGGGGCAATAACTCTAGGGGTCAATCCATCATTAGTTAACACTGCATCCTTTCCACGAAAGATAATCGAACTGCCTCAGTTTTCGGGGAGCCAGAAGAGTATTTAATGCGTCATTTGTGGAATCAACTGCGGTTTATAATTATACCAACCTCGAGAACAATCAAAGATTAAACAAATGTTTAAAGGGCGAGGCAAGAGATACGGTCAAATCTTTGCTAATTCACCCTAATAATGTATCCGCGGTAATTGACCAATTGCGTTTTCGGTTCGGTCGCCCAGAACAGCTCATACGTAGTCAACTTAAGGTAGTCCGCGATATGCCATGTATCTCTGAAGCTGCCATCCACAAATTAGTCTCGTTTGCAACAATCGGTAAAAACCACACCGTGTTTCTTCAATCTATCGGCGAAGAAAGACATTTAGTAGATCCGTCATTACTAGAAGAACTAATAGCTAGGTATTCGGTATCGATTCGACCGTATCCCACAATTATCAACTTTAGCGAGTGGCTGTCAGACGTTGCGAGTTTGGTCCAGATGGTCCAAGACCACGAAGGTCGAGAACCAAAACGCCGCGCAGTGCTACATGTAGCTGGAGAACAACGCCCATTGAAATGTTTGATCTGTCAAGGGGACCAACGTATCGGATCGGTGGAAGATAGCCAAACGTTTACGTCTATGTTTTAGCTGCCTATCGACATGCCACTCGTGATTGCCGCCGCCGTAAAGCATGTCCAGTAAATTGGATGCCAAAGACATCACAATCATTTGTTACTTGATGGTGATGTCAGTCGCCCGGTCAGATCGGTTCAAATAAGCGCGTGAACGTATGCTCTTTTAGATGAAGGGTCTTCGATTACGATGATGGACGATTCACTAGTACAGGAGCTTGGGCTTAAATGTCAGCAACGTCAAGTGGAGATTCAATGGTTCGTGGGAAAAGCGGCAAAGGAAAAGGTAGCGGTCGCAAACCTTTTTATCAGAGGTCAGGGTATGAAGAAGCGTCACATGCTTCGATACGTTCATGGTGTAGCCAACTTAAATTTACCGATGCAAAGCCTCAGCCAGGGGGATATCTGCAATGCCGTCAGATATGAAAATAAATTACCAGTACAGCCATAGGAAAATGTATCGCCTAAAGTTTTAATCGGCCTAGACCACTGCCACCTTGGGTTACCAACTAAACCGATATTAGCCAATCGCGATGGGCCGTTCGCCACGACAACCGAGTTGGGTGTTTGTGTTTTTGGGCCATCCAGCCGCTTGCCGTTAAGGAAGTCCTCCTGTCTTCACGTCAACACTTCAGACCATCAGATGCATGACCTAATAAAGGACTACTTCACCGTGGAGTCCTTTGGTGTGCGAGCTGCGCCGCCTATTGAGAGTGTAGCCGACATACGTGCTAAGAAGCTGCTCGATTCAACTACAGTGAAGGTGAATGGTCGATTTCAAACCCGGTTACTGTGGAAAACCGACAACGTCGAGCTACCGGAGAGCTACTCCATGGTTTTGAAACGTCTTGTGGGCATCGAAAGAAAAATCGCACGTAATAAGGAGTTTGGTAAAGCATACCGTGAAATAAAAACAATTATGTGAGTAAAGGGTATGCACGTAACCTGCAATCATCCGAGGTAGCCGAAGTGGGTTCTAGGACATGGTATCTTCCACATTTTGCCGTAATAAATCCGCATAAGCCAGGAAAGTTGAGGCTCGTGTTTGACGCTGCAGCAACGTCACACGGAGTGTCGCTGAATTCTCAGCTACTGAAGGGACCACAGCAATATCGTCCATTGGAGTCCGTGTTATTCCATTTCCGAGAAGGCGCCGTAGCCGTTTGCGCTGACATAAAGGAGATGTTCCACCAAGTTGTCATCCGTCCCGAAGATAGATGTGCCCAGAGGTTTTTGTGGCGCAACGGTGATATCCAGCAGACTCCTGACGTGTATGAAATGACGGCGATGATGTTTGGTGCAGCATGTTCCCCTGGTTCAGCACATAATGTAAAGGTGAAAAATGTGATGGAACACAGCAACCACGATCCACGAGCGATCCAAGCCATAACTG
>NW_023458555.1:60326781-60346454 GCF_013731165.1 Rhagoletis pomonella | reverse complement strand
GATGGAACACAGCAACCACGATCCACGAGCGATCCAAGCCATAACTGACTATCAATATGGGGATGATTACGTTGATAGTTTCCGTTGCGCCTCCAGAGCCATGGAGATATCCAAACACGTTCGCGACATTCACAAATACGCTGGTTTCCAGCTTCGGAAGTTTAGGTCGAACTCCTTGGAGGTCGCGACTGCATTGGGTGGTGAAAACACAGCGTTGTCTATTATGTCGAAAAAAGCCATGGAATCTGGAAATGTTTTAGGAATGTTGTGGCAGCCGTCAAGCGACTACTTCACGTACCGTCTGGAGTTCCATGGAGTCGATTCATCACTGAGTATCGTTATGTCCATCTTCGATCCGTTGGGATTCCTGTGCCACCTCACCATCACAGCGAAATTGGTTATGCGCGAGATCTGGAAGCGAGATTTAGGCTGGGACGAGCCCATTCCTAATGAAATCAACGACATGTGGAATAATTTTCGGATGCAGTTCTAAATGTTCTAGAGTGTAAAGTGCCGCGTCACTATTTCAAGTTGGGTGAGCCAAAAAATCTACAATTGCATATTTTTGTCGACGCCACTTAAGACGCATTCGGAGCTGTAACATTCTGGAAAGCAGAGAACCCAGACAACGCGGTGCAAGTGTGTATTGTTTATGCCAGAACAAGAAGCGCACCACTCAAGACGCTAACCATTCCCAGATTGGAGTTGCAAGCTGCCGTGCTAGGGTTCCGTATGATGACGACTATAATAGAAGAGCACAGAATGTCTATCGACCGATGCGTCCTTTGGAGCGACTCGAGAACGGTTCTCAGGTGGATAGCCAGTGAGCATCGTCGCTGAAATCCTGAGCGTGTCCACGCCGTCTGATTGGAGATGGGTGCCAGCAAAAGAAAATGTGGGTGACGAAGCAACACGGGTAAAAAGGGGCGTTAACCTCAACCCATCCTCACGCTGGTTAACGGGTCCAGCATTTTTATGTCAGCCGAAACACATATGGCCAACAGACGATACACCTGCTGCGAACATTAACGAAAACGAGGAGCTTCGGTCGAAGTATGCTTTATTAATTGCTCAGAGCAGCATATTTGAATTTGAGAGGCTTTCATCGTTTCTTAAACTAAAAAGAGTTGTTCCCTGTGTCCTTCGTTACATCCACTACAGCAAATCAAGACCGAACCAGCCTGACACCTCGTCAAAATATGCCGCCGAACGTTTAATATGTCGCCATTCGCAACGAAAAACATTCGTGAACGAGGTCATTCGATTGGAGAAGGGACTCAGCCTGCCGAGTGAAAGTCCACTCTACAAACTTTCGCAGTGGATAGATAACGAGGGACTTCTTCGAGTACATGGGCGATTGGATGCTGTCAGCTGGATAGCTTATGACATGAAGCATCCTATTATTTTGCCCTCTCACCACGTCGTATCGAGGCTCATAGTCGCGCACGAGCACAAGCGAATGATGCACCAAAATACACAGGCGACTATTTGCATGATTCGTCAGAGGTACTGGATCCCAAACTTGAGGAAGGTCGTTCGTTGGGTCATCGCCAATTCCAATACATGCCAACTAAAGAAGGCAAAGCCAGTTACACCAATGATGGGGCTACTTCCAGAAGATCGCGTTACGCCATACGTGAGGCGATTCACATACACTGGACTAGACTATTTTGGCCCTGTGAATGTGACGGTTGGCCGAAGAACTGAGAAGCGATGGGTGGCATTGTTTACGTGTTTGACAGTACGAGCCATTCATCTCGAGGTGGCTTATGACCTGTCAACGGACTCATGCATATTGGCGATACGGAACTTTATGAACCGAAGAGTGGTCCCAAGAAGAATCAGATCGGATAATGGCAAGAATCTCATTGGCATAGCTGGCGAGGTTAGGCGCTTTTCAGATGTGTTCGACTGTCGCGCGTTGCAGGGTGAGTTGACATCCTCAATTGCCCCGAAAATCCTTCTGAAGGCGGCGCTTGGGAACGTATGGTACAGTGTGTAAAAAAGGTCCTGTGCCATAATATGAAAGAGGTGAGTCCCAAAGAGCACACGTTTAATAGTCTGCTGGTAAAGGCCGAAAACTTAGTAAATTCACGTCCGCTCACACATTTGCCGGTAACAGCAGAGCAAGAGGAACTTCTGACGCCAAATCACTTCCTACTGGGTAGCGCAAATATCGCGCAAACACCAAGTTTTGATGAACCCGATCAGAAGCTTTGTTCCCTACGTAAGCAGTGGCGAGTAGCTAGGCAGATGCGAGATCTATCCTGGAAGAGGTGGGTAGAAGAATACTTACCAACGCTAACTCGTCGTATGAAGTGGTGTTTGCAAACGAAGCCGCTGCAAGAAGGACACCTCGTTTTCATTTGTGACATGAAAATCCCTAGAAAGGAGTGGCGTCAAGGACGAGTAGAATGGGTGTATCCTGGAAAGGATGGTCAAGTTCGTCGAGCAGACGTGTCAACCTCGTCCGGAACGGTCCAGCGCCCTGCGTCCAAACTGGCCAAACTGGATTTAGCCTGTGGTGAATCGGGGTCGATTCACGGGGCGGGGATGTGATAAATTAGTATGATTTTTATTGTGTTAAGTATGTCCGATCATTTGTTATTGTTACTCAGTCAGTCGTTTGTAATAGTCATTCAGTCTGTCGTTTGTAATAGTCATTCAGTCGGCCTTGTAAGTTAAGTTTTGGATTTGCTAAATAAATTTGCAACCTTGTGTTCTACTTTCGCTTTGCTCTGTTTCGTGATCCCGCTAATTGAATTTCCATATAAATTCGGGCAACGGCACAAATTTTTATCCATCACGCGAGCAAACCGAGGGTAGAATACTGGAAAATAAACTTGCGCAAGTCCGCATGTTAAACCAAAATCTCGGTGTCGTGATAGTAGTAAAGCCCTGTATGCAGCTCTCAAGAAAACGGTCAAGAAAAAACTGCCATTAGTTGCGTTCCAGCAGCAGTACGAATAGCAGGAATTTACAGGATTTTACAGGAAGCTGTTCCCGCACGACACCTTACATAAGGTTTATTAATGGCGAAAACAGCTGTTCCTGTAAATCCTGTAAAATCCTGCAAAACCTGCTATTCGCAATGCTGCTGGAACGCAACTATTATTTCGTGTGTGTGTCCAAGGAATTTTGACATTTTTGATACTTCATAGCCTGTTGCCTCACTCGTTTCTCATAGGGCATTTGCACGAGGCGATTTCACAGGCAACAAAAGTTGAATGAGAAATTGAAAGTGAAAAAGTTGCCATCCCTATTCAGGCGAGGCGATTTTCGATTTGTTATTTACATTATTTAAAATGAATTTAAACCGCAAAATTTTATCAATTGGCGTAAATTTGGTAAGCCAAGCGTTGGTAAAAGTGCTTTTTTACCAAGTTTTACCAAGCCACTCGCCAGAATATAATTTCAAAATTGTGGTATGTACAGAATGTAAGCAAACATAGGGTTGCAAGGAAAAAAAGCTGAACGAGCTCAAAGTTGGCTAGCGACCAACTTTGTTCAAAGCGTTTAGTTGAAAGGCCGTTCGGACGAGGCGATTTTTGCTTTCAACTAAGAGGTTACAGGCGGCTGTAAAATTTGAGACACACGCTGTTAAATGACAGTCTGTTAAAGTGTGAGTTGAGGAGAAAGATGAAATAAGGTGAAGATATCTGGTGAACGTGGTATTGAGACGGGGTTGTCAAAGAAATTTTAATGGAACGGCAAAGTCACCCAAGGTTGGGAGGGTGAACCCATGTGTGTGAGTGAAGCGCAGCAGAAATCACTTTTGTTTGTTATGATACCTCACGGTCTGATGCAGCGGGTTGGGAACCCGCGATCCGCGCTTGAGCCAGCCGAAGAGCTGCGTCAGGCATGATGGCTTTGAGGGTTCACCTCATTGCAAATACATAACAAGTTCCAAGTCCCTAGCTCATGGGGAAGTTGGTTAAAGGCCTGTATGCAGCTCTCAAGAAAACAAAAACTCCATATAAAATGACGTACAAGAAATGGCTAAGAAATTTTCTTGAGTCCAATTTCCTTAAGGCAGTACGCAGTTCTTAAGGAATTTCCTACGCTTTCTACTACGGTTTTCTAAAGTTTTTCTGTGAAAAAAGAGCACAAGGCAACCCAGGTTTGCAACATAAATATATGCCCGTTCCCTTATTTCTTGAGGAAAGAGTGAGGCAACAGGCTGTGAAGTATCAACATTTTCAAAATTCCTTGGACACACACACACGAATTAATGCCAATTTTTTCTTGACCGTTTTCTTGAGAGCTGCATACAGGGCATAAGGCAGTACGCAGTTCTTAAGAAATTTTCTACGCTCTCTACTACGGTTTTCTAAAATTTTTTTGGGAAAAAGGCACAAGGCACAAGGCAACCCAGGCTTGCAGCAGAAATATATGCCCGTTTCATTATTTGGCTGTGAAATACCAAAAACGTCAAAATTCCTTGGACACACACACGAAATAATTACATAAGGCCAGTATTCAGCTCTCAAAAAAAGCAAAAACTCCATATAAAATGACGTACAAGAAATGACTAAGAAATTTTCTTAAGGCAGTACGCAGTTCTTAAAAAATTTGCTACGCTTTCTACTACGATTTTCTAAAGTTTTTTGTGAAAAAAAGTACAAGGCAACCCATGCTTGCAACAGAAATATATGCCCGTTCCATTAGCTTTGTTCCACGCGCTTTCCGGGTTGCTCCGGTAATTGAGCGTAAAAATAAGTTACTCTATCATAAGTGTCAAAAATGTGTCAACACGTGTCAAAAGTGCCCAGAATCAACAAATCGGCTCTAAAAAGTGATTTTACGTTTATGTATCTTATATGGCTAATAAAATTACCAAATAATTACATTTTCTGAAAATTCTGTGGTATTTTCCACTTTTGTGTTTTAAAAAAGTTGCTTTCGGATTTAAACAACAACAGCTGTTATTTCAAATTACCCTTTTGTGCCCGGAAAAAAAGTTCGGGCTGTTTCGTGCACAAAGAAGAAGACATTTACGATCCAAAAACGGAACGTAATCGCTCTCTATTACCCATTTTTCCAGCGTGAGGAACGGCGTCTGGGCTGTTTTGGGCACCCGCGGGTTTGTGTGGAACAAACATATTATTTCTTGAGGAAAGATTGAGGCAACAGACTGGTGAAATTCCTTGGACACACTCGAATTAATCGCAATTTTTTTCTTGACCGTTTTCTTGAGAGCTGCATACTGGCCTTTAGAATTGATAGTAAAATTCCACGAGATATATGTATGTAAATGAATTTAATTAAAAGCTTGTAAAACCGTAACATTTTTATTCGCTGAGATTAAGTATAAACTATAAAGTAATGTTATTTCATTTTATTATGCAGCGTCTTTACTACATTTAAAATGCCACATTTAGCACTTTCGAACATATATTTTCATTACGAATAATCTCAAGTTAGAAAAAGTTCCGTGAATGTCAGAATATATAAACCTGTTGCACCATTGAGTATATCGAGTTTTTATGTGTTACGATTGGCCCAATGTATGTGATTTTTGCCAGTATTGTTATGCCTTAAAGCTTCATTCGGAGACACCAGGGTTGAGTTGTGTAGGGGTAAATCTCAAATCGCCACCGATAAATCAACCGCCAAAACCATCACGCGCCTTTTACTGTAAAAAGAAATTATTTTCACTTAAATTGCTTTCGTGAAATTTACTTTTAAGGGGCTGTCCATATATTACGTAAGACCTTTGTGGGGGAGCGCTTTTTCTTATATGTGGGGAGGCGGCGTCCCGTAGATTCTTACGTAATATTATTTTTCTTGTACTCTTATTCTATATTGTTCTTTATAAAATACGAAAATTCACCCAATTAAAGTACTAAATTGAGTTGAAATGAAAAATATACATTAAATACGGAGGATATTACAATTTTTTCAACTTTTGCTTTAATTTTTTTATTTTTCTAAAAAAAAAACACATTCATGCAAATATCAAAATGTGTTGATATGACATGCTGCGGTCCAATGCGGGGTAATCTTCGAGATATTCTTCAAACCGGTTTTTGTCCACCACCTATACCTCTTCATTGTCAATCAATGTTGACAGTACCTTCTCCGACAGAAGTACAAGAAAATGATCATTTCATACCATTATTCCTAAGAATGGCACTGAAAGTGACTATTCCGTGCAGTTACAAAAGTATACCTTATGATTTTTTTTGTCCCTCAGTGAATGGCCAACTTGAGGAGAGAATATGCAATGTATGTGGTAAGTACTTTGCATCAAAGAAGGCAATAAGCATTCACAAAAAGCTTCACTTGATCTTTTCTGAGCCTCAGCGTCGAAGAGCAAAGAGGATAATTTCACGACGCGGGCGAGAGCTCATATGTGTCCTCACAGAAAATGAAACAGAGGATATTATTGAGTGGGTGTTTGAGTGGGAGTTGAGTAAATTAGCGTCCTTAAATTTCGAAATATTGCAGTTTCAAGCATTTCCGAAATTTACCGTTATATCAAAAGCGGCCGTAATTTTAGTGCGATTTCAATAATTTTCAATTTATGTAGCAAGCACAATAAAAATACCGAGTTTGGTACAAATTGGTAGAACGGTTATCGATATACACATATGTGATCATAAGTGGGCGGTGCCACGCCCATTTTCCAAAATTTTACCATAAGCGTATTTCTTGGTAAAGAATTGTTGCAAGCATCAATTTTCAATAAATTTGCTTTAATATTTACTGATTTATCGAAGATTTTGTATTTCTCTAAATTACCGTTATATGGGATGTGGGCGTGGTTATTGTCCGATTTTTTAAATTTTCGGCCATTTAGTATGCTGTATCAAGGCCAACAACTGTACCAAGTTTGGAAGAAATTTGTGCAGCGGTTACCAAGATATACACATGTAACCATAAGTGGGCGTGGGTACGCCCATTTTACAAAAATTTATAATATTCTTATTTTTCGTCTAAAAATTTTTGTAAATATCAATTTTGAGTGAATAATCTTCAGTAGTTACTAAAATATCGCAGTTTTCGTATTTCCGAAAATTACCGTTATGGGATGTGGGAGTGGTTATTGTCCGATTTTTTAAATTTTCGGCCATTTAGTATGCTGTTTCAAGGCCAACAACTGTGCCAAGATTGGAAGACATTTGTGCAGCGGTTACCATGATATACACATGTAACCATAAGTGGGCGTGGCTACGCCCATTTTCCAAAAATTTATAATATTCTTATTTTTCGTCTGAAAATTATTACAAATATCAATTTTGAGTGAATTGTCTTCAGTAGTTACTAAAATATCGCAGTTTTCGTATTTCTGGAAATTACCGTTATATGGGAAGTGGGCGTGGTTATTGTCCGATTTCGCCCATTTTCAATACCAACCTACCTTGGATTAACAGAAACCTACACACCAAATTTCGTTGAGATATCTCAATTTTTGCTCGAGTTATCGTGTACACGGACGGACGGACAGACGGACAGACAGACATGGCTTAATCGATTTCTCTATTCATTCTGAGCATATATGTATACATTTGTCTATATCTATCTCGATTCGTTTTGGCTGTTACAAACAACCGTTACGTGAACAAAATTAATATACCTTTGTGCACAAGTGCGCTCGGGTATAAAAAGAGTGTGTAACACCGTACACATGATAGAAGTGAAACTTCTTAAAAAAGGCGTGAGTACCAGGTACCTACTCACGATATGTTTACATACATAGGTTTGGTTGAGAATCAAACAATAATTTCATTTCATCTTATTAATTTTCTGATATATGTACATATAATTTATTTATTCATTTTCCGGTAACACCACCTTATATGAATTCGCGCTTCTGGCATCCATAGGACCGGGTTGTAATGGAAGTAATTGTATGTTTAACAAATAAATGAAAATGTTTATAATGCAACCAATAGGTCCTTACGAATTCGCCATTACCAAGGCACTAAGTAACGTACGCACTTTTGTTTGCAAAATGCATTTATTTAAGTTGAAAGAAGGCAAATTCCTTTGTTCGGCATTTATTTTTACTCGCTTTCTATCTTCCAAGGCGAATTCATATATTCTTATCATGAATTCATATATTCATGTGGTAGCAAGAGTACAAAAACATAAAATCTTACTAATATAAATGTGAAAGTTTGTATGTTTGGATGTTTGGGAAATCATCACGCGGAAACGACTGAACGGATTTGCATGAAATTTTTTACGCATATAGCTTCTGAGCCAGATTGGTTAATAGGCTGTTCCTTTTTAAGAGTTGTGACCTGCTAAAAAAAGTTCAATTTATTTAATATGCGGGAACGACTGAACGGATTTGCAAGAAAATTTGCACGCATATAGTTTATGGCTTAGATTGGAAAAGAGGCTAAATTTCTGAAGAGTTGCCACCCGTTAAAAAGGTTTAATTAAATTAATACGCGGAAACGACTGAACGGCTTATAACCTAGGTTGGAAACTAGGCTACTTTTTTAAGAGTTGCCACCTGTTAGAAATGTTTAATTTAATTAATACGCAGAGATTGGTGAACTAATTTGCTTGGAAGTTTTCACACAGATAGCTTATGAGCTAGGTTGGAAAATAGGCTACTTTTTAAGAGTTACCACCTGCAAACAAAGTTAAGTTATAATAATATGCGGAAACGTCTTAACGGATTTGCATCAAATTTCGCACAGAGATATCTTACGACCTATGTTGGAAAACAGGATACCATTTAAGGAGTTGCCACCTATTAGAAAAGTTTAATTAAATTAATACGCGGAAATGACTGACCTGATTTGCATGAAAGTTGGCACACAGATAGCTTATGACCTAGATTGGAAAATGAGCTACTTTTTTAAGAATTGCCACCTGTTTGAAAATGAAATTTTGCTCACAGATGGTTTATGACCTGGATTGAAAAATAGGCCACATCCTTAACCGGTTTCCCGATCAGAACGAAATTTGGTACACTTAATACGTATTTCGCAAGGATGGTCTTAGAATGAAAGTAATTCCGATAACTCAGGCCCCTCCCATACAAATTGGAATTTTCATATTACATACATATCTCTGGAAGTATTTGTGGGAGAGAACTGGAATGTGGTATAGAGATATGTATGTGAAATCAATGTTGGCTCGTGTCTTGCCCGCAAACGTTCAAATAAACGCGTTAATTCAACAAACAATTTATTTTTCTTGTCCGCGCACTTGCTCACCACGACGATCAGAAGGCAAGTGCGCTAGTTTTTTGTCAAGCAAAACGCGAGACGGTTGATAAAGATATTTGATCGTCAGACAGATTCACTTCGACAGATAAGATGAATTGTATGAAAATGCACAAAGCTTGCCACATAAATCGTCGAAGCTGCAGCGCGAAGCGAAAAGATGGCCAATTCCCATCTTTTTGCGCGCTTTGACAATCAGCCAGTTTAATATTTATTTTGTTTCGTCCAAATTCGAGTTTTCATGCAGAAACATAAAGCTTAATTACATTGCTGATAATTTTAAAGCAAAATATATAAAATCCACAGCAACTTTGACTAGTAAAAAAGCGGTACAAAATTGTTTTCTTGGCGTTCATTGTGGCATACCTTTTGCGTTTGGCGCTTTGCTGGCAAAGTTATAAATGTCACGCAAAGCTACAAAGTTTTATCTGGCATCAGCTTAAGTCAGTACATCAACGAAGCCCGTTTGCTTCATCATAAATATATCCATACAAACATATGTACATATGTACGAATGGATGTAGTTATGCGAAGCACGCTTGCATCATTTATACATATACTAGCTCATACCCGCGGGTTTCATCCCGCGCTTTTATACAAATATGAAAAATAATTTAATGATGTTAGATTTTATTTCTGTGCCCATTTCGTTATAGCTCGTTATTTTTTAAGCGAGTTAAGGTATTTCGGCCGTTTAAAACTATGAAATTATAAAATCTCGTCTGCGTGCTAAGCATACGAAAGATATCAATCCCTCTAAGTTTACCTTAAAATGTTTCCAGGTATACGACGCGTGAACGTGTAACCTTCTTGGAGGTGCCACGGCGAGTTCTAATATTTCCAACTCAAATTAAGTAACCTGGCCTTGATAAAATACCACTTCTCATTAGTGTAGCAAATGCCTCAAGAGAGCTTTATGCAGCGTTTTTGCTGCATTTAAAATGCAACATTTAGCACTTTCGAACATATGTTTTCGAAGAGCGTTCATGCTATAGCATTTAGCAAATGTACATTTACGCGAGTTCGAAATCGCATGCTTTTGACAAACAGCCGTGTTCCAGTCTCTTATTTAGATGCGTATATTTTACGATCAATTCTCACGCAGAAGATAATGTGCAAAAACCCTACTGAAAAGGAAAAAATTAATTTTAAACCAAAAATTCAATACAAAAACTTGAATTGTTTTAACCATAACCGAACATTTGTTTGTGTATATATTCATTTGTCGGTGCTGTCAATTAAAATTTCCTCACTTAATTAGGAAACAAACCAAACAGAGTTGATCACAAATTGATCCAGATTTCTATCAGCATCAAATCGATGTTGAATTTGCTTAACTTTTCTTTATCCAAATATGTAATGCAAAATAAAAGAAATCTCGATTGGCGATCACTGAAACGCAGCTAGCAACTGTATACTCGAAAAAGCAATGTTGCCTCTTTTTCTCTTTAAACCATGTTCGAATCGTGGAAATTTTGGAAGATCACAGGGTTGCTTTTTGCATTTAGATTCTTAATGCAAAAATGGAGTTGCATTTAGTTGCATTTAGGTGACGAATTGTGTATGGATAAATGTACATTTAGAGTAGCATTTAGAGCTAAATTCGCTAAATGTGCTTTTACGCGTAAGCAAAAACAGCCTATTAGATTATAAGGCCGAACCCGGCTCTCCCTTTTCCATTTAATGAAATTTATTCTGTCATTACGACACTTATAAAATAAATCTCCATAACAAATTTAAAATACTTCGAGAGATTTTCTTTCCTTCCAGAGATATGTATTAAGAAGTTTTTAGTATGTATGGGAGGCGACATGCCTCCTTTTTTAATAACTCACATTTTTTCCATGAGCAATTGATACATTTTGCATACACAACTCCATACCAAGTTCCAGTATTCTTCCACAAACACTTCCAGAGATATGTGGCAAGAAAAAGTAAATTTTTACGGGAAGTGCCACGCCCCTTTTTCTTATAACCCTAATCTTCTTCCATGAATTTAGAATTGATTTTACATACCCCAGTACCAAGTCCCAGTACTCTACCATGAACACCTCTAGAGATAAGCAATATAAAACAGTAAATTTGTACGGGAGGAACCATGTCCCCTTTTCGAATAACGCAAATTTTTCTCCATGAGTATGGAATTAATTTGGTATACACATCTGGGTGCCAAGTTCCAGTCCTCTGCAATAAACACCTCCAGCGATATGCAGCATAGAAAAATCAATTTGCATGGGAGTTGCCACACCACCTTTTCCAATAACTCTAATTTTTGTCCATGAGTATGGTATTAGTTTCGCATACATACATACATATGTATTTCCCTACCAAGCTTGAGTGCTTTACCCCAAACATTTGAAGAGATATGCAATATGAATCTTTCAGTCAGTATGGGAGGTGCTACGCCTCTTTTCCAAAAACGTCCATTTTTCTCCGTGATTATGAACATGATTTCACACAGTGTTGGCAAACTGTTAATCTGATTAACGGTTAAAATGTTAATCGCGTTGGACGATTAAAATTATTTAGTCGTAATCAACTGTACGATTAATGATAACATTTTTTTAATCGTTACGATTGCGATTACGTTTAATTAATTTAAAACATTAATCGTTAATCCAATTAAAAATAAAATCTGATCCATTTGTCTAGTTTGTCTGAGTTTGAAACCAAACACCAGTTATAGTAATTATTTTGTGTTTTACGCTTATAAAAAGCACATAATATAAAAAAATTATAATTATTGTTATTAGTAATACATAAACTGGGAACTTTTATAAACCTAGTTTGTAAAACGTTTGTTGGTATATATCTTATTGGAAATGCACACCAAATTGCTTAGATTGATGAGGAGGCCCGACTTACACAGGGAAATTCCTGTTCACAAGGAAATTCCAGCATAACTTAATTAATCACCAAACATACTTGATCAAATTAAGAGTTAATGATTAAAAATTAATTTTTTAATCGTGGTTACGATTAACTGTTTAGTCAGATTAAAATTAATAATGATTAACTGTAATCAGATTGAAGTTAATCGAATTAACTAACTGGTTAAAACGACAATCGATTAATGCTATCACTGATTTCACATACATACCACCAGGGAACGGATTTTTAGGACCTAAAAACCTATAAAAAAGGCAAAATAAAATAACGACAGTCATCGACTATCTCTCGCCATGTATAGACGTGTGTCTAAAGTGTGTGCTAGTTACTGTGCTAAAGAAGTCATTCAATTCTACTTTACTCTTTGATTTCATTTTTTGTACCATCGTTCGATTATTTCAACCAATCACAAGCGACGTAGTATAAACAACAAAATGCCGCCGGGCCCTCCGGATAGAGGCGCGAACAGATTTTCGATTTTAAGTGAACACGTGGATTCCCTAGAATGTGTCACTTCCTTTCCCAACCTGAATCAAAAACAAGCTCCTCTGAACCATCCCAAATACCTCACTATTTCCTCTTCAGACAACAGCCTCGCAAAACTGAGCCCATTCGTAATAAAAAAATGCATTGACGCCATATCAACCTAAGTCGACAGTATCAAGCAACTAAGGGACCGATCTCTCCTCATCCTAGCTCGGAATGGAAAAGTTGCTGAAAAATTCTTAAAAACTAAGTCGCTGGCTAATCTCTGTCAGGTTTCTGCTAAACTGCACGACAATCTCAATAGGGTAAAGGGCACGGTGTATGCACCCTGCCTTATTAACGTAAAGGAGGAAGAGATTTTAGAAGAACTCAAAAGCCAAGGAGTAACAAATATCTACAAGTTCACTAACATGCAGGACGGTAAAGCAACACCACAGGAAAAATGGTACTCTCCTTCGACCTCTATCATCTTCCCAAAACCCTCGATGTGGCATGGTACAAAGTTAAGGTCAAACCTTATTTTCCCAACCCTATGCGCTGTCGCAACTGTCAGCGGCTCGGGCATACAAAAAACCGCTGTTCAAACGCTGCAACCTGCGAAGGGTGCAATTTACCCCCACATCAACCAACAACATGTACTCGGGACCAGTGCGCCAACTGTTGCGACACACATCCCTCATCCGACAAAAACTGCCCTAGATTCAAGCAAATGAAAGACGTTCTGCAAATCAAAACCATACGCAAGTGTTCACTTGGTGAAGCATTTAAAAAATATAACCTAAACAATCCACCCACAGACACATCCAAACGCACATACGCCATCTCAGTAAAAGAATCAGAAACAACATCCAATAACAGCATCGCTCGCAAAAATGATCTAAAAACAACAAATTGCAAATCAACAACACCAACCACTGATTATCTGAAACGTCCAGCATCATCTCCAAAAACCAACCAAGAAAAAATCGCAAAAACCACTGCCAGCAGCTACAAACATTAACACACCATCAACTCAGAATCCAACTCCAACTACAAAGGTATACACACAGAAAATGCAAATCCAACAAATCCCAGCTTATCACCTTTATCCGATATTACTCAACAACTCATTTCAAATAATCATTATTTCATCCCGGCAACTGAAACCAGCTCTATGCAAATCGATACAGCTACTAGCTCATCTTCGTAAACACCAAGTTACGAATAAATAAGCTTAATTAATACAGATGCTCGATAAGTTCAATATTTTGCAATGGAACATGAATGGTTTCATTAACAACAGTATTGACCTTGAACTTCTCAGAAACGAACACCAACCACAGCTTATATCGATTCAAGAAACCCACTATCCCAACAGCTTTACCCCTATACCTCCCAAAAACTACACAGCCCACTTCACCAGCCACATCACAAATACTTACGCCAAGCAAGGCGTTGGCGTTTTAATAAAGAGTAACATCCCTCATACGCAAATATTTAACTCATCCTCCATCCAAAACATTTGCATCGAAATCCAACTTAATATCAAATTCACCGTCATATCCATTTACATACCGCCCGACCAAACCTTCAACCCACACGACATTGATAACCTTTTCCAAAACACAAGCAACCCTAACATTCTAGCTGGAGATATTAACAGTTGGAACACCCTATGGGGCTCCCGGTCTAACAACGCCAGAGGACTTATCTTCGAATCTGCAATATCGCGACACAACCTGTGTATACTCAACGACCGGCAACCAACTCACTTCTCCACACATGGATCGCTGACCCACGTCGATATTGCATGCTGCTCTCCCGCACTCCTTCCAATAACTTCGTGTTATACGTTGGATGATCTCTACCACAGTGACCATTTTCCAATTAAAACTACCTTAATCCTTTCCAATCATCATTGCAGGAGGCCGTTTGTCGCCAAATTTAAATTACACGATGCAAACTGGAATGAGTTCTCAAAGACGACCGACCAAGAGCTTGATAAAAGAAGACTCACCAATCAGACAAACAGAGACGCTGCGGTACTCACCAAGTCTATTCGTGTTGCAGCTAATAAACATATTCCACAAACACCGGATCTGACAATAAATACCAACCGTATCAAACGGGTTGACAAATTAAAAATTCTCGGTATTGTTTTTAGCAAAAATTACAAATGGAACAACCACGTCACACAACTGAAAAAATCGCTAATGTCTAGAACCAACCTGATCCGGTACCTAGCCGGTAGGAGCTACACACAGCTGAGTAAAATCGACTACGGGCGATTTCTATACGGAAGTACTCCAAGGACTACTCTAAACATCATCAAGCCCTCATATCACCAAGCCATCAGGAGCAGCATTTACGCGTTTGTCACCACCCCGATAAACAACATGTTGACCGAATCAGGCCTTCCAGCACTGGAAGACAGAATCTCCGAAAATAGACTTAGACTACTACCAAAAATACTGTTTCAAAACAACTCAACAATCGACAACGACACCAATAAAGCCATCCTCTGCAAAAAAAATCCCAAAACTCCCTTCAGCTATATACGACATTCTTAAAGGCCACAACGAAACACATCAAATGCACAAACATCACATTAAAAAATACCCGCTCTGGCTCTTTGATGCAAATACATGCAACACAGAGCTAGCAAGATTTAAAAAAGACAAAACTCCTATCACAATGTATGCAAAACTATTTAATCAACAACTGTCGATATTTAAAAACCAACATTACGAAATACTCTATACAGACGCCTCAAAAGAAGAACATAGCACCGCTTACGCAGTAGTCGACGCACAGCGTCCATATTTACCGCGGAAGCCGCGGGTAAATAGCCCAAAAAAAGAATAAGAAGGCTGTAATCTTCAGCGACAGTCTCTCGGTCTTAGAAGCCATAAAAAATATCTCCAATAGTAACTGGGACACAATAAACGCGATCCTTGTTATTTTACACCAGTCCCAACACACAAAACTCTTCTGGATACCAGGACACGTAGGTATAACTGGTAATGAGGAAGCAGATAATGCAGCGAAGTCTGCGTGCAAGGCTCCAACCATCATTAGCCCCATTATAGAGAAAACTGATCTAGCGCGTGTCTGTCTTCAACAGCACCGAAAACAACAACAAGCCAAAAGAGCACTCAATCAACATCCCCATTACTCAACTATTAACACAAACAATGCACCTGCTATTTACCCCACTACCATAGAAAAAGAAAAATCTTTGTATTTTCCCGCAAACGCAACTCATTCGCACCTACTAAGTACCCAACACAGCGGAAACTGTCTACATTGCAACGCACGCCTAACAGTCAACCACCTTCTCCTCGAATGTCCGGAGCACCGCAGGTCTAGAAATTCCATCCTTAACAACCAAAACCCAATCGATCTACTCAAAACTCCTCAATCCAGAACATCAACGTTATATACAATTACATCAGAGCCATCGATGCCAAGATATAATCCACACTTTTACATTACCGACACAGCCAATAGCCCTAGCAGCTAGCGCTGTAACTAACTATTAAATTTTATAATTTATTATAAATTTAATACAACAAATAAATAAATAAATAAAATAACGAAATAGGCTGGAAAAGGTAAAATAAAATAGCGAAAAAGGCACGAAAAGGCACTAAGTATTGCAAAAAAGGGAAAAAAGGCAAAACAAAATAGCGAAAAAGGCACTAGGTATTGCAAAAAAAGCAAAATAAGGCACTACAAAAATACAGAAAATACGAAGAACAATCAAAAAATACATTTATTTTAGAAATCTTTATATTACAAGTAAAAAGAGAAAAACTAGTTGCATTATATGAAAAATTTTGTACTTTTAATCTTTTACTATTTTATCCTTTCGAGTTTCTAACTCATAAAACTTTAACCTATATAGTTGTAGTAACACTGAACCACAAGATGCATTTTGAAGTTTTCTGGCAGCATTTTCATTCGGTTTTCGCGAAGAAAAGCCTTGAATGTACTAAATGTGCGCTCGACGTAAGTTGATACAAGTGGAGCCCAATTTAAATATGGAACGTTTGAAACGTTCATATTATCAGGAATAAGGGCGTTTTCCTCGGCCTTTACAATTTTATCCACACCCCTTATTGTCTCCAAGCCTACGTTAGCTGAGAAAACGGCTTTGAATTTTTCCAACACCAATTTGGCAACAGGTCCATGCTCTTCTACATATAAGCCGCATGGGCATGCGTATATGTTTTAATCTTAAAAAAAAATTGTAAATGCTATAATCACTTTTTTAAAAATAGAAAAGGCAAAAAAGGCAAATATCTTAAAAAAGGCAACATCAAATGTGTATATATGGAATCAGGGAAAGCTAAATCGTGGACATTCTTAATCGAATATACTCTATCTCTTTAGCTGAAAAAAAGGCAATTTCCATAAAATCCGTTCCCTGCATATTACTATACCAAGTTTCAGTTCCCTCCCACTAATACTTCAAGAGATATGTATGTAACATGAAAATTCTAATTTGTATGGGAGGGGCCTTGAGTTATCGGACTTACTTTCAGTCTAAGACCATCCTTCCGAAATCCGTAGTAAGTGTACTAAATTTCGTTCTGATCGGAAAACCGGCTACTTCCTTAAGCCTATTTTTCAATCCAGGTCATAACCATCTATGAACAAAATTTCATTTTCAAACAGGTGGCTATTCTTAAAAAAGTAGCCTATTTTCCAGTCTAGGTCATAAGCTATCTGTGTGCAAACTTTCATGCAAATCAGTTCAGTCATTTACGCGTATTAATTCAATTAAACTTTCCTAATACGTGATAACTCTTAAAATAGTAGCCTATTTTCCAACATAGGTCATAAGCTACCCTGTAGGGAAAACACGAACTAGTGAACCAAATTTCTGGTTCAGTACTAGTTCTTTTTCGCCAAAAACGAACCAGTCCGATAGTAAATAGTCCCGAACCAGTCCAAAAGCAGTGAAATGTGGTACTTTCACTAAACTATTTTATTTCAAATTTTAAAAGCAGGGAAGGTAATCATTATGAGTAAAATAATTTAAAGCAGCATTTAATAATTATTTTATGAATTATTATTGAGTTTTATTTTTTCGCTCAAACGGAAATAATTATTATTTCATTTTTATTTTTGGCATTACAAATAATGATTATTTTATGATTTTTATTTTTTCGCGCAGAGATTATCATTAATTTTGAGTTTTATTTTTCCACTTAAAAATAATGATAATTTATAAAATTGAAAAGGCCATACAGACGCAACCTACTGAAATTTTGACCTGAACAGTTTGGGTCTTATTACGCTTATAAGAGTGCGGCTACCTCTCAAAAGGATACGTCGGTAATCACGCTGGTATAGTTTTTGAGTTGCTTAATAATCATTATACTTAGTGATTCCATAAACAAAGGCCAAGATCCTGAAGGACAATTGAGAAAGGCAATGCAGTTGCAGAAAATAGGTTTAAGAAAAGTGTCAAAATAAGTACCACTTTCTCACTAAATTTATTTAAAAATGCAAGCCACCAGAGCTACCTTTTTTTTTAAGAAAAGACAAATTAATTTTTGTTTTATGCAATCCAGCACAGCTACCTTAATACAGTCAGTCAATAAAGTTTAGGTACAACGAATTTTTTACAATACGGGCAACTATTTTTTAAATATTTTAGTTTTCGGTAATTTTTTATAAAATCCCCAAAAATCAGGGTTCCAAACCTTGTGCAAAATTTAAGAAAATTCTGCAAAATTTCATTAAAATAATTCACTTTCTATTTGCGCTCTCTAGAAAAAGTTGAGTTTGCATTTTTTTAGCCCATTCAATTTTAGTATAATGAAGTGCAAGTATGAGGAAGCTAGGACTTACCAAACAACAACAAAAAATTGCTAAATATCAATGGTAAGTCCTAGCGGCCTCAAACTTGCACTTTGTTATACTAAAATTGAATGGGCTAAAAAACTGCGTACCTACTTAGCTTTTTTCTAAGGAGTGTAAATTGCAATATTTGGATGGAAATTTGCGGAGTTTTCTTTAATTTTGCATAAGGTTTGGAACTCTGACTTTTGGGGTTTTTGGTGTAGAACTAACCATATTTTTATAAAAAATTAGGGAAAAATTAAATATTTAAACAATAGTTGCCGGTATTGTAAAATCTTCGATGTATCTAAACTTTATTGACTGACTCTATATCTTATTTACTTAAAAAACAATATGCTTAAATTTAGACAAGTAAGACAAAGTGAACTAATATTTTTACTTTTAAGCAGAACGCACTTTTGTTTTTTACTTACTACTTAAGTTTAATACTATTACTACTACTAATGAGGTTTATAAATTTTTAATAAATGCGTTTAAACATTTGTGATTATATTGTCCTTCCTTCAACCGATCATGTTTAATATAAAAGGGAAATGTTTCGACAAGCCTGATTAGAAATGTAGATCTAAGGTGAGGAATTTATAACAGGTTGGGAACTATAAAAAATGGATGCAGATCGAACTAGATCTCATCTGTCGAATTAGGAACTGGTTTGGAACTATAGAAAAAGGGATGCAAAACGAACTAGATCTTATCTGTCGAATTTAGAACTGGTTCGAAACCAGCGCCAAAGGGATGCAGCAATTTGGGGACAATTGAAACTTCCTAGGACATCGCAATGTTAAATTCGCCACTCGCTAGCATGCAAAAGAGAATTAACGCATACTAGTCATGGTTCCAAACGCACTAGAACCGAACCAGTTCCGCACTAGTGTGTGAAAACTTCCATGCAAATCAGTTCACTCATTTCCGCGTATTAATTAAATTAAACATTTCTAACAGGTGGCAACTCTTAAAGAAGTAGCCTACTTTCTAGCCTAGGTCATAA
The DNA here is from genome assembly GCF_013731165.1 of Rhagoletis pomonella. Lineage (NCBI taxonomy): Eukaryota > Metazoa > Arthropoda > Insecta > Diptera > Tephritidae > Rhagoletis > Rhagoletis pomonella. Next base: position 60,327,050 of record NW_023458555.1, on the reverse strand, counting down.
GCTACCTGCGCGCAAAATTTCATGCAAATCCGTTTAGTCGTTTCCGCGTATTAATTTAATTAAACTTTTTTAACATGGCAACTCTCCCAAAAAATTTGCCTATTTTCTACTGTAGGTCATAAGCTATCTGCTTGCAAAATTTCATGCAAATCCATTCAGTCGTTTCCGCGTATTAATTTAATGAAACTTTTTAGCAGGTGGCAACTCTTAAGAAAAGTAGCATATTGTGGCGAATACTGCGGCAACACAAAGCGAACAACGAGAAATAG
>NW_023458555.1:60294326-60326771 GCF_013731165.1 Rhagoletis pomonella | reverse complement strand
TTGGTCATCGTTAGCATTTATTTAACAATCCAGCGATACGAGCCGAGTGATTTGGGAAATCCCTCAAGGTTTCAAGGATAATCGTAACAATATTTTCCAATCTAGGTCATAGGCTATCTGTGTGCAAATTTTCATGCAAATCCATTCAGTCGTTCCCGCATATTAAATAAAAAAATTAACTTTTTTAACAGGTGGCAACTCTTAAATAAATAGCCTATTAACCAATCTGGCCCATAACCTATCTACGTGCCAAATTTCATGCAAATCCGTTCAGTCGTTTCCGCGTGATGATTACCCAAACATTCAAACATACAAACTTTCACATTTATAATATTAGTAAGAAGTAAGATAAGATTGCTTGATAGCGGCAGAGCTGAAATGCGCAATGAGTTCGTTCATACCTACATATATATGTATACATATATATATGTATACATACATACGTGCATTCAAAAATACATATATACATATGTAGCACGGTGGAGAGAATACAGAGGTGGCGCCGATGACGATACCGCTACTCGGCTCTCAGTGATTTTGACAGAATCAGCTGTTTTGGTGACGTCATAGTAGAGAAGACAGCAGTAGTGATGTGCTGAGTCAATACTTTTAAGTACCCAATACTCTCGATACTCGGTACCGAAACATTTAGGTTTCGAATAAAAGCGCACATAGGCCAAAAAAATGGAAAAAACGCCTAACAAAACCCGAATGTAAGAGTCAATAGAGATTTTTTACTGATTCAAACGAAAGATGTATATATGTCGGTTCGATGCCATAATACAGAGAAACCCTTACTTGTTTGAAGCATTTTTGTTCCAGCTGAATCGGACGATATCATTTTTGTAGGCCTGGGACAGATTCTGTAACCAGTTAACGACAATTTTCGAATCGGTATCGGTTTTGTCGACGTTTGATATCAAATATTTGTAAGTCAACAAGTGCGATATCGATCCGAAACTTGTCGCTAACTGGCTACAGAATTTCTCCCCTGAAAGGCTTCTTCATCCGTCAAAGTACTTTTCTTGAACCTTGGATCGACTAAGGTTAAAACTGATAAAATAATATTTTTCTGTGGCGATAAGTTCAAGTGTTTTAGCCGATATCATATAAATTAGTAATGAAAGTTTTTTCTAAACCTGAAATGCATATAATGGCGAGGGTTTAATGTAAATAATCGGTATCGGATACCGAAAAGGAAGTATAGGGTACCGTGTATTGGGGACAATTCAGCACATCACTAGTCGCCCTCATTCTCGCCGCTCTCAGTTGTCAACTCTACGATGACGTCACGCTAAGTTTACTCTCACGAATTCTGCCGCAATCGGCGCAATCTTGTATTCTATCATTCTTGCATATGTAGGTACTCGTACCCGTCATGCGTCGCTTTGTTTCTTTTTTCCCCTTCCCTATACTATCTTCCTTCTCACTCATGTAACGTTTTCAGTTTTAAAAATTTCACTCTCCATTTATGCGATACCGCCGCATAAGAAGTTTCACTTCAAAAATTATTTTGTGCGGAACGAAGTTCGCCAGGTCTGATAGTATTATAATATTTCATTTAAACTAATTAAGTTGAATTTTTAAAAAGGTGGCAACCCTTGTGAAAGACTTCAACATTATTCAAAACTTCAAAACTAAAGGTTTCTTAACAATATTTTGTGTGTCAATTCTTCAGATGGCTTGCGTATAATTAATTTAAGATTTACTTTTCAAACAGGTGGCAACCCTTTTCAAAATATATTAAACTACAGCTTTTTTAAGCCTCTTGACATCCATTGTTTAATATAATTTTCAAATAAGTAACTTAATTGAAGTTGAATTAGATTTTTTTAAAAGGTGCAGCCCTCATCCATGAGTAGAGAATGATTTTATATATCTCCATACCAAGTTCCAGTAATCTACCAAAAATATGTCCTGAGAAATGCAGTACGAAAAATTCCGTTTGTATGGGAGGGGCCCTTGCCTAATCGAGATGAAATGTATCCTATATTTTAAGTTGCGCTAAATAACAGCAGTGTACAAAATTTCATGATGATCGGTTCAATAGTTAAAGCGTGAAAGCGTAGCAAACAAACAAACTAACATTCGGATTTATAATATTAGTAAGGATATATAGTTGTCTTTTTTCAATCAAATATTATTATGCGATTAATAACGTGTTATATAACGCAAAGAATGGCATATGGATATGGCCAATATGCAAATGTGTTGGTTTTTATCATGATTCAATAATAAAGGTTCGATAAACTGACAGTTGTCCCTCTCTCACCGCTCCCTTAGCAGTGGCATGGTGTTGCTTCTTTGCAAATTTACTTGGAAAGAGTGTAGCTTTGCTGTGAAATAGAAGTATAATATTACATTTACATTGAGCCAAAATGCGTCATTTGGGCGAGAAACCTCAGATGCGAGGCTAAATCACGCATTTCTCCATACAAATTCACATTTCCAGAATGACGCATTTCGACGCATTTACACAAAATCACGAACAAATGCGTTCTAATTGCCGTACTATTTTATTGAACGCACTCAGAAACAAAAGTTCCACAAAAGCTTTGGTTTTTCTTTGAAGTCAAAGCAAATGCGGATCAAGCAGTGTAAACACCTTCAAATGACTGATTTCAAATCACGCATTTTGGTCCAATGTAAATGTAATATAAGCTTTTGTGCAATTTGTATAATTGCATTTTGACATTTAACTGACGAAAACATAAATTCTTTTTAAATTGGATGTTTACATAAATCTCATAGTAGTTTTATTTTAATTCCGAGTCGTTTTGCAGTTTTTATACAGCTAAATAGCACAAAAGTTACGTAATTCACGTAGATATATTAATATTTCGTTTAAAATGCCAGATTTCCTGCAAATACATTAGAATTTACAAAAAGAATTTCCCTACTAATTGCCTACTTTGCGTACTTATCTACTACCATTTTCGCAACAAGGGCTTGCTTTCTTCTCCTTTCTCTGTCCTTCGTAAATGCAACCTTTTGTAAGGGAGTGTCAAACCGCGGCTGTCAATAACTATCTAACCTTGTATTATTTAATCATGGTTTTTATTGACAATTTGTAAGTGTACTGGAGAATGTGTTAACGCATTCCTAATAATACTCATTAGGTCGTTCCCATTAAGAACCCTATCTGTTAACTAATGCGTTATACACGTCTAGTACTACAAACAGTTTCTGTGAAAAATTCAAAAACTTTTCACTATTTTTCATTGGGCTCCTGGAGAAATCTAACGCATAATCGTCTCACGTGTAGGCAGTTTTCGCTTTCTTTTACATGGAATTCGCTTTTATGTTATCCTATATGTAGTTGTCTCTTTTCAATCAAATATTATTATGCGATTAATATCGTGTTATATAACGCAAATAATGGTATATGGATATGGCTAATTGGTTTTTATTGACAATTTTGTAAGTGTAGGAGAATGCGTTAGGTCGTTCTTGCTGGGGCGTTAAGCTGATGCCACATAAAACTTTTGCTTCGCTTTACGTGAGAGAAAATGAACAAAGCATGTCACATAGATCGTCGGCCGCTGTGGCGTAGTGGTAAGCAGTGCGCGCTTCTACTCCGCTGCAGCTGGGTTCAAAGCAACATCGCAAAAAAAAAATATAAGAAAAAGGTTTTTTCTTAACAGCGGTCATCCCTCGGCAGGCAGCGGCAAACCTCCGAGTGTATTTCTGTCATGAAAACAGCTTCTCATAAAAATACAATCACCGTTCGGAGTCCGATTTGTGTGACAACATCAAAGTGCATGCCACAAGTCGGAAGAGAAGCTCGGCCAAACACTAACATATGTATGTGTAAGCACCAATATATTACTATTATGCCACATAGATCGTTGGAGCTGCAGCGCGAAGCGAAAAGATGGCCAACTCCCATCTTTTTGCGCGCTTTCGCAATCAGCCGGTTTAATATTTATTTAGTTTCGTCCAGATTCGAATTTAAGTAGACACATAAAACTTAATTACATTGCTGATATTTTTAAAGCAAAATATATAAAATTCACAGCAATTTTGAAGAGTAAAAAAGCAGTTCAAAACTGTTTTCTTGGCGTTCATTGTGACATACCTTTTGCGCCTGGCGCTTTGCTGGCAAAGTTACAAAGTTTTATCTGACATAAGTTTTAGATTTCTCCAGGAGCCCTATGTATAAATATGGAAAGGTTTTGAATTTCTCACACAAACTTTTTGTAGTACTAGCAGTGTTGCCACAGAAAAAAATACCAAATTCCTCAAAACAAATGAAAAAGCCTCAAAATCCGAACAAATTACTTAAAATTTTCTTATTACAGATATGAGTATTGTGTACTAAACGGTGTCCGGTGGCAGAATTAGGTTTTAGATTTACAATTTCTCCCTAACCGCTGAACGTATGGGCAGGTTGGGGACAGCGTTGGCTTCGTCATTCGTGCGGGTTATTTAGACACGATGTCGCAGTGGACGGGTAAACAACGTGCGTTCGGAATGGAAGCGTATTTCAAGGCCAATGATTCGTGTGGAACTGCTCGTCGTAGACTTTGGCCACGTTACAATATTCGACATTTTCCCGGTCAATATTTAGAGGACATAATTTTTACCATTAGTACTTCTTTTTTTAATTTAGCTTTTAATTCCTAATTCTGCAACCCTGTACATACTATTTACAGGTACTTAATTAAATTAAATAAAAAATAATTACATTCTCCAATACATTTGTTCTTGCGGCTCAAACAAAGTATCACCGTTATTTTGTATGCCTTGGTTTGTATATAATATTGCTGCAACTACATCAGTGCTCAGTCTGGTCCTCAAGTCAGTCCTACACATTTTTAAACGACTAAATATACGTTCAAGTGCCATGTTGACGTTTGATCAAACCGCTAACGTTGTGTATGGTAAAATCGCCTCATTCGCAACGGAGTTTTCACTGCATGACGACGAAAGAGAGAAAAATCTAAACTCTTTTACATTGCGAACCGGAAGAAAACAAAATTCTTTCCTTGAACGAATCATGTTTGCATGGTGTATGGCTAAATTGCAAAAGTAGGTTTGAAGAATGTTTGACAAGCCGCTTGTGTGGTGTATTTCGCTTTTTATAAAACTTCGGAAAGCGGTTTGTTCAAAAATTTTGCAGAGCGATTTAACAACCCTGTTCTGTAAAACATGGTTGCATTTGTTGTCTGCAAATATATCGAGAGAAAATTCCTCAAATTAAAAATACTCAAGCGCACCCGAAATTCCTCGCGTTTTGAGTAATTACTTCAAAGTGGTCACACTGAGTACTAGACGTATATAACGCATTAGTTAACAGATAGCGTTCATACTATCGCATTTACCAAATGCACATTTATGCGGTTTCGAAGTTGTATGCTTTTGACAGACAGCCATGTTCCAGTCGCTTACAGGCCAACCTAATATTCACGCACGCCGGCAGTTTACTGTCAAAAATTTCTCATTCTCTCAAGCTAAATCAAATTCCAAAATTGCGTGACATTTCGATTTGACGTTTGTGCTCACTTAACATTTTGGCACCACTATGAATTCAAATTTCGCTCAACAAAGTTCTGTAAATTTGAAAGAAATGCAACTCTGAGAAATCATCGGTTACACAAATGTGAAAAACTTGCATGCGTGCGTAGTAATATTAGGTTGAGCTGTTATTTAGATCCGTATCTACCACGATCAATTCGCACGAAGAAGAAAGTATGCTAAATAAAACCTAATCAAAAATTAAAAACAAAAATAATTTAATAAACAATTTTATACAAAAACTTGAACTATTTTAACCATAACCAAAAATTTGTATCGGTAATATAATAATTTGTCGGTGCTATCAATAAAAATTGCTTAATGTTATTATGAAACAAAACAAATAGAGTTGATCACAAATTTATCAAGATTTCCATCAGCATCACATCGATGTTGCATTAGCGGGACTTGTTTTTATTAAAATAATGTAAAATAAAAAATGAAATCTCCACCGGCGATCACTGAAAGGCAGCTAACAACGTATACGCGAAAAATCAATGCCGCCACTTTTTCTTATTTACCATGTTCGAATCGTGGTATTTTTCGCAGATTACAGGTTTGCTTTTAGCATTTAGTTTCTAATACCATTTTCCCACGCCATCCTGAATTACTTTGTTCGCCCCCTAATTACGATCGCGAATTACCCCATTCCCCGAACTACGTAATTGGGGTGGCGTGGGAAAGGCGTATTAATGCAAAAAATGGAGTTGCATTTAGTCGCATTTACGGCGTGTTTACATTTGACAATGCTGTCAATACAATAAAGTAGAGGTGTCAAACTATCGATGGTACTATCGATGTTACTATCGATAGTATCGATAGTTTTATTTTTTTGCCCCTATCGATGAGTAGTGATAGTTTTTCTCAAAAAAGGTTAAACTATCGATAGTACTAGTTGACTATCGATAGTTTAAAGCCTCTAGCACAGCCGATTTTATTTATAATGTCTCCATGTAGTTGCGCGTCAGTTTTTTAAGTTTGTCAATTTTTAATTATAAGTGATACTTCCATTGTGAATCCTCCTTTAATGGCCGTTTTCTCAAGCAACCTTTAATTGAAAAGCTCCCTTTATATTTAAACGTTGCTTCAAACCATAAGGCTATGTCTGAAGTAAAGCATTTCTATTATCGGTGTTTGAAGTTTGTATGTTTCTTGGCTGTAAACAAATCTAGCACAAAAAACACAAGGTGATAGAACCTTTAACTGGGGCTTAAATTAAAGCTATAACTCTCGGCTATTATCCCTGCACATTGACCTGATGGTCACTAAAAGTCATTTATTGAACAATATAAAAATACTGTAATAAATACTGTGCTGTTAAAAAAAAATATAAATAAGTTTTGCCAAATTCAGTTTTTGCTGTTAAATAAATAACTATAAGTGACCTCAGGGTTAAGGTTCAGAGATGGTATTTTAAGCGATTGTAGTCAAAAGTTAAAGTCTTTATTTCAGCCCAAGTGGAAGGCTCTATCCCCTTTTGTTTGATTGCGGTGGGTACTCAAACTTCGCAAAAAATCAGGTTTTGCTGTTCAATAAATTACTATAAGTGACCATCAGGTCAAGGTGTAGGGATAGTAGTCGAGACTTCTAGCTTTAATTTAAGCCTAATACCGCCTTTTGTTTCTTTGCTAGAATGTAAATAAATAAATAAAATTCGATAACAAAATGCTTTACTTAGACAGAACTATACATGTTAAAGCAATATTTAAACATAAAGTGAATTTTAAAGTTAAAAGTTACTTAAGAAAACGGGCCCTACGAGTGTTTATGTTTTAAAAATTTTGTTTTTTTTTTGTTTTCGATGCCGTTCCTGTTAATTTGGAACAGTTTTTAACATTACATTGACTATCGATAGTACTATCGATGGTAGCGATTGACACTATCAATAGTATTGCTGGAAACTATCAACGAGTAATGATAGTTTTTTTCTGAAACATGGAAACTGTCGATGGTGGCACTATCGACAGTTTTACAACTCTACAATAAAAAAATAGGTATTACTCGTCAATAACGCGATTAATTGTCGCCGTGGCGTAAGCGTCCAGACAATAGTTATAACAATTAATTTTGAGCAACATGTATGTTGTATTATAATACGCATTTCGTACGAGCTATTTAAGCTAAAAACTAAAGAAGAGACAAAGTTACATGCGCATCAGTGTCTCTTGTGTTATTATAGTTCTCTTGTTATGAATTTCTCTTCTTTCTAGCACAAGACGTCAAAATTATTGTCTACATACGTCAAATCACTGTCCGATTTACTGTCGGCAAAATAATCAACACAGAGATTGAGACAATGGAGAAGTATGCATATATTAGTAGGAGTCTTCCCTTAAACTCGTAAAAGTATCGTAAACCTCGTAAATTTACGAGTCTCGTAAAATAACTGTCAAAATATTTATGGAGCTCTATTTACGAGCCCCTCGTAAATTTATGAGGCCAATTTGATGCGCAAACGACCTCGTAAACTTCAGTGTTGCCGAGTAGCTGAAGATTTTATACTAAAATCCATGAACGAAAGACACAAGATCACGCGCGAATGAAAGAAAGAAAAAAGTAATATTCTAGCTGTCGAAATCTCGACGTTATCTTTGTTGTAAGAAGTAAACAACGAGGGTGGGCTTTAGTAGTCAGCCGCACCTTGTGTTTTAAGAAAACCAGGTGGAATTAACAATTGGAACTTGGTCAGGATGTTAAGGGAGGTATCCTCTAAAACATGCATAACTAAAAAATATAAACAATATAGTTGTTTATAAGTTATTGGTTGTCAAAAGTTCTTAAGACGCTCCACTTGATTTCCTTATCAAAGAGCGCTTTTGTCACATACTTACATATATATAAATGCACATAACACTACCTAATAGTTTACACACTTTTATTTTATCTTGTATATAAATCACTTTAATCCAACTTTTATTAACTTATAATTACATTACATTGCACCCATATTTACAATCATGATACAATAACACATGGTCGCAAACTGACACATAAGATGTTTTGCCATACCGTACAAAACAATACAATAGAAATAATTCTACGTAGTGAGGGTTATAATCCCTAAGTGCGGCCGAAGGCCGCCTACGCAGAAAGGTGTTCTCTGCAAAAGGTGTTCAGCCCCTCTTCTTTGGCAACAAAGGAGAATTCTACGTAGTGAGGGTTATAATCCCTAAGTGCGGCCGAAGGGCGCCTACGCAGAAAGGTGTTATCTGCAAAATGTGTTCAGCCCCCCTTCTTCGGCAACACAGAAAGGAGAATTCTATTATGTGAAAATTCCGAATTAAAAATCCGCTTTTATTATTCAAAATTTCAGTCTGGCAGCACCAAGTTTTATGTTATTTTGCTATCTTATTCACCGTTTATATGAAAACTTTAACAATAAATTATATAAGAACTATAGGGTTGCTAGAAAAAAGGGGGGTATTTTTGAAATCAGGGTGTCCTATTCTACCCCCCTTATTCCCCTTTTTCTAGAATTTGCCGTCCGTCTACTAAAATTTTCCCAATAACGAAGAGAACGAAGAAAACCGCGTAATTGTTGAATGTATGAATAATAATTTTTATTATACGAATCATGTCGTTGTGTTAAATTATTCTTTACCTTATGTGTTATGTGTCGGCCGCTGTGGTGTAGTGGTAAGCAGTGCGAGCTTCCACTCCGCAGCACCTGGGTTCAAACCCTGGTCAAGGCAACATGGAAAAAGAGTTTTTTCTTAGCAGCGGTCGTCCCTCGGCAGGCAATGGCAAACCTCCGAGTGGATTTATGCCATAAAAACAGCTTCTCATAAAAATACAATCGCCGTTCGGAGTCGGCGTAAAACTGTAGGTACCTCTGCTTTGTGTGACAACATCAAGGCGCACGCCACAATTCGGAGGAGAAGCTCGGCCAAACACTAACATATGTGTAAGCGCCAATCAAAAATAAAAAAAATGTGTACACACGTTGTCACAAGCGAAAATGAAGAAAATACCAGTAAAAAGCCACCACCAAATTGTAAGCAACGAACAAATGTAAACAAACGGCTAATGTCAAAATCGCCCAACTTTTTTCCTAAATGCGATTATAACGGACTACTGGCTTGCTGGCGTGATCTTGTATTTTTGGTTCATGCTAAAATCTACTATATATTAGTGGAATTATGTATATGTATGTGCCTGGTTGCAGCCTAAACGGAAGGACAGAATCGAACGAAATTTTGACAGAGTATTGCTATGACACCTGGGCCTATAACGGGGAGAAAAAAAATTGGGATTCAACAAATATTTCGGCGAAGTGGTTACAATTCGGACGTGTTTTCTCATCGCTCCGCTTTGTGCGCTAATTTGCTAATAATCCAAGTAACTTTTATCTATCGGTGCTGGTATGGTGCTCATATTGAGACAGTGACTCCTAACATAGTGATTTATTCACAATAAAATTGTTCATTGTTTAAATTCTAATAATTAATGTGCCTTGATTGAGTGCTCAAAAGGTTGATCGAAACCAACCAAAGGTGCTATGTGTGAATTGCAAGGCGTTTTTTCATTTAGACTGTGTTGGTGTTATGCCGGCTGATCTTGACTTTCTACTTTCGGCTGACAAGCCGTTCTTTTGCAAACTTTGCCTGGATGAGCGTCGTAAATCTAATCGCTCGCCTCCACCATCCGCAGCCTCGGCTGAGAACGTTATTAACTCAGCCTCGTCTGACTCTCAAAAATCATTCGGAAGCTCAAACGATCTCAATAACAAGCAGCAAATTACCTTGCTTACAGTGTTTAAAGAAATTGCCTCCCTTGGAAGTGAGAATTCCCGTGTGTTATCATTGGTTAATGCTTTGAACGATGATAATAATCAGCTAATGCAAAAGTTCGATGCCCTGCATGCACAAACTCTTTTACTGCAGACTAAACTCAACAATAGAGATGCTAGCATATCGTTACTTACATCTGAAAAAAACTCTTCGTATTGCTCTCTCTCTGCCTGCAGTTTCGCATTCTTCCTCACCTGCGGTTTCGTCACCGGTCTCCACTGTTTCGAACACAGAAACTGCTACCACTGACGCTGCGAATAAGACGAAGCAATTTAGTTCTTCTAATGCTCCTACGTCGCTCAGTGGAGCTGCTGTAATAGCTGGCGCTATTCTCAATAATGCAGTAGCTACGAAAACAACATCTACTACCAACTCTAATTCATCGAACAGTCTCAAAAAATGCCAGCGTAATCATTCCAAGCAACCGCAGCAAAGTGCCAAGAGCTTGTATGCTCCTGAGCTTTCTGTTACTGACGCTGAGAACTTGCACCAACCTTCTGCCGATGCTGGCATCTCTACCGACGTAGCCATTGTGCATGGGACTAATGCTGAAATGTTATCACCGAATTCGCTTACCGGTACCATTCCCAATCAAATAGGTGTGGATGTCTCTCATTCCAATCTGCCAAACTTGATGCCGTTATTGATGCTGACTCTGCTGAGACCTCAGCTGTTGCTGGTGTGGCCGCTAAAAATATTTTAGCTAATGCAGCTGCGAATACCATTATCGATGCGAATAATGCTGAGTGGATTGAAGTGGGAAGGCGTAATCATAAGAAGTCAGCTGTCATATTTGGTTCTAATACTAACACCGATGTCAACGTTGCTATACCTAACTCTTGGTTTCATCTGTCATATTTTTTGCCATCTGTTACTGAGGAGGATATTACTAAGTATGTATCTAAACATACCGGCATCAATGTTGCGGAACTCTTTTGCTACAAACTAATAAAGAAAAACAACTCTAGTACTCTAAAGCGAATTAATTTTAAGCTTGGCGTGCCTACAATGTATCATGACGTAGTACTTAGTGTGGCCGAGGGATGTAAGAATCAAGCCGTTTCATTTTTTCCAAAAGCGGGGGTCCAAGACACTTAGCCCGTAATTGAAACTGTTCAAACTAATGATCTTACTGGTCAGAAAAGCCACCAGTCTCCCTCTGATGAGGCCTCTGGTCTAAATATATATTTTCAGAACATATCAGGTTTAAGAACGAAATCTAATATTGTTAGTTCCTTCAGTGCCCAGATGGACTATGACATATTCGTCATTGTGGAAACTTGGCTGCATTCGGAGTTTCATGATAGTGAGTTCTTTGATCCTAATATGTTTTTCGTAAAGACAGGGATCCTTCTAAGACTGGTTCCTGCAGAGGTGGAGGTGTCCTTATAGCTGTTCGACGTAAATTTCGCGCCTACTTGGTTACACTCAACAATGACGATTCTTTGCTTGACCAACTGTGTGTGCGCTTAAGAGACCCTTTTAGATGTAGATGCCTATATCTAATTACTTCTTATATCCCACCAAATAGTAACTTTGATCTATATAAAATGCACGTGGATAATATTGTCTCGCTCGCATTAAATGATCCATCAGATAGTAATTTGTGCATATTGGGGGATTTCAACTTACACAATGTCCTATGGACTGACACTCTTTCTAATTCGGTTCTCACTCCATCCAATGTAAGTGCTTATTTTATTGACTGTATTCTCAGCCTTAACCCTAAGCAAATCAATAAATTTGTTAATACTCTAAATAGGATCCTAGATCTCATATTTGTAAGCGATAATATTAATTATAGTGTTTATGAATGTATATCCCCAATAACTCCATGTGATAAGCATCATGTTTCCTTAGTTATAAGCCTGGATTTTTACGAATATTCTTCAACTTGTACAGCCTCTATGGATAAAATCGCATTCAAATTTGCTACCTGCGATTTTTCCAACTTGAATAATCTGCTGCTTAATATTGACTGCGATGTCCTTTTATCAGATTTAAGTACTGCTAACTGTTTTTCAACTTTTAAAAGGGCAATGTATGAATTCTGCCTGGAAAATATACCTGTCAAGAAAAAATTATCATATAAAGTACCCTGGTACACGAAAGATTTAAAAAAGCTTAAAAACTTAAGAAACAAATATTATAAAAGATTTCAGTTAACCAGAAACCATAATTTGTTTCTTAAATACCAACAATATTCAAAAGAATTTAGTCGCTTAGACAATTACCTCCACAAAAATTACATTCGATCTGCTGAGGTGAGCATTAAATCTACTACGAAATGTTTTTGGACTTACATCAAATCCAAGAGGTCATGTTCAAATATCCCATCTTCAGTTTTCCTGGACGATAACTTTGCTGAGTCTCCAGAAGATGTGGTTAATCTGTTCGCCGACTTTTTTTAGGTTGGATCTGGTTTCCGCTGAGAGTAGCACCGCAGCTAACATTTCTTCTGATATCAACTCGAGCCTTAATTTTGGCTCCCTAACATTATCAACTGAAGATATTACAAAGGGGGTAGCTTCCCTTAAACCCTCTTCTCAAACTGATATTGATGGTCTGTCTGCCCTGCTATTAAAAAAATGTTCTGCCCTAATTCAACCACTAAAAATAATTTTTATATTTATTGATGAATGGAAAGTTACTTCCATAACCCCCATTCTAAAAGGTGGTAAGAAAAACGATGTTAGGAACTATAGGCCCATCTCTAAACTCTCAACTATTTCTAAACTGTTCGAGTGTTTAGTTAAAGATAAGCTGTACTTTGCTACTAAATCTTTTATTTGTCATAACCAGCATGGCTTTGTTTCTGGACGGTCTACAGTTTCAAACTTAGCAGTTTTCACCGACTACTGCGTAAAGCCGTTTTCTTTTGGATTCCAGGTGGACTGTATATATACGGACTTCTCGAAAGCCGTTGATAAAGTCCCTCATAGTATACTAGTCGAAAAACTTGCCTGCCTAGGTTTTCATTCATGTTTTTTGGAATGGATAAGATCCTACTTATCCAACAGACCCTGTGTTGTAACTATTGATGGTGTGTCTTCTGACTCTTTTGTGGCTTTCTCTGGGGTGCCGCAAGGAAATGTCTTAGGTCGTCTACTGTTCGTCCTTTTTATAAATGACATTAGTAGCTGTTTCTCATTCGCAAATGTTTTACTCTGTGCAGAAGATCTTAAGGTATACACTATAATTAAAGATTCATTTGACGAGGTTAGGCTTCAATGCGATATTGACGCTCTCCATCGTTGGTGTCTGAAGTCTCGTTTATCTTTAAACATAAATAAATGCTTTAAGATGACGTTTGCGACGATTTTGAATGTTCGCAATACGTCTTATTGCATATCGAATCATATTCTCAATAATGTCGGCGAAATTAAAGATCTAGGGGTTATATTTGACCCGAAACTGTCATTTAACAACCATGTTAACTATGTAATTGCGAAAGCATACTCAGTACTTGGTTTTGTACGTCGTAATAGCACTAATTTCTCTGACCCATATACTTTCAAAGCGTTATTTATAAGTTTAGTGCGTTCTCATCTCGAATATGCCGTATACGTTTGGAGACCACATAGCCAACTTTTTATAGCCAACTTTTTATAGCCAACTTTTTATAACTTTTTTTATGAAAGACTGGAACGTATACAAAAAGTTTATCTTAAGTATATGCTCTTCGGTCTAGGGATGCAAATGATGCATCGATATTTTTGAAACATCGACAATATCGGTTCAAAATTCGATGTTTGCCATCGATGTTTACAATTTCCTAAAATCGCTTAATTGACGATACATCAATGCCAGCTTCATCGATGTTTTAACATCGAATTCCTATCCACATCCACATCCTAAAATTTTTTGACTAGCCATGAATTTTATTATTTATTCTTTTAAAAGGAACATTCAGAAATTTCGAGTTTACTCTTATCTTTCGATATTAAAAATGCATACTTAGTCATTAAAAAAGGACCGGGATCCCGTTGAAATTTCAACGAAATTATGCTTTGGAACTTTAGGCTCAGCGAATTTACGACGGCATGCATTTCTATTCTCTTTATAGGGAAGGAATGGTAAATAAATGAAGGCAATAATTGAATTACAAGAGTTGGAATTGAAAAGTATTAAATTTTCCTAACGAATTTCGAAAAATCGGAAACCATCCATGAACCTCCTAAACAGATCACCCAGCACAGCAACCGTGTATTTGTAATTGCATTTGAGAAAAAAATAAATAATTGATGACGTCATTTTTTAATCGGTTGTTTCATTTATACACATGGTTTCGTTCCTTTTCATTCACATGGCGGCGAAAAAATGACGTCATTGCAAAAAAAAATACTTTTTCTCGCACGCCGTCCTGGGTGATCTGTTTAGTTCGTTCATGGAAACCATCGATATATCGATGTTTTTCTGGCGATGTATTTTAGCATCGATGTTCATTTTTCCGATGCATCGAGACATCGATGTATCGACGTTACTCCCCAAAATTTGCATCCCTACTTCGGTCACTGAAATTTGAAAGTCCTGTTCCTTCGTACGCTTAGCGTCTCAAGCTGATAAACTTACAATCTTTAGAAAGCCGGAACCTTTACATTTAATGTTATTCAAGGTGTCGTCAATTGCCCCTATCTCTTGGAACGGATAAGCTTCAATGTACCCAGGCGCAATCTTCGAGTCTCTTATCCATTTTACTTGGGAAAAGTCAAGACAAGATTTGCCGGTAATGCTCCCTTGGCGAGATCTATGCGAGAACTTAATATATTATCGGAAAGAATCATAATTGATTTCTCTATGACAAAACAAGCTTTTTTAAATCTCCTTCGCAATACTTTGTAATGTTAATATTGTACTAGCATTAGCAAAACCATTTATCTACTAGTCTGTAAGAAATATTGTTTCATAGACTAAATAAATAAATAAACAAGGGAGGCGCGGTACCTCCCATAGGCATACAATTTTGTATCAGCTGTAACTTCGGAACCAAAAGTCACAGTAACTTGAAATTTGGTATGCACCTACCATAGTGCTTATAGTAAGGTGTACATACATGAATGACTTAATAAAAGGGAGCGTGGCACATCCCGTACCCAGAAAAAAACACTATTACCACAGAAGTTAAAACGGAATCGACTTAGGCGATGGGAATCGCTTACCCTTTCGCTTCAAGCAGGCATTATTTTAACATGAGCATGTCATTGGCGGTAAGCCCTTACCCGCAGCATTACATTCCTACCAGAGAAATGAACAAAGAATGTCTTACAGAAAAACTATTGTATAAAGCCTAGATAGGTACATACTTATGTACATATCACGGTACCCTGGAAATAATTTCAACCCTCAAGTTGCTTCCCTTTGCTAATTCCTGTTGCTACTATTCAAGTTGCTTCCCTTCGCCGATTCCTGTTGGAACTATTTCGGGGGACCTCACTGAACATTTTCCAAAAAAATAGAGCAAAATCCGTCGGGCGCTTTTTTTATGGCAACTTTTACTAATTCAAATATTGCACAGGCCAACAAAAATTGGAAAAAATTTGGTTTCCCAAAATGTTAAAGCTGCTTTTGATAGACTTTTATTTTAAAGGGATAGTAGCCGAGAGTTCTAGCTTTAATTTAAGCCCAAGTGGAAGGTTATATCCCCTTATGCATTAGTAAAAGTTCCCATAGAAAAAAAGCGCCTGACGGATTTTGCTCTT
Source organism: Rhagoletis pomonella (assembly GCF_013731165.1). Lineage (NCBI taxonomy): Eukaryota > Metazoa > Arthropoda > Insecta > Diptera > Tephritidae > Rhagoletis > Rhagoletis pomonella. The sequence continues at coordinate 60,310,765 of NW_023458555.1, read as the reverse complement.
TTGTTTTGGAAAATGTTCAGTGAGTCCCCCCGAAATAGTTCCAACAAGAATCGGCGAAGGGAAGCAACTTGAGGGTTGAAATTGTTTCCAGGGTACCGTGATATATTAAATTGAAAACAGAAAATACAGATTAAAAGATTGCAATTTTTATAAATTAGTTTTTATACATACATCTTTACTAATATTATAAATTCGAAAGTGAGTTTGATTGTTTGCTACGCTTTCACGCTTTAACTACTCAACCGAAAATCACGTAATTTTGTATACTGCTGTCATTTAGTCCAACTTAAAATATAGGATTAATCTCAATCTTCTTTACTAATATTATAAATCCGAAAATGAGTTTGATTGTTTGCTACGCTTTCACGCTTTAACTACTCAACCGAAAATCACGAAATTTTGTATACTGCTGTCAATTAGACAAGGGAGCGTGGCACCTCACATACAAACGGAATTTTTCGTACTACATTACTCAGGAAATATTTTGGATATATTACTGGAACTTTGTATGGAGATATATAAAATCATTATTTACTCATGGATGAGGGCTGCCACCCTTTAAAAAAATCAAATTTAACTTCAATTAAGGGAGTTATTTATTTCAAAATTATATTAAAAAATGGATGTCAAGAGGCTTAAAAAAGCTGTAGGTCGAATAAATTTTGAAAAGGGTTGCCACCTGTTTGAAAAGTCAAGTTTAAATTACTTACAACTCAACCCTGGTGTCTCCGAATGAAGCTTCCACGTATAATAATACTGGCAAAACACATCCATTGGGCAAATCATAACACACAAGAGTTCGATATACTCAGTGGTGCAGCAGATCGATTTAATCTGTTATTCACGGCACTTTTTCTAACTTGGCGATTAGCCAAAGTGGATCATAAATACGATTTTTAGTAATAACTCAAGTCTAGCGCCAACTGGCAAGTGAAATTGCCACTACACTATCCTGAGAGCCACTCAAAGCACACAAAAAACTTTGTTAATATCGTCCCGGGATTTAGGAGGATTTCACTCACAAACACACATACAAAAGAGTTATATGTATGTGTTTGTACGGTGCCACCAGTGGCGTAGCCAGGATTTGGCGAAGGGGGGCGATTTAAAAAAATTTGCATCGATAACTTAAAGTTGTGATACACAATGGCTAGAGGCGTCTATAGGCAAAACAAGAGTTTTTTTTTCATAATCGTAGATCTTCGCTTAGAAAAGAGATAATGGAATGACAATTTTTTTATCATGAAGATAAATGATCATATAATATAGGAAAGCTATAGAGAAGTTACAACAACAATAACTTAACCCCCAAAATACCGTTCAAAATGTCACATTTTTTTAATTTTGGATTTTGGCTACCATTCCACTAGAAAACACTATATTAAATACACCATTAGCACTGTTTCTGAAAGATTTCTCTTTATTTTATCTTAAGACTCGATTCTTGGGACATTGGAAGCTGTACCCGAGTGGCCAGATTGGGAAAAGAAAAGCTACCTTGAAACTCTAATAACTCGTAAACTATCAGCTTTCACAAAAAAATTTATATAACAAAAATGGTTATACTGGTCGATATCTTTACGAAAGTGCAGCATTTAACCATTTAATACAGAGTCTGTCATATATGAAACGCTTTTTAACCCTTTCAAGGCAGAGGCAAAATAATTCTCAATATGTTTTCAACGTACTTTTTATTTATTTTTATTTTTTATTTATTTTTATTTTATTATTATTTTACTATGGAAAAATTTTCTACGATTAATATCTACGCCAACATGAGAAAAAGCACGTTCAAAAGCATATTGAGAACCTTTTTCCTCTGCCTTGAAAGGGTTAAAAAGTGTTTCATGACAGACTCTGCATTAAAGGGTTAAAGGCTGCATTCCATTATCTCTTTTCGAAGCGAAGATCTACGATTTTGAAAAAAAACTCGTGTTTTGCCTATAGTGCGTCGCCTGTGGGCATTCTTTCATATATGTATGTATGTGCCATTTCTACCGTTATATATTTTTTGTCTACTCGGTTATTCCCTGGCGAATTCATGCTTTATATAAATTTAAAAAATTAAATTACTACACCATTTTAATTAATTAGTGTGTAGTCCAGTTTTGTTTTGTAGAAGTTTCGTTAGTATACACTTCAGTTGTTACACATTGAATAGACAATGCTATCAATGAGTGAACTAATTAATGCAAGACCAGTTCATAGAAAACAGATTTTTCACTATATCCCGATTGAGTTTTTAGTTCTTTAAAATCAATTTTATTGCGCAAGGGGTCTTTTAAAGTTAAATTTTTAAGAACTCTGAAGTGTCGTCTTTTGCCACAGCTAATGCCAACACATGTTTCCTGTTGTTGTTGTATCGTTGTCATCAAGCTCTATAGCGGTAGACCTAGGAAACGTGAAGCCTCGATGCTGCGAGTCATGGAGCGTCTCTCCGAATGACGGGAATTCATTTGGCACATCTGCATTTATTCTTTTCAGGTATGAGTTCAACCTGCTGCAGTAGCCCGATCGAAGTTAGGCTATGTGGTCCGGGTCTCCCGAGGTAGACGAAGCTCTGTCTCATCCACGTCAGGTGGTTGCGTGCGCAGAACGGCATTCACAGGTCGAGAGTCTATATAACCCGGGACTGGCTCTCTTTGAATTTCGTTCAAGGCCTTTCGGTAAGTTGTTGGGTTCAGAGATAGTTTTATGAACTCCGGACTTCGTCCGTCAGTTCATATATTTAGATGCCTTCTGACGTACTGTGGCGAGGGTTCTTCCGCAAGCAGATGTCTGTTTGGGTGCTAACACGATGACACCCTACTAGGAATTGCTTGCAGAGCATTGTGTTATGCTCCTTTATCGGGAGCAAATGTGCCTCGTCGCGCAGGTGATGTTGCGGCAACATCAGAAGGAATCCTGTCGCTGTCTGAGTGCCGTGTTTTGGCAGGTCTGCAGCTTCATCCACTGTGTCCCACTAGTCCCCGGTAACCACACAGGCGCTGCATATTTCAGAACCGGCCGGCCAATTGCCTTGTACGTTGCCAACAACGTTTCTTTGTTTGCCCCAGGTGCTGCCGGCTAGCGACTTGAGGACTTTGTTGGGGCTTTGTACTTTATTGACAATTGCGGTTGTATGCGCCGAGAAGGAGATCAGACCTTCGAAGTTTACTCTGAGTACCTCCGGGTTATTCCACGTCGGAATTGGTTCGTTAACGACGAGAATACCCAGTTGCAGTCTTACCTCCTTCGTCGAAGTGGTGAAAAGCGTTGCTGAGGATTTTGTATGAGAGAGGGTTAGGCTCCGTGCAGTGACGAAGCGAGAAAACTCGGCGAGATAACTAATTAGTGAGCTATCGTCAGCATAAGATACAATCGAGACTACCTCTGGTGGTTGAGGGAGCTTAGAAATGTAAAAGTTGAACAGTAGTGGGAAAGGACACCACTCTGTTGAACTCCCTGTTTTATTTTCCTAGGTTTGCTCGATTTGTCTCTAAAGATCACTGACGAGGTAATTCGCCGCCCACCGTTTGTCTTCTAGTAGCGTTACTTGTATAGTTCTCTCACAGAGGGGGTTTCGGTTAAGGCCACAAGTTATCTGGGTGTTTATGGCGTCAAATGCTCTTGTTGTGCTGTGTACTTTACAGAACCCATGTTGATGCTTCGCTGGGGTTCAGTAATTTGTGTAGTGCGGGAGTAGAAGGGACTCTAGTATTTTCGCAAATGGGGAAAGGAGAGCTATCGGGCGAGAAGACCCTCTTTTGTTGGACGATTTCCCCGGTTTAAGCAGTGGAACCACTCTCCCTGTTTTCCAGATGTCTGGTACGATGAGAGTGGCCATAGATAGGTTGAGGACCTTGGTTAGATAGTCCACTCCCTCAGGACCCAAATTTTTGAGCATCAGCATGCAAATTCCGGAGACTTTCGCTTTCCGGATGGCTATCCTTTTCTCGTCGCTGCTGAAAAAAAGAGGCGCACTTGGTGTTGGCAGTTTGTGCAGCCTTCTGGTCACTCTACGTTTGGCTTTGTCCGCCGGAGGATGCAGCATGAACTGTCGGCTAAAATAACTCGCGCATCGCTCTGGGTCGGAGGAAGCGTGGTCGCCAAAACCCTCAACCCTGTCGACATGCTTCGTCGGATTGGACAATGACGTTGACCAAAGCTTGCTCACACCAAAGGCGAAGTCCTCAGATGGTCTTCCCACTTCACTAGTTTCCGAATCTCAGAGTTGAAAACCCCTTATACGGGGATTCACGGGATCGGCCTGGCGAAGGGATAACATACTATCCGATGTATAACAATTACAAAATGGAGTCTCACAAGGTTCTCCACTTTCGGTAATACCCCAGCAAGAACGACCTAACGCATTCTCTAATACACTTACAAAATTGTCAATAAAAACCAACACATTTGCATATAAGCCAGATCCATATGCTATTATTTTCGTTATATAACGCGTTATTAACCGCATAATAATATTTGATTGAAAAGAGACAAATATATATAGAATAATATAATAGCGAATTACATGTAAAAGAAAGAAAAAATTGCTCACACGTGAAACGATTATGCGTTAGATTTCTCCAAGAGCCTTATGTAAAATGATGGAAAGTTTTTGAATTTCTCACACAAACTTATATTACGCATTAGTTAACAGATAGGGTTCTTACTGGGACTGTTCCAAATAGCTTTTAACCGCCTAAGCACAATAATCCTCCAACATAAATCGCTAGACCACTGCATCTATGCCGATGACCTGTATATTATGACAAAAGAGAAACTCTAGCAACGATAACAACCGACCATTATCCTCAGTCATTCTCGAAATCATCAGGTGGGGCCAATTATCCGGAGCGAAAATTTATCTTTCAAAAACCGCAGTTCTACACGTTTGCAGAAAACACAACTGTACACCACAAAGCCTCACAGTCGAAAACACGCAAGTCAACTACGTTGACAAGCTTAAAATATTGGGCGTAATTTTTACAAAAAACTTCAAGTGGAACAAACACATTTCAAACATGAAAAAATCCATCAACGCTAGAAGAGTTTTGATTCGCTACCTATCGGGCAAAAGTTACGCCCACCCCAACTCGCTCACTTATCTCACAAAGACACTTATACTAAGCAAAATAGACTACGGATTATTTTTGTACGGTAACTCTCCAAAGTCCACCCTAAACACTTTGAAACCACCATACCACCAAGGAATCCGAAAAAGCTTATACGCGTTCCCACAACACCTATTGCTAACCTATTAACCGAATCAGATTTACCGACGTTAGAATCAAGATGCACATCATCAATACACAAACTTTTACCCAAAGTATTATAAAGGTAATACAAAGAAAAATAACTCCAAAACTCGCTTCGACCATCCACCGAATACTAAACACAGCTAGCCACCATAACAATCCAAACACACAGCAAACACAAAAAAATAATAATTTGCACCGACAGCCTATCGGTACTAAAAACAGTACAAAACAACTTTAACTGCGAATGGGACTTAATCAACGCCATTCGCGATCACTTGTTCAACAACGAAAACATCCAACTGCTATGGTGTCCTGGACACGTGGGGATATCGGGCAACGAAAGCACAGACAAAGCAGCCAAACTAGCCTGCCTATCACCAACAATACTAAACCCCACAATAGAAATAATTGACTTCCAGCATTTCATCCATCATCAAATAAAGTCTAGTTATAGCCAAGAATTCTCCCTAAACCAACACCGCCTCTACAAAGACATAAACCCAAATTATACTCCAGCAAAATACCCAACTAGCATTGAAAAAAAAAAAACAAAATCATAATCTTCTCCCGCCTAAGACTCAGACACCAACTACACCCACTCTCACCTACTGAATAAAAATAGGACTGAATACTGCCCAACTCAGTCAGACACATCCTAGTAGAATGCACGGCTGTATTAAATATTCGCCGCAGAACATTGCAGAACAAAAACCCAATTACACTTCTCCAGGAGCCAACACTCGAGAATATCGAAAGCATCTACAAATATATACAAGCAATCAACATCAAAATATAATCCTATCGCACACATACTTAGACATCTAAAGAAAGCACAAATCTTTTACAGTTGACCACCTAGCCGATAGCCCCAGCAGCTAGTGCTAAATCACACTTTAAATTTATAATTTAATTATAAGTTTAATAGATTAAATAAATAAATAAATAAATAATCTCTGTGCACATACTGATGGCATAGACCTCCGCTTGAAAGATGCTTGGGAAGGTTCCTAGGGGCACCGAAAACTTCATCCGTACACGCCTGCTCCAATCACCCCATAATAAAGGTACACCAGGTCGCCTTGCTACAAGTGTAGGTCCTGAAATTCTGTTTTAGGACAACCTGTATGTTGATATCGTCCCTGGGGCACAAAGCCAGGGGGAGCTGTGTACCTAGCTTGTCCCTGTGCCTAGATGATAACACCTTGCCTTTGCCGAAGCCCTTCCTCGCAAAGTTAAGGAGCGTTCGCTTTGCAACCTGTTCAACTGAGATATGCAGTGGCTCGAGTTCCAGAATTACCTCCAGCGCTGCCGTCGGGCATGTGCGCATTGCTCCCATAATGCAAACACATGCCAGACGTTAAAGCTTAGAGAAGATCTGCCTCATCGTTACATAGTAGTTCTGAAATACCAAGCCACCGCACCGTAAGTCACTATAGGTCTCACTATCATGGTGTACATCCATCTGAGGATCCTTGGAGTGCACCCCCAGGATTTACCCGCTAGACCGAGGCGGTGGGCCGAGGCGGCCACCGCGTGATGCAGATTGACCTGGGTTACTTCTACTGCTGGTGACTTCATAATTGGGGCTCGTCATCGATGTCCGAGAGCCGCGCGTCACCCTCGCTTCCTCTATCGAGTTCGAGTCTGCCAATGTCCGCTAGAAGCTCCTGTGTGGTGCGCACGTAGTCGAGGGCACTTGGCCTGGAACTCACAGGAGCTGATGCCTGTTCTAGTTCTATTTGCTGGTTGGCTGGTACCTGTGCCGGTTCTGTCAGCAGGTCGGCTGGTAGGGCCGTGGTCGACTCGGTCGCTGGGGCAGCAGTGGAGTCAGTTGCTGCATCAACACACATCTCTTGCAACCCTGACTCCTTGCTGCCTGTCGTCTTTTGCCGCCACGGCCTCACCGTGACGTTGTTGTACCGGAAGTTGACGTTAAATCCGGCCTTCTTTATACTGAGGTACGATGCCCAGGTTGAGCCTGCGACCGTTGTTTTCAGCGCCGCACGACTCCACCTTCCACGCAGCCGTATGGACACCCACGTTCTGGACCTAAATGAGCCCCAGCACATACTCAGCCGATTTCTCGGCGCTTCTAGGGAGGAACACCTAGGTCTTGGGTAGCTGCAGGGTAATCACGGGGCAGCACAGCGACCCGGATGCCTTGAAGAGCATCCTGCTGAGTGGTTCCTTCCTGGGCCGACCTTGGCCCACAGACCCATCCAGGCCACTAGACTCTGTCTGAGGGGGTGTAGGCCCCCGCTGCCATTTGGGGGACGGTGGCTCAGGTGGTGTGACCTGTAAGCTGGTTCGATTTGATTGACCTGTGGAAGTTGCTGTTAGGGTACCTTTGCCATTGGGTGGGCGCGGGTCTCTGCTGCTGTTGCCCGCTTCTCTGCTTTTCAGCAGGCGCGGGTAGTTGACCTGTGTTGCTACTCTGCTGCTTACCAGCTATAACTTGGAAACCATAAGTCACATGAAATTGCAATTTTCTTATACTAAGGTATATATGAAGGAGTTTGTAACAGGCGGCATGGCCTGCCACATACCGTAGAAGTGGAATTTTTTATCAGCTATAAGTTCGAAAGCATAAGTCACATGAACTTTAAATTTTGTATGCAGGAATAGCTATGGTAGGTGCTTATAGTAGGAGGTAAATAAATGAGTTTGTAAGAGGGGGCGTGGCACATCCCATAGACGTAGAATATTTTATCAGCTATAACTTCGAAACCATAAGTCCCACGAGCTTGAAATTTGAAATGTGGTATGAGTTTGTAAAAGGAGGCATGGCACATCCCATAGGCGTGGAAATTTTTATCAGCTATAACTTCAAAACCATAAGTCACATTAAATTGAAATTTGGTGTGCAGACACATCTATGATAGGTGTTTATAGTATGGTATATATAAATGGGGTTGTAAATGGGGGCGTGTTATATTCCATAGGCGTGGAATTTTTAATCAGCCATAAATTAGGAAGCATAAGTCACATGAACTTGAAATTTGGTATTTAGACATACTACATATGGGAGGTGTTTAGAATAAAGTATATATAAATGAGTTTGTAAAAGGGGCATACCTAAAGAATACCGACCCTTGAGATAGAGAAAAAGGAAACGTGGACGTGGTGCACCCCTTTCTGCTGAGTTTAATAGTAAACTTTTCCAACATTTTCAAAAGCTTATATTTTGAAAACTATTTCAAAATATGGACACAGTTGGAAAGATAATTGAAGGACCTTTCATTCAATGTATATATCTATGTATATAATGCAAACATATTTTGAGAAAAAGTAAAAAAACAAAATTATGGCAATTTTTTTATAAAAATTTATGTTTTTCTTAAAAAAAATACGTAATTAACTATATTAACAAATATGTTTATCGGAAAGACCATAAATATACCTTTAATTTGGCGTATAATTTTATATAGTTAGGTTTAAGTACAACTGCCAGCAGTGCAATAAAACAACTGTATTATTGTTATATGTTCTCTGCAAAAGGTGTTCAGCCCCTTTTATTTGGCAACACAGAAAGAAGAGTTCTACGTAGTGAGGGCTATAATCTCTAAGCGCGGCCGAAGGCCGCCTACGCAAAAAGTGTTCTCTGTAAAAGGTGTTCTGCCCCTTTTCTTTGGCAACACAGAACGAAGAATTCTACGTTGTGAGGGTTATAATCCCTATGCGCAACCGAAGGCCGCCTACCCAGAAAAGAATTCTACGCAAAAATACTGTGGATAGCGTAGCTTGATTAATTATCCATTTGATTCTACAACTCAATCTTATAACAAATAAGGTGATTAAAAAAATGGTTTGTATATACTTCTTTAGTATTTTTTTAATTTTTATTCAATTTTTGTAAAAACTAAAGATAGTAAGATTTTCTATCGCGCGATTTTTTATTCCAAATGGCGCTTTTCCTTTTTCATATAAAACTATATTTTTATATATATTTAGACAAATATGATCTCCACAAGGGTTTTTTGCTACAAGTCCTATATTAAACTAACGGTAATTTTGTGCTGTTTCTGATAAACATATCTGTTAACATGATAAAAAAATAGGAAGGAAGAACCGCTGAGATGCATTTTTCAAATTCTTGACGTTTGCAAGCAATTTAATTTCAAAATTTTACACACAAACTCACACACACATTCTCATTTTCAATCTGAAACAACAACTTTGAACAATTCCTTTTTTTACTCTCAATTTTATACGATTTTAAAATGTTGGCAAACTTCAAAAAAAAGTCATGGCCGACGCATTGAGAGAACGGTTTTACCTTATTATGCTTTTATCATGTCTGTTAATATAGTTATTTACGTACTTTTTAAAGAAAAAATACATTTTTATAAAAAATTTGCCATAATTTCGTTTTACACCTTTTCTCGAAATGTGTATACCTTATATACATACTCGCTTATATACAATACTTGTTAAAGCAATAACAACGCTTAACTAAACTTGTTAACACAATTAAACTTATAGCTTGCTTATTCGCATCTCACTTTACTGATACCGCTGTGTCAAGGCTCTTATATACCTAAGCTCGCACTCATGGCAACTCTAGAACGTTCTGAAGTTCATCGCTCATTCTCCTTCTCTCGTCCGATCAGACACTCCGCTCCAACCGCTGCAAGTCTTTCCAAGTGGACCACTTTAATCTTCCCATTGTCTGCATTCGATGCCCTGCGTCTTTCAGCCGTTTGTCAATCTTAAACGGATCTTTCCAGTAAAGTCTTTGCTTGGAGGTAAAGCTTTTCTTCTACAGCGACATGTACAACCACAATGCGTTACTGGACATTGTTTCTGGCTTATCTCCGGTGGTGCACCATCTCACATGGTCGTGCTTCTGCCGGCCACTGGTGATGACCAGACCATGTCTCCACTCGTGGGCACCCTTTTCGCCAGATCTATGCCGCATCATCTGTCCATGATACCCATAAACCTGCCTTCGTTCTGCACTGCCTTTAGCACATCTTGCTAAATCCGGTTCCTCGCGCTGAAACTTGCCCAGTGTTTCCGCATCTCGCTCTTTAGCCAGCGTCAACCTCATTGACCGGGCATGTATAACCTCATCCTTGGCTTCCGGCTTAACTGCTCGCCTTTGCCGACCACCTTTTTCGGGACACTTCAAAGCCCGCCTACTGCTTCCACGGCCGCTCCCATTTCCGGCCACCGGCGTATCACCACTGCAACGTGGTTTAGCGGCTTTCCTCCTGCCGGAAACACTGCCTGGCTTGCCATGACCACTTCCTTGTTGCGACTTCTTCTTCACTGAGCTGGCGGAACCGTCACGCTTTTCCTGTATCGGTGACCCGCTTACTTCTCCTAACGAAACCACTCCGTCTCCATCACTGCCAACCTCCGCCCAACTAACCGCTTCCGTTTCTGGTGGAATCTTCGACACTTCCTCTAAGTCTAACCGTCTGCTGCAGTGCTGGCTGTCGTAACCAACCCTAAGTGGCACTTTCCTGTCGCCATAGGTTAGGATCATTCCCTGGAGGTCAATCTTCATGCCTCGCCCAAGTAGGAAATCCACGCCGATCATGACTTCATCCACAATGTCTGCCACAATAAACTTCGTGTACGAGGCCAACCCGTCGATTATTACGTCGCATAGTACTTCTCCTAACACTTATGTTCGCTCACCAGTTGCAGTCTGCAGCTTTGCTCCAGGTAGTGGCCACATAAAAAGTAGTCACATCAGGTCGAATAATGGAATGTGACGCTACAGTATCCACTGTCAGCACTCGCTCCTGCCAATTCACACATCCACCAATAGTGAGGCTGCTCGCATTCCGGCCAATTTGTGAGACGGAGATTATGGGCCCTTCAACTTCTGGAGCCAGCACGCAGCCCTTGCTGCTGGATCGTTTCAGTTTAACGACTGATTGGAGTTGGCTTCGTCTCCTTCAGCCCTGCGTTTGCGTCCTGCTGAATTGTTGATCCCACTGGAACCTGCGCTGCAATCGCGAGCGATGTGGCCTGGCTTTCCACATTTAAAACATTCGTAACTGTTCCTTTCACAATGAAGAATAGTCTGCAAGATTTCCGCTGCAGGTCCTTTTAATGCAACGAACAGAGCAGCGGATTTATCCTCCATGCTCCAACGATTTGCTGTAGCGGTCTTCTCGAACTGGAGCTTAAAGACTTGGAAAGGAATCGTGCCGTCAAAGGATGGAGTCTTTACCTTGGGAGCACTTGTCGAAGTAGGTGGACGATTAATCTGCAATATCGCAGGCGACCTTCCAACTCTTCTACCTTAGTCTCGACCTTATCCTGTCTATCCTTGATTTGTTTGTTATCTATAGCCAAATTCTCTTGCAGTTGTGTAATCTTTGCATCTTGCACTTCCAGAAACTGTGATACGTGTGTCTTCTGTGCCTGTAGCTGCGACGAAATATCCGACGACAACTGCGACCTTTGTGCTTCAATCTGCGATGACATGCGTGTTTCCTGCACTTCTAGCTGGGAAGAAATTGCAGCCAATAACGTGTTTATGTCCATAGCTGTTGGTGAAGTAGGCGCCTTGAGCCGTTCTTAAACCTTTCCGGATGTCTGCTGCACATCCTTCGACGAACAAGCAGCCTCATCCTTCTGTTCGTCTCTTGCGGATGTATCGTCGGGTTTACCCGGAAGTGGTATTTGTCCACGTCGATGCCTATAGCCTCTCGCAACCGGGATAACAACTCCACTTTTCTTCCGGAGGTTCCCAAATTACGCTTTTCCAACCCCTGTTTGAGTTCCTTAATTATTAAGTCGTGAATTTTTGCCATTTTCGGAAGTTTCTGCTCAGGGATTGATTTAACAATCCTACTTCTGACGCCAATTGTTACGATTATCCTTGAAACCTCGAGGGATTTCCCAAATATCCATCGGTTCGTATTTCTGGATTGTTAAATAAAGGCTAACGATGACCAAACTGTAGTAAAATTAACTTTATTGTACACCAAACCATTTAAAATACTCGCTAATCCAGTGAAAACACTTTACGACACTTGTTAAAGCAATAACAACGCTTTACTAAACTTGTTAACACAATTAAACTTATAGCTTGCTTATTCGCAACTCACATCTCTGCTCACTTTACTTGTAGCTTGCTGACATGTAACTAAAGAGCGAAATACACCACACAAGCGGTTTGACAAACCAAGCGAAATTTCCCTTTGCTTCAAGCCATTTGTGCTGTGTATGGGGGTGTTTGAAGGTTTGACAAACCGCTTGAGGGAAATTTGAGCAAAAATCAAAATTTTTTGATTTTCTGGCCGCCATGTTGATGTTTGATCAAACCGCTTGCGTTGTGTATAGCAAAATCGCCTCATTCGCAACGAAATTTTCACCGTGTAAGGACGTAAGAGAGGAAAATGAAAGAAAACCATAATATTTAGCATTGCGAACTGGAAGAAAACTAAAATTCTTTGCTTGAACGAGTCATGTTTGCATGGTGTATGGCGAAATGGGAAAAGTAGGTTTGTAGAATGTTTGACAAGCCGCTTGGGTGGTGTATTTCGCTCTTAACTCACTCCGCTGTGTGGTGGCTCTTATATACCTCACTCATGGCAACTCTAGAACGTTCTGAAGTTCATCGCTCATTCTCTTTCTCCGCTGTTCGCAGTGTTCATCCAACTTGACGTTTCTCTTTGTGGAACATTCTACGTCATTCCTCGAACATTCTGCCTATTTCTCATTGTTCGCTTTGTGTTGCCGCAGTATTCGCCACAATATATTAGTTGAAGTACGATAAAGCTTAAAGTATGGCTCATAAGGATTCCTTAATTTAAACAGAAAGAGAATAGTTTTTCTCCTCTAATTTATGCTGAACTGAATATTTGTATTACTGTTTTATATTTTGATTTGTTTACCCCGAACCAAGGTTCATAGAATACAAGGTTACATCAGCCATGGCCGCCATCTTGATGACGTAGATGGCTCAATTTTCGTAGTTGCCAGATTCCTAAAAAATTATCTTATAAAAATACAATATTTTAGTCAAAAATACATCAAGTTTTATTTAAATATGCGTAACCCTGATATTTACCGTGAAGTTATAACATTTTATGTTGTTATAATAAGCTTTGCCACGATTTTATATCAAAAATGCCCATTTGATTAGGATTCCTAAAATATGCTATACGGCAGCTATATTTTCTGCGTTTTGTGTACTCTCCTTTTTCGTAAAATATTTGAGCCAATGAGAACTCACTTCGCAACTACGTCAATGGGGGAAAACAAATTTTTGACAGCACCATGTCGTAACCTCTATTCTATGAACCTTGACCCCGAACGACGTTGGGTGCTCAGCTAGTGTATGATAAAAGCAAATGAAAACAAGTAAGAAAGTCTAAGTTCGGGCGGAGCCGAACATTAAATACCCAGCGCAAGTATTAAATATATGTTTTCCACCTTTCCGAAAGCTACCGCTAGATGGTAAGCCGGGGTGTATAAATTTTGAGTAAATTAGCGTGCTTAAATTTCGAAATATTGCAGTTTCAAGCACTTCTGAAATTTACCGTTATATGAAAAGCGGCCGTAATTTTAGTCCGATTTCAATACTTTTCAACGTTTTTCTTTTGAGTGGCAAGCGCAATAACTTTACCGAGTTTGGTACAAATTGGTAGAACGGTTACCGATATACGTATATGTGATCATAAGTGGGCGGTGCCACGCCCATTTTCCAAAATCTTACCATAAACGTATTTCTTGGTAAAGAATTGTTGCAAGCATCAATTTTGAATAAATAAGCTTTAATATTTACTGATTTATCGAAGATTTTGTATTTCTCCAAATTACCGTTATATGGGATGTGGGCGTGGTTATTGTCCGATTTTTTAAATTTTCGGCCATTTAAGTATGCTATAGCAAGGCTTACAACTGTGCCAAGTTTGGAAGAAATTGGTGCAGCGGTTACCAAGATATACACATGTAACCATAAGTGGGCGTGGCTACGCCCATTTTCCAAAAAATTATAATATTCTTATTTTCCGTATAAAAATTGTTGTAAATATCAATTTTGAGTGAATAATCTTCAGTAGTTACTAAAATATCGCAGTTTTCGTATTTCCGATAATTACCGTTATATGGGATGTGGGCGTGGTATTGTATTGTGCACAAGTGCGCTCGGGTATAAAAATAATAGGTCAATAAAATTAATAAATTTCATCCACTAACTGTATTTACATGGGTTTTCTGCTAATACTCGCATTTTTAATTATACTTTAGCTTTCGTTCGAGCTGAAGGGCTGTTATGAAAAATACTACGAAACAAAAATTTATCAACAAAACACTTTTAAACCTGTCAAACAGTCACTTTACGCTCTTATTTACACATTTGCAAAAGAGGGGTTTCCGTAACGGCCTCGTAAACTTTGGAGTTTTAGAGTGCGGTTCAGTGTTGCCATTTTGGTACTTTTGGAGCTAGATTTAGCTCTTTATTTTTCTATTTAGCTCCGAAAATTGGGTTTTAGCTCCTAGCTCTTTCTTTAGCCTTTTTTAAATTTATCTAGCTCTTGTTTAGCTCCAGAAAGTTTTAGTTGTATTTGGTATATTTAAGCCACAACTTAAGCGTTGATAAAATGGAAAATTTCGAGATGCAGTGTATCCACCATAAACTCTTGGATCTAGGTTAAGGAATACGAAAATTATTTAGAAGAAAATCCTTTTTCTGATACCCCGGATTTTGTTTTACCTTACTAATTTTACCTTTAAGGAGAGCTGAAAGTAAAACCTTCCAGAAAAATTTTGCGAAAATATTATTCAATTCAAATATCTGAAATTACAGGCTTTAACAGTTTGTACTGTATTTTTAGTTCCCTGTTATAAGTGCCATAGCAACGAATTCGAAATATATGCACCTTATTTTGGTTTTAAAAGATTTGTTCAGCACTTAAACTTATAAAATTCGTTGTTTATATTAAAATTTGCCGAAAATGTAAAAACAACCTTACGTCAATAAATGCTCAACCTCAACAAAAATATGTAGCTGTTCATTTTAGCTACATTAGTATTATTTAGCTCTTTCTAGCTCTTTTTTCGACCGTTTTAGCTCCAAAAGAAATTTTTCTCTGGCAACACTGGTGCGGTTACCCACGAACGTGTACGTAGCGTAGCGTAGAAGTACGTAGAAAGATATCAAGTGGGCTGGTGGTAGAAAGAGAGAGAAGCAACGTCTACGTCACGGTCATGCGGTGGTGAGTTTTTGTTAACACGCAGATCCAATAAGATATATCGTGCCAGCTCATGATTCTATAATACAAGGTTAGATAATTATTGACAGCTGCGGTATGACACTCCCTTACAAAAGGTTGCATTTACGAAGGATAGAGAAAGGGCAAAAATGCAATCCCTTGTTTCGAAAATGGTAGTAGACAAGTACGCAAAGTAGGCAATTAGTAGTGAAATCCCTTTTGTAAATTCTAATGTATTTGCAGGAAATCTGGCATTTTAAACGTAATATTGATATATCTACGTGAATTACGTAATTTATATGCTATTTAGGGCCGGTTACTCAATGTCTGGTTAACACTAATCTCCGGTTAAACATAGTTATCGACGTTACCGACTCCCTGTTATACACATGGAATCGAAGACGTCGATAACCATGTTTAACCGCAGATTAGTGTTAACCAGACATTGAGCAACCGGCCCTTAGCCGTATAAAAACTGCAAAAAGACTCAAATTTAAAATAAGACTACTATGAGATTGATGTAAACCACCAATGCTTAGGTTTTCATCAGTTAAATATGCTTCATATGCATATACAAATAAACATATTGCACAAAAGCTTATACTTTTATTTCACACAAAGCTACACTGTTTCCATGTAAGTTTGCAAAGAAGCAACACGATGCCACTGCTAAGGGAGCGGTGGGAGAGAGACAACTGTCAATTTATCGAACGTTGTTGAATCATGGTGCCAGCTGACACTTTCTCCGTTTTTACGTCCGTGGGTAACTGCGCTTTTACACAGTTGAAAATCGCACAAAAGAGTCACTGAAATAAACTACCGACAAAATACACATAAAGAAAGAGGCCAAACAGAAATAGCAAACTTCAAAATTACGAATGTCACACACTTTTTTCTCAATTGCTATTACAAATGGCTGCTTCTCAACCGGTCAGATCTGTTCTAATTGGTTCATGGCATGTATTGCTATTGTTACGATTATCCTCGAAACCTTGAGGGATTTCCCAAATATACT
>NW_023458555.1:60272684-60274326 GCF_013731165.1 Rhagoletis pomonella | reverse complement strand
TGTAAATTGTTTGTTGTACAATAAAGTTAATTGTACTACAATTTGGTTATCGTTAGCATTTATTTAACAATCCAGAGATACGAACCGAAAGATATTTGGGAAATCCCTCGAGGTTTCAAGGATAATCGTAACAATTGGTGTCAGAAGTGGGATTGTTAAATAAATCCCGAAGGATAAACTTTTGAAAATGGCAAAAATTCCAGACCTAAAGATCGAGGAACTCAAACAGGAGTTGGAAAGCGAAATTTAGCAACCTTCGGAAGAAAGGTTGAGTTACTATCACGGCTGCGAGAGGCTATGGAAGCAGAAGGCATCGACGTGGACAAATACGTCTTCCAGGGTAAACTCGACGATGCATCCGCGAAGGATGAACAAAAGGATGAGGCCGCTTGTGCGTCGAAGGATGTGCAGCAGACATCCGGGAAGGTTGAAGAACAGCAAAAGTCTCCAAGTTCATCAACAGCTATGGACATTAACACGTTATTGGCTGCCATGTCACAGATGTCATCACAGCTGTCGTCACAGATGCAAGCGCTAGAGACACGTATATCTTCAAAGGTATTAGCGCAGGTGTCATCGCAGGTGTCATCCCGGCTAGAAACTCAGCTACAGGCACAGGAGGCACGCATATCATCACAGCTGGAAGCACAGGATGAAAAACTTACGCAAATACAGGACAAAATCGAAGAGAGGCAGAAGAAACTCGAGGCAAAGGTAGAGGAGTTGAATCGTCCAGCTACTTCGACGAACGCTCCCAAGGTAAAAACCCCATCCTTTGACGGCACGATTCCTTTCCAGCTCCAGTTCGAAAAAACGGCTGCAGCATATCACTGGAGCATGGAGGATAAATCCGCTGCACTGTTCGTTGCATTAAAAGGACCTGCAGCGGAAATCTTGCAGACTATTCCTGATTGTGAAAGGAACAGTTACGATGCGTTAATGGGTGAAGTGGAAAGACGTTGTGGTAGCGAGCACACGAGACAGATTTACCAGATGGAGCTAGAGAATCGCTGCCAGAAATCGAACAAAAATCTACAGGAATTCGCCTCCGAGATTGAAAGGTTGGCACATTTGGCAATTGGAGATGCATCTGGTGGGCACCTCGAAAGAGTAAAAATCCAGAGGTTCATCAACGGAATGCGGGACGTGTATACCAAGCGAGAGACGTACGCGAATCCAAAGCCAACATTTGCTGAAACTGTCTCGTATGCTCAGACACGTGAAACGACGGCGCTCCTAAGTAGAGCAGCCTACAAAGCCCATCGAGTGGAAGTGGAGACACCGCACGAAACAAATGAAATGCATGGATCTGGCAAATGTTTTAAATGTGGAAAGCCAGGCCACTTCGCCCGCGATTGCATTGCAAGTTCCAATGGGCTCAGTAATTCAGCAGGACGCAAACGCAGGGCTGAGGGAGACGAATTCAACTCCAATCAGTCATTAAATAAAGCGAGCCAGCAGGAAGGGCCGAGTGCTGGCTCCAGAAGTTCAAGGGCCCATAATCTCCGTCTCACAAATTAGCCGGAAAGCATGCAACCTCACTGTTGGTGGATGTGTGAATGGGCAGGGGAGAGTACTGACAGTGGATACTCGAGCGACACATTCCATTATTCGACCAGATTTGGCCAATTTTTATGTGAAG
>NW_023458555.1:60263357-60272674 GCF_013731165.1 Rhagoletis pomonella | reverse complement strand
TTTTTTTTTGTGCAGCCCTGCGTTGAACGCAAGAGTTGCCTGAAAATCGCCTCGTGCGATAGCCCTATCAGAGCAAGAAAAATCCTCATGAAACACAATTTTGTGAGATATCTTAACCTGGCGTAGTCTAGAGCAGCTCATTAAACACAACTAATACTAGGTTGACCTGTCACTACGCAGAATTCTTCATTCTGTGTTGTTTGAGAAGAGGGGCGGCAGCACGCACCATCTACAGCACGGTTGCCACATTTGGTCACTTGTGACCAATATAGTGTGGCAAATACTGCGGCAACGCGAAGCGATCAACGAGAAATAGGCAGAATGTTCGAGGAACGACGTAGAATCTTCCACAAAGAGAAATGTTCCACAGCGAAGTTAGTTAGTTACAAGTCAACAAGTTTAAAAGATCTAAAGATGGAGGAACTCAAACAGGAAGCGAAATTTAGCAACCTCCGGAAGAAAAGTGGAGTTACTATCACGGCTGTGAGAGGCTATGGAAGCAGAAGGCGTCGACGTGGACAAATACGACTTCCAGGGTAAACTCGACGATGCATCCGCAAAGGATGAACAGAAGGATGAGGTCGCTTCTTCGTCGTAGGATGTGCAGCAGACATCCGAGAAAGTTGAAGAACAGCAAAAGTCTCCAAGTTCATCAACAGCTATGGACATGAACACGTTATTGGCTGCCATCATGGCAGTGCCATGTCACAGATGTCATCACAGCTGTCGTCACAGATGCAAGCACAGGATACACGCATGTCACAGATGTCATCTCAGATGCAAACACAGTTGTCAGATATTTCGTCGCAGCTACAGGCACAGAAGACACAAGTATCACGGTTCCTGGAAGTTCAGGATGCAAATATTACACAACTGCAGGAGAATTTGGCTAGAGATAACGAACAAATCAAGGATAGACAGGATAAAGTCGAGGCTAAGGTAGAAGAGTTGGAAGGTCGCCTCCGAGATTTTTAGATGAATCGTCCAGCTACTACTTCGACAAGTGCTCCCAAGGTAAAGACTCCATCCTTTGACGGCACGATTCCTTTCCAAGCCTTTAAGCTCTGGCTTGAGAAGATAGCTACAGCAAATCGTAGGATCATGGAGGATAAATCCGCTGCTCTGTTCGTGGCATTAAAAGGACCTGCAGCGGAAATCTTGCAGACTATTCCCGACTGTGAAAGGAACAGTTACGATGCGTTGATGAATGCCGTGGAGAGACGTTACGGTAGCGAGCACAGGAGACAGATTTACCAGATGGAGCTGGAGAACCGCTGCCAAAAAGCCAACGAGACTCTATAAGAACTCGCCTCAGAGATCGAGAGGTTGGCTCACTTGGCTATTGGAGACGCATCTGGTGAGCACCTTGAAAGGGTAAAAATCCAGAGGTTCATCAACGGAATGCGGAACATATATACCAAGCGAGAGACGTACGCGAATCCAAAGTCAACATATGCTGAAACTCTCGCGTATGCTCAGACACGTGAAACGTCAGCACTCCTAATTAGACTAGCCTACAAAGCCCATCGAGTGGAAGTGAAGACACCAGACTAGACAAAGGAAATGCTGAAGAAGCTAATCGAACTGCTGGACGAGAAAAAGCATGGCTCTAGCAAATGTTTTAAATGTGGAAAGCCAGGCCACTTCGCCCGCGGTTGCAGCGCAAGTTCCAGTGCGCTCAACAATTCAGCAGGACGCAAACGCAGGGCTGAAGAAGACAAATCCAACTCCAATCAGTCGTTAAACTAAAACGAGCCAGCAGCAAGGGCCGCGCGCTGACTCCCGCAATTGAATGCCCCATAATCTCCGTCTCGCAAATTGGCAGAAAATCGAGCAATGTTACTGTTGGTGGATATGTGGATGGACATGAGCGAGTATTAAGTGTGGATACGGGTGCATCACATTCCATCATTCGATCCGATTTGGTCACTAAAGAGGTAACGCCATTACCTGGAGCAAGGTTGAGGACAATAACTGGTGAGGACACCCAAATTGTAGGAGAGGTAGCATGCAAAGTCGCAATAGGGAGTGTGATGGTATTACACAAGTTCATAGTCGCGGAGGTTGTGGATGAGGTCATCATTGGGTTAGAAGTGCCCCTTAGTTTTGGGTATGACGGCCCGTACAGCAGCAAGCGACTGATCCTAGACGAAAGCGAACAGATTCCACCAAAGTCAGAAGCAATTGTTTGGGCGAAAATTGATGGAGATTGTGGGACAAACAAGTTGTGGATTGCTGAAGCATCAGAGAATTCGACACCGGACGTACTTATTGGTAAAACCCTTGTTAATACCATGTTCTGACCGACATCGAAAACATGTTTTCGTTGCTAAAACTGGTTTTCGACCTAAAACTTGTGTTTTCGTCAATGTAAAATCTGTCTGCACTAATGTTTTTCGATTATTTATCGAAGTGGAAGTCATATTTTATCATCTTTAATACGCCATTTCGGATTTATTGTTAATTGGCTGACCAAAATAAAATAAGCATGGAAGTAAAAGGTTGTTAATGAAAAGAAATTGAAGGAAAAGTATTTTGCAGAGAACGTATATTTATAGAGAAGGTCCAAGAACTGTGAATGCCACATTTTTCGAGCTAACTGAACAAGCGAAGCGCATTTTAAGAGCGACAAATATTTGGAATACTTAGGGCCGGTTACTCAATATCTGGTTAACACTAATCTCCGGCTAAACATAGTTATCGACGTTACCGACTCCCTGTTATATGCATGGAGTCGAAAACGTCGATAACGATGTTTAACCGCAGATTAGTGTTAACCAGACATTGAGTAAGCGGCCCTTAACAGCGAAAGCAAAATACAAAGCAGAAAAGAAAATGTTAACAGAGCAAAATCTCACGAGAGCATTTGGAATGTTAATTAAATATGAATATTGACGATTTTTGTGATATTTTGGGAAAATTTTCAAATAGAAAACCCAATTAAAAGAAATTAAATTGGTTTTGAATGATTTGTACAACATTTGTAACATGAAATTTAATCGAAAATAGTATATAACATTCCCGGTTTTTGTGATATTTTATTAATCATTGCAAATAGAAAAGTCCCATGTGTTTGTGTTTTTTTGTGAAAATATTTTTTGATAAAAAAAAATCCTTTTCCCCGGTGATTTCCACAAATACCGTGAAAATAAATCGAAAATGTTATATAGCATTTTTCGATTTTTGTAATATTTTGTTAGATTTTCAATTATAAAACTTTATTGGTACTAGATTTTTTCATAAATAGAGTTTTTAGGGGAAAAAATAATTTCTTCTCGGTGATTTATACACACAACGTTAAAATAAATCGAAAATATTATATAATATTTTCCAATTTTTGTGTTATTTTCAAGTAAAAAACTATTGGTATTGGACTAAAAAAAAAACCTGTGAAAATAATTATTTTCCATTTTTTTGTAGAGATCTCACAAAACTAAGTCGAAAGTCTGTATGAATTTTTTCCATATTTTCGATATTTATGGAAATAATTCAGTTTTTAATAGTTTTCGACTTGGAAACTTTTTTTAAAAATACTAAAAATCTGAAAACGTCCGATTTCCCCAGCAATTAGTAAAAATCTCGCTAATCTAAGCCGAAACCATTTAAGAAATTTTTCAAAATATTCAATATTTCGGGAAATAATGCAGTTTTCAAATCTTTTCTAGTGCAAGAAGTTGCCATTGGATGGGTGGCAGCTTCGCTACTCATGTACATATTTGTCCCCCGCATTGTCATTTACATATCTAATTAATTAATAAACCTAAATTTATAAAGCACATATTTGTAAACTGCATTTCATTGGCGCGTATTCATAGTCCAGCAACTAAGTCGAAACTAACAAAGTTGCAACTTAAATTTAAGTACCAACTTAACTTTACCTCTATTTATAGTCGCATTTCAGACTTCTACTAAGTAGTTTCGACTTAATTTACGATATAGCAAAACAAGTTTGAAAATGTATCGATATTTCTTTACGATATTTTGGAAAAAATACATTTTTATTAAATAATGTCAAGTTTGATCATCGGTTTATGTTATTTTTATTTTCATTGCATGGTTATGCAAAAGAATAAGCTATCATTTTCTTGTTAATTGTGTGAAATAGGCAGAACAACCGCAGTGATGTGAAGTCGATGTTTATCAAAGCATGCTGTGAAACATACAAATAAATAGTGGAAATCTAAATGTTATGCACAAATTTAGTTTAAAAGAACTAGCGTGAAACTGACTTATTATTTGAGAATTTATCTAAATTATTCCAATTATAAAATTGTGATGTAGCTTTATTCGAATTGTAATACGCATTTAATTTCACCTTCCGATTAAAATGGATCGATCTTTGTAAATTTTAATTGGAGCTTATTCAATATTATCAAAATCACCCTCTACCAACCTAATTTTTACATATTTCGTCTGTTTTCCCTTAATTTGATAAAATACTTCTTCCTAGTTACGACTTAGTTGCAGCTGCAGCCGAAACTAAATTTTAATTTGGTACTTAGCCAGAAAAGTCGAAACTAAGGCGACTATGAATAGCTTTAGTTGTGACTTAGAATAGTTTCGACGTAGTTGAGTACTAAATATGACTATGAATATGCGCCATTGATATTACCTATTTCTGCTACCAAATTTTTCATGCAACCTAAAAGCCAAACAAATGAAAATGTAAGTATGTATGCATTTATAAATGTACATATGTACATACATATATCCCTGCAAAAATCGCGACTACTCCATGCATGCGTGTAAAGAGTACTCCCTAAGGACCAAAGAGTACTCCAAAATTAACCACAATTCATATAAAAAATATGGTCCAATTAACATTGCGATGTCCTAGGGCAGGACCATATACTCCATCCCTGCATTACATCAGAGTAGCACAAAACTACTCCAACATATTAACAATGGGCATTGTTGTTATATTTTTTCGTTTGTACACGCTTTTGTTCTTCACTTCTCAAATGCTTTTTTCGAAATTAATAAAAACCAAGACAAAAATTAAAAATTACATGTTGCCTCTGACGGTATTCGAACCCGAACATGCTGGGAGCTAAGAACTAACAGCGAGCATCTCTACACGTTCAGCTACAGCCAGACATGCAAATGTGCTTTCAAATGCTCAACTTCAATCACGTTTCGTTAAAACACGAGCAGTGATCGGATAACAAACAATAAGCTGGCGCAGAGACACGAGTTGGTCCGCTACTTTTGTAAGTACTCCAATTTACCACAAATAGAGTACATGGTCCAACGATTTTTGCAGGGATACGATTGTTCTGCTTTCGTCTTCCCCTCGCCGCTTCCATCAACACAAATTATTCAATTTCTGCGAATCGCCACCAGATTGGCACGTGCGCGAAACCATTAACCCTACGTTTACGAAACATTTAGATTTTCGCATAACTTTGCATTTAATAGGGCAATACTTGTAAATTTTGTATGGAGAATAATATTAATTAATTTAAAATTCTGCATGTAACCATGTTCTCGACGATACATGTAACTTTCATCAAGATTAACCAAAAAAATTGTGTTTCATTAACAGTTGGAACCAGCTGAAACCAAAAAAACTATGTCCGCTAAAATGGGTTAAACACAAACTGGAATTGGCATTTTTTACACGCATACATGCATACATTCATATACAAATGTACAGTGGAGTAGCACTAACTTGGACATCGCATTGATTGTACTTTGATGTGTTTGAATCTTTTTATGGTACTGAAGATTTGGTTACGGATGAAAATAATTTAAAATAATCAGTGGATATATATAAATATATTTTTATAAACTCTTAGAGGTATAGAAATTTTTAAAATTAAAAAATAAATCAAATAATTTTTTTGCATATATCCATATGGTGTTCAAGGTACATTGACCCACCTGTACAAAAATTGTGGCGCGTCATGGACAAAAATTTTATAATTTCGGACCGAAAAATATGAAAACGAGCTAAGTTGCCACGTTACATTTGTGACATTCCGATAAAACCAAATATGTTTGTGATTTTATAAGTATTGATTTTATTAAAAAAATCATAACATATATCATAAAAACATACACTTTTATTTAATGTTAATTAAACTTACACCTTAAATACTAGTTAGTGGTTGAAATATTGGAAGGGAACAGAGAAATAGAGTGTTTTGCCAAAAATTACCAAAAATTTCTAAAATTCGAGATAACTTATTTTACTGCATTTAGAGAAATAGTTGCCACTTTTCACTTGGCTGGCCGAGATTTCTTCATTTTAAGATTTTAGAATTTTTGTGTCGGATTGAAAAAGTTGAGCTTGTTGGTGATGAATTTGCGGGGAGATGTGCTGCGGTTATTTTTATGAATGAATTTACTTGGCCTTGAGAAATACGCGCATGCGGTTATGAAAGAAATAGGTATTGTTGTATTTGAGTATGCGTGTAATTATGTGCATATGTATGTATTCTGCCGTGAGTTGTAAATACAGTATATTTTGCTTAGCTGCCCATCCTTCTTTGCACGAAAAACTTGTGCACTTAACCGAAAAAAGCACTTAAGCGAATTTTCTTTACTACTTCAATGAGGAAGGTATCCGAATCCCTATGAAACCAAATAATGGAGGAGCACTTACCACGTAGAAATTACTGCAAGCGAAATTTTTACCGAATGGTATATAATTATCTACATATACATTAATTGATAGCCATTTTCGTTGTTCTGCGAGATGAGCAAAATAAATAAAAGCTTTTAAAATTAGGTAATTGTAGGGCCAGTGCAGGTTAAAAGTTTGAAAGTTAATAATAGTTGCACAATTTTTAAGGCAGGTATCGCCAATCGCAGGTATGTTGAATTCATCTATCGGAGAAGTTTCCTTATAAATGTTAAGAATAATGCCGCTAATGCGCATTTTAGGGTAGGTATCTTAAATGTGCACTTAAGCATAAAGGCAGCAAAGCAAAATATACTGTATGTACATTTGTGTGTATGGGCGTAGTATTTTTGCAGTAATATGCACATACATACATATATATGTATGCATGTAAAAACGTTATCAGTTAATGGAGTACGTTTGTACATACTAGAGTCCAGCGCAAGTGTATTTGCCGCATTTCGTTCAATAAGTACTCCTTGCATTGTACTCTACACTCTACTCCCAACACATTGTTACTCTTTTTCCGCATACATACACTACTTGGCGTTGAGAGAGTAAATACTTGACGTACTTGCTATTACTCCATCAAAGTACGTACTCTACTTTCTCTTATCGCGTACGAGAGATATTTGCTGCTGCCAAAAGGGAGTAGCAAATCTACTCTCTGTATACTTGTAGTACGGTAAGTACTTGCGTATTAAATTTCAATTCTGGTTGTTAGCCTACTAGTTGATATCGTTTGCAGCGCTGCTCGGTGAAATTAAAAGAGTAAAAATAGAATATGGAAATTGACGATGTAAGGAAATGTTTACGGCCTTATTTATAAAAAATAACGTAGATTTAGACAGTTGTTTAATGTGACATTTTCATAAAACTTTTGTATTCAAGCAGCTTTTTAAATCTATGTAGTATGTACTTAAATTTTTATGAAAGTATTATTTCTCGTTTCTAATTTTCTATAAAACTATTTGCAGTCATTAACCAACAAATAAGTTGTCAAAAACAATAACTTAAGCAATGCTGCTATACGAAATAAAATTATTAGTGCCAAATCAAAATTTTGAAAAGTGCCGATTTTTAAGACGTCCACCAAAATATTTCGGAAAAATATTAAGATTTAAGTGAGCTGGAGCGATTTGAAGATACCTCCAAAAATGGTTTTTTTTATAAATAAAAATAGTTTCTTAGTTTTTTTTTTTTAAATCCCCTCAAATGACAAAATGGTTTAAGCTTAAAATATTTGCATAAAGAAATTAAAAAAAAAAAATTTTAACGGAATCGTAATGATGATGCTGTTTTTAACATTTTTCAAAGATTGGTATAAGAAAAACTTGAATAACTGAACCTAAACTCTTCCGATTTAGACTTAAGAGGTGTCATTGGAAAGGTATTTTCTCACCCTTTTCATTTATTTGCTAATAAACTTATTCAAAGGATGGAAGAGAAAGGTAGGAGAAACGAACCTCATTCAAAGTTGAATTAAGATGTTTTGGTATTCGAAAAAAAAGATGGGACACGAATGATGTTTCTTTTGGCCAGAAATAAAAACGGTATGAAAATACCTTTCTACTGAGATCCCATAAGTCTAAATCAGAACATTTTTGGCCCAGTTATTCAAGTTTTTCGTAAATCAATCTTTGAAAAAAGTAAAAAGACAGCATCAAAGATCTCATTCTTACGATTCCGTGGAAAAAATTTTTAAATATTTTTATGCAGATTTTTTAAGCTTATTCTAATTTGTCATCTGAGGGGACTTTTTCAAAAAGTTCTTTAAGAAACTATTTTTTTTCATAAAAAACTTCATTTTTGGAGGTATTTTCAAGTCGGTCCAGCTCACTTAAATCTTAATATTTTTACGAAATATTTTGGTGGACGTCTTAAAATATAATAAGTTTAGTAATCCCGGCTGAAAAACCGCAACTTTTTTTGGTGATGCAGTCTAATGTACATACATACGCAGCCATATAACTTGATTTCAAGAGAAACGAATTTTCATTTGGCACGTTCAGAAGGCGCAACAGCTCAGTAACTGGTGCGATTGCACCTTCTGAACGCGTTGTTGCGTACTTCTGATCAACTGAATAATTGCGTGTTAGATGATCGTAATATTTTTCTGATCATTTGAGACAACATGTTTTGAGAGTTGAATTTGACAGCTAATGTATGAAGTCGTTCAAAAGACGCATAACGATCACTGATTTTTGTGTAGCAACGGTTGCGCTCAACTGCTGCGCCTTCTGAACCTACCTAATGATAACTTTTTTTTTTTGATAACACTGCGACAGCTCAAATTGGTATTGAGTTAAACCAAATGCAAGATAGAGTTTTTGAATTTCATTGAGTTTTTTTAATAAATACTAAAATTAGAGGTGTATGAATGGCGAAAGAAAAACTTTATCCGATTTTTTTAAATCGAAACTACATTTTTACATATGTACATATGTACCTGCATACGTAAATATATTTAATATGAAATTGAAATTTTCACATCAATTTGCGCTATCTTCAAACCCATGGTTTCAATTGTACGCATATCGTCAGGGTTTTCCCCACAACTTGGATTTGCTGCAGCGAAGCGACAGAACAAGTGACGAGAAAAAATATATGCGGACACTTACATATACATGTATCTATGCACATACGTATCTATGCACATACGTATCTATGCACATATATATCTATGCACATA
>NW_023458555.1:60251733-60258357 GCF_013731165.1 Rhagoletis pomonella | reverse complement strand
ACACTTGCTATATCAATTATTTTTTGCCTCCTTCCAATTTCAATTCACTTCTTTTACTTTTTAGATTATTCTCACTTTTAGCGTATTCTTTAATTTCCGTTAATTTAAATTCAGTTCAGTTTGACACTTTTCAGGATTTTGCCAGAAAAAATTCTTCTGACTAAATCTGACTACTTCGGACTGATGAGAGTCACTCTCACTGACTGTTGCTCTCTCATTTTTGCTGTCATTTCCGAGTTAAGGAACGCTTTTTGGACTAAATCTGACTACTTCGGACTTTTTCTGACTATTTCTGGGAGATAAGGAACGCTCCTAGTGTGAACAATTCATGCGTAGTCATGAATTTCCACGAATAAATTCAAATTCTAAATTGCAAGCGAATGTACGTTGTCGTTGTTTTAAGTACGTTTCTTGATAAATTTGAAGTGGAATTTTTGTAATATTTTCAGTCTTGTACAAAAATTTTAGTGAAAGGACGTGTTGTGCGATACTATTTTCAGCACAAACGGGCTTTTGCAAGATATGCATTTGCATATGTAAGTGCTACTTGTTTGTATGTCCCCGTATATTAAAATGTATCAGAAAAGTAGCATTTACATATGGGGATCTTGTAAGAATGCTTTAATATTGAAATTAAGGTTTATTTATACTGGCTTGTATACACAGCAGCAAGCTCATGCCACCAACAGCGATGTTGTATGTTTAAGATTTCTACTGGGTCTCTTCATCGCTCCACTACATTCCTGTCCATAGTTTTATTCAGATACCACAAATGCACGATCCAGAAAATTCTTCTATCATTCTTGTCACAAATGTATGTTTTCTTTGAAAATACTCAAGTACTACCAGTAGAGTACTCTACTGTCAAATACCTTTTACTCGCAGTAGTTGCGGAAGGCAAAGTAAATACTCTACGCGTCTTGCTATTGATCGGTAGTTTACGTACGCTTGCAGAAACTGGTTTATGCTTACTCACACTTGACCCGAACGATGAGAGTAAAAGAGGGAAAGTATTTGCGCGGCGATCGGATGTCTTGTTAGGCCCTTTAAATGGAATTACGCAGGAGTTTAGTACATACATATGCATGGGGAAATGTATTTTCATTTGACTCCAAAACTATTGGGTCATATTCGTATATGAAATAAAGTCTACTCTAAGTTAAAGTTTGTCAGTCGCAAATAAGAAGAAAGTTAGTTGCATATTTTTTTTTTACAGATGCCTAGTCCACTGCAAGTGATATGAAAAACTGTAACTAACTTTAGTGTCGGCTTTATTTTAACTATGCATGGGGCATTATTTACATTTCATACGAGTATAGCAGTGAAAAATGATAATGCACAGTTTTTCTCAATATAAATAACTTTTCGACAAAAACAACTTTGAAGTTAACACGTTCAGTGCAATCGATGCATTTGTACGTTTTTTGTCAATGTATCCATCTTTGAAGTGGATTTGTGAGAAAACTAAGGCAGGTAGAAAACTGCAGTTTGTTGCATTGAAAATATCGTGTCTATAAACTACCATTAGAATCATTAAATATATAAAAACCGATTTGCTTCGCTTTTAATGCCGACACTAAACAGTTCGCATTTGCGTTTTTTGGTCAATGTGTCCATCTTTAAAGTAAATTTGGGGAAAAACTAAGGCAGCTAGAAAACTGCGGTTTGTTGCGTTGAAAATAGCGTAGCATCTACCATATGAATCGGTAAAAAAGTAAAAGTCGATTTTTTCAACCCAAATGCCGACGGCAAATCACCAACGAATTTGCCAATTGCATACTACATATTTGCATAACTTTCACATTTTAGATTCACAAAATTGTATCTCTCGCATACATATGCATGCACACAATATGTACATATTACATATTTCGACCTATGCATGCATTTATTTTAAATAATTAACCAATTTAAAGAACATTAAAAGCGTTGTAAAAACGTAAAAAGCCATCAGCTTTGCATGTCTAACAAGAAAAATATGCATTTGCTTTGATGAGACAATTTCTGTTAAAGTTATTTTGCCTCTGGCTGGGCTCTGTTAAAATTCGATTGACTCTGGCTGGCCGCTCTTAAAATGCGCTTCGCCAGTTTTGTAGGTAATTGACAGTTTCTACGCTGATTCGTTCTTGGACCTTACGTTCTTAAATATACGTTCTCTGTATTATGGTTTTGTATTTTTGCAGCAAAACTGTAAACAAAGGATGTAAGAAATGTCAACGAAAACACCAAAAGTCGGTGTGAACAGCCTTCAGCCCACAATCCCAAAACTCGTTTTCAAGGTGTTTTCGTTGTCGGTCAGAACATTGTATAAGACGCAAAAAGATGGACGCATCCCAGTTCGAGTACTCAATGAGTTCAAATCACCAATCAAACTCCGAAGAGGAACTTTACTGGGGCAATGTCGAGAGGGGGAGGCAATCTTCAACTGCGAAAAATTACCTGAAGGCGATTCCATTGGCGATAATGACATTGCGGAAGACATAAATGCTTGGACGGAGGGGTTGGAAGAAAAATACCAGCACAAGGCTAAGGAACTTCTCCGCAGATACTCCAAAATATTCGACAAGAACGGCAACAAACCAGGCAGTGCTAATGTTGTGAAACTTCGCATTGATACTGGGGCTGCAAGGCCGATCCGTCAAGCTCCTCGGAGTGTTCCACTTGCCAAACGTGAAGCTGAAAGCCAAATAATAAAAGAAATGAACGAGAGTGGTGTGATTGAATCATCAGCGAGTCCATGGAGTTCGCCGATAGAACTTGTGAAGAAGAAGGATGGTCAAACGTGTTTCTGCGTAGACTACCAGAAACTAAACGATGTGACGAAAAAGGACAGCTTTCCTCTTCCCAGGATAGATGACACTCTGGACTCGTTGACTGGAACAAAGTGGTTCTCAACACTCGACCTTAAGAGCGGTTATTGGCAAGTGGAGGTAAGTGACGAGGACAAGGAGAAGACGTCTTTCAGCGTTGGAGACGGTCTGTGGCAATTCACGGTGATGCCCTTTGGATTATGCAACGCTCCTGCCACTTTTGAACGACTTATGGACGATGTGCTCAAAGGACTGCACTGGAAAACGTGCTTGGTGTATCTAGACGACATTACTGTATTGGGTAAAAGCTTCGAGGAACACCTTAACAATTTGGAGGAGGTTTTCCAGAGGATAACTGGCGCTGGTCTGAAGCTAAGTCCTAAAAATTGCCCACTGTTCAAATGGAGGTGAACTACTTAGGACACAAGGTGACAACGGAGGGCGTCTTTACTGTGAAGGAAAAGATAGAAGCAGTAAAGGATTGGCCAAGACCTAGGAACCTGCACGAACTACGAAGTTTTCTTGGGCTATGCACCTACTACCGCCGATTTGTTCCGAATTTCGCCAACGTTGCTAATAGCCTCCACGAGCTCACTAGGAAAAATATAGCCTTCGAGTGGAACAAGGAGCAGGAGGAGGCTTTCAAAACTCTGAAGGAACGGCTATGTACTGCACCTATGCTAGCGTATCACGTTCCAGGTGCAACGTTCATTTTAGAGACGGGTGCTAGTGGTTATACCATAGGAGGCGTACTGTCGCAGGTAATTTATGGGCAGGAGAAGGTAGTTTCCTACTATAGCCGGTCGATTGGAAAACCAGAGAGGAACTACTGCGTAACTCGGAGAGAACTACTAGCGTTGGTGGAGAGCGTTAAACATTTCCACAAGTACCTCTATGGGCAACGTTTCCGAGTTCGAGCGGACCATGCAGCGCTGAAGTGGCTACTACAGTTTAAGAACCCAGAAGAACAGCTAGCTCGGTGGATTGAAAGACTGCAAAGTTATGACTTCGCTATTGAGCACCGCAAGGGAAGTGTCTACGGAAATGCTGATGCCATGTCCCGTCGACCAAGTAGCCTCGAATGTAAACACTGCTCAAAAGCTGAGGGCAAAGAAGACATTATAGACGTCCGGCTAACGACAATAACACCAGCGGAAGAGTGGAAGGAAGTACAGCTACGAAAGTGTCAGCAGGAAGATCCAGATATGGAGCTTTTGATACAAGGACTAGAAGTAGACAGAAGGCCAACTAAGGAGCAAATAGCAGGGGAAAGCCCCATCGCAAAGGCGTACGGGGCACAATGAAACAGCTTAAAATTAATATCTGGCTGTTTGCACAGGGTATGAGAAAGTAAAGATGGCCAGTGCTCCCGCAACCTGATAGTAGTTCCAAGGGTAAGAATTCCGGATGTACTCAAGGAATTCCACAATGGTTCTTGTGGAGGGCACCTGGGAATCACGAAAACCCTGGAGAAGATCAAGCAGAGGTTCTATTGGGTTGGTTGTCGGCAATCGGTGGCAGAGTGGATTGGTAACTGCGCGGAGTGTATTGCAGAAGTCATGGCCAGATGAAGCAGTAAAACTCAGGTGCACCATTCGAGCGGATTGCCATGGATGTAGCCGGTCCATTTCCTTTGAGCGCACAGGGAAACAAATACGTCCTTGTGGTTATGGACTACTTTAGCAAATGGCCGGAGGTAACCCGATTCCAAACCAGGAAGCTAAAACAGTAGCGGAGGTATTCACCTACAATTTCGTTGTGAGATACGGTGTACCTATAGAGCTGCACTCTGGGCAGGGAAGAAATTTTGAATCAGCGGTGTTCCAAGAGATGTGCCAGATACTGGGTATCCGGAAAACTCGAGCGACGGCTCTTCATCCCCAATCAGATGGCATGGTGGAACGGTTCAACCGAACCCTGGAAGAGCATTTGCGGAAGGTCGTGGACAAGAATCAAAAAGATTGGGATGTCCGCATACCCTTGTTCCTGATGGGATACCGGTCAGCAGTGCATGAAACAACGGGTAAAACTCCTGCAAGGGTAATATTCGGCAGTAAGCTCCGTCTGAAGTTTGGGGTGACTGGTGATGCTAGAAGAATTGGAAAAGAGACGTCAAACATCCTGGAAGAGGAGCTGAGAGAGATACATGCTCTTGTGAGACAGCGCACGCAAATTATGAGTGACAAGATGAAAGCCAGTGGTGTGATTCACTACGCGATTTTAACAATTCTTGTTATTGTTAAGTCAGCTAAACGACAAGTTTAACAGTTTAGCTATTCAGTGAACGTTTCCCTAACAACATTCGTTAGCGCCAAATCAATTGTTGTCGTTAACGATAACAAAGGCCGCTTATTTGACGACGTCTAGATTGGAGTTGTTAATAAAACATAAAAGGTACGTTTTACAATTTTTTCGCATGGAAAAACTGCATAGCACCGCTAGCAAAAAAAATATCAAAAATCAAAGGATTTTTCAGCAACATCAAACCTGCACTTTACTGTACTAAAGTTTAATGTGATACAAAACTGCATACATAATTATTCTATTTAAAAACTTAAAGTTTTACGAGAGGTTTTTAAATTTTGTTTAAATATTTCAGAATACACAAACAAGTAAAATAAATTAAATAATAAAAAAAATAGTTTGTTAAAACTTGTCTATATGGGTTCCGATTATAATTTTTCAATAGGGCGTAAAACAAATGTAGAAAACTGGAAGCTAAAAGGTGATAAGTCTATTTTTTAATCTTACAGGAACTGAATATGCCTTGAATTTAAAGGAATCGAATAATTGAAGTTTTCAATTTAATGCGTGTACACCGTTTATTAAAAATATATATATCATATAACTTTGTATGTGCATATTTAAATATTTTCTTATTAATCATCATGACCATAATCATGATCATAATAAAATCAGTCTTGAAAATAAATATGTACAAAATGTGCAAACCTTGATTTTTTTTATATTAACAATCTTTTTTATGTTAAATGTTTTTTATAAACTTTTTATTTACAGCAAAATATAACAGCAAAATTCAAAATTATGTTGTTTTCTACTTATGTGTATCTATTTATTTTTAATAATTTTTTTTATAGTTCCATCCACTATATAACAACAGAAACCAAACAAATACAAATTTCAAAGCTTGCAAAAAATTCACAAAAATCAATCAAACATAAAAAGTTTTCACCAAGATTTCGAACGTTTTATTCAGAATCTCTATAAGATTTTCGGGTATGCAGTTTTATAACCCATAGAATTTTAATCTGATAAAGTGCAAGAGTCGGCCCCTGTGGTGTAGTGTTAAGCAGTGCGCGCTTCCACTCCGCAAGAATATTGTTACGATTATCCTTGAAGCCTCGTCCGGATTTCCCAAATCTCTCGGTTCGTATCGCTGGATTGTTAAATAAATGCAATCGATGACCAAATTGTAGTACAATTAACTTTATTGTACAACAAACAATTTACAATACTCGCTAATACAGTAAAAACACTTTACAATACTTGTTAAAGCAATTACAACGCTTTACTACTTGTTAACACAATTAAACTTATAGCTTGCTTATTCGCAACTCGCTTCTCTGCACAGTTTACTTGTAGCTTGCTGACTTGTAACTCACTCACCTCGCGGTGGCGGCGCCCTTATGTACCTGCGCTGGCAACTCTAGAACATTCTGAAGTTTATCGCTCATTCTCTTTCTCTCGCTGTTCGCAGTGTTCATCCAACTTGACGTTTCTCTTTGTGGAACATTCTACGTCATTCTTCGAACATTCTGCCTATTTCTCGTTGTTCGCTTTGTGTTGCCGCAGT
>NW_023458555.1:60243112-60251723 GCF_013731165.1 Rhagoletis pomonella | reverse complement strand
ATGTTGCAATAATACAAGGTGGTATCGGTTGGCAACTTCTCGCTCTAATTCCGCCATTTGACTGCCTTAGCTGAAACAGTGTTACTTCTTTAACAATTCTTTGCCTAATAATATAGTTTAATTTTTTTTCTCACTTTACACATTTTGTTTTCTCAAAAAGGTATTATATCTTATTTTATTTCATTTCATTGCGAATATACTATAAAAAAGCTAATTTTGTTTAGAAGAAAATACGAATTCACTTCTTCCCGTATTTCTTCTTATTCTACTGAGCTAAGGCAGTGTCAAATCGAGCTGTCACAACTGATACCACCTTATATTATTGCTTCATGGCGTTGATCAGGCAGCACAACGCTCAGCAAGAATAACTAACCACATATCGAAGAAAATTATCGCTGGGCAGTGTACTTGTTAATTTATCAGTGTCAGACGCCTTGACGCCGTGATTCATATTAATGGAGTTCAAAATAGTGATTATTTTCTTTTTACTATAATATGTAGCATCACATAAGTGCAATGAATTTTTTAGTATAAGGCCACATTTATTTACTCATATTACTAAAAATTGTTTTTTGTAGATAGGCTCCTCTGACCCTCATCAAAGAACGTAAATCTATAAGAAGAGACAACACGTTATAATTGTACCGAGTGTGAACATCAGGAGTGTGCCTTCTCTTTTCCCAAATACGTTATTTGATTGGCATTGATGAGTGGCAACACTGTAGTAAGCAACACTGAGGACTCCAGTAATCGACAAAATTCTGCATATACAGACAAGTTCTGCGTTTTTTACTAATTTTATCTTGAAACTATTTATTGTACCCATGCCTTATTTATGGCAAATAAACGAGGTTTTTTTTTTACAGTTCATTGTATAATAAAACGTTGTTTTTTACTTGGTGACTTTTAGGTAATTTTTTTGTAAAGTCTGGTCAGAAATTTTTTTTCGTGTGGCAACCGTGATCAACAGTCGAAGGCAAGGCGCATCAATTCCCATGATGCAATAATACAAGGTGTTATCGGTTGGCAACTTCTCGCTCTAATTCCACCATATTGACCCTCTTAGCTGAAACAGTGTTACTCCTTTAACAAATCTTTGCCTAATAATATAGTCGATTTTATTTTTTATTTTTTCTCAGTATACTTTGTTTACATATCCGCTATTATCCTTGAAACCTCGCCCGGATTTCCCAAATCCTCCGGTTCGTTTCGCTGGATTGTTAAATAAATGAAGACGATGACCAAATAGCAGTACAATTAACTTTATTGTACAACAAACAATTTACAATACTCGCTAATACAGCAAAAACACTTTACAATACTTGTTAAAGCAATATCAACGCTTTACTAAACTTATAGCTTGCATATTCGCAACTCACTTCCCTTGAAGCTTGCTGACTTGTAACTAACTAACTTCGCTGTGGCGACGCGCTCGCACTTATGGCAACTCTAGAACGTTCTTAAGTTTATCGCTCATTCTCTTTTTCTCGCTGTTCTCAGTGTGCATCCAACTTGACGTTTCTCTTTGTGGAACATTCTACGTCATTCCTCGTACATTCTGCCTATTTCTCGTTGTTCGCTTCGCGTTGCCGCATTATTCGCTACTCTGCCCTCCACCTAAGTCGGATAGTCCCGATCAGACACACTTGCTGCTCCAAACGTTGCTAGTCTTTCATCTTGGTTCTCGGTCTCCCAGCTGTCTGTATTCGATGCACTGCGTCCTTCAGCCGTTTGTCAATCCTATACGGACCTTTCCAGTTACGACGTTGTTCGGAGGTGAAGCCTTTTTTGGCTGCGGCATGTTCAACAACACCAAATCGCTTTCCTGTAGCTCCTCTCGGCTCGATGCGTTACTGGACATTGCTTCCAGCTTATCTCTGGTGGTGCACCATCTCACATGGTCGTACTTCTGCCGGCCACTGGTGGGAACCAGACCATGTCTCCACTCGTGGGCACCCTTTTTGCCAGATCTATGCCGCATCCTCTGCTCATGACCACCCCTGCTCCTGCCTTCGTGCTGCACTGCCTTTAGCACATCTTGCTAAATCCGGTACATCACGCTGAAACTTGCCCAGTGTTTCCGCATCTCGCTCTTTCGCCGGCGTCAACCTCATTGACCGGACATGTATAACCTCATCCTTGGCTTCCGGCTTAACTGCTCGCCTTTGCCATTTGTGGCCACCGGCGTATACCCATTGCAACGTGGTTTAGCGGCTTTCCTCCTGCCGGAAACACTGCCTGGCTTGCCATGACCACTTCCTTGTTGCGACCTCTTCTTCACTGAGCGGGCGGAACCGTCCCGCTTTTCCTGTATCGGTGAACAGCTTCCTTCTCCTGACGAAATCACTCCATCTCCATCACTGCCAACCTCCGCCCAACAAACCGCTTCCGTTTCTGGTGAAATCTTCTACATTTGCTCTAAGACTAACCGTCTGCCGCAGTACTGGCTGTCTCTAAGTGGCACTTTCCTGTGACGATCTGTCACGATCATTCTCTGGTGGTCAATCTTCAAGCCTGGGCCAAGTAAGAAATCCACACCGATGATGACTTCATCCACAATATCTGCCACTATAAACTTAGTGTACGAGGCCACAACGTCAATTATTACCTCGCATGGTACTTCTCCTAACACTTGGGTGTGTTCACCAGTTGCAGTCTGCAGCTTTGCTCCAGGAGTGGCTTCACATAAAAAGTGGCCAAATCCGGTCGAATAATGGAATGTGTCGCTCCAGTATCCACTGTCAGTACTCTCTCCTGCCCATTCACACATCCACCAACGGTGAGGTTGCATGCTTTCCGGCCAATTTGTGAGACGGAGATTATGGGCCCATCAACTTCTGGAGCCAGCACACGGCCCTTCCTGCTGGCGCGTTTCAGTTTAACGACTGATTGGAGTTGGCTTCGTCTTCTTCAGCCCTGCGTTTGCGTCCTGCTGAATTGTTGAGCCCACTGGAACTTGCCCCGCAATCTCGGGCGAAGTGGCCTGGCTTTCCACATTTAAAACATTTGCCAGAGCCATTCTTTTTCTCGCCCAGCAGTTGGATAATCTTCTTCAGCATTTCAATTGTCTCTTCCGGTGTTTCCACTTCCACACGATGTGCTTTGAGACAGTTTCAGCAAATGTGGGTGTGGGACCTCCACTTGTTTTACAATTTTTTAATCTAAGAATACTTTTGTAAAAGTTTTTTAATTGATCAGTTTTTGAAAAACTTCCATTCACATATTTTCCCTGGTTTGAAACGCAATAACATTATTTTTTAAAAGATATAAGTTTTTACTATTCACTTAGTAAGCAACAATTGGTGACCCCGACGTGATTAGCTTTTTAGTAGAACGAATGCCAGGATATGGTAAATGATGCATATGGAAAGTCAGCTGAAGCAGCTGTTAAACAACTTAGAGTTGGGTGACCAAAAGCCGTCACATATTATGCACCGCATGAAGTCTTTGGCAGGATCTAAGGTCAGTGATAAAGTTTTGAGAATGTTATTTTTGGAAAGACTTCCGGAAAAAGTCAAGTGTATCCTCGCGGTCACAGAAGCTACTCAATTGGACAAATTATTGAACTTGGCAAATAAAATTTTTGAACAATTTTCTCCTACTTCGATGTCCATTGCTGAATTGGGCCAAAAAAATGTGCGTTCCGTTTCGCCTCGTCCTGTCGCATCGTCTCTTTCCGAATTAAGTTAGACTCAATCATTTCGAGGATAGAAGCGATCGAAAACCGAACCCGCGCTTCTCATCGTGTTAAATCATGCAGACACCGTTCATCACAATCTCGTTCAAAATCACGAAACCGCAAAGATTCAGGGCTATGCTGGTATCACTGGCGTTTTGCTGAGCAGTGTTTACAGCCGTGCGCTTTCAAAAATTCAAAAAACTAATTCCACCCTCGTCAGAAGTTCTGACCACTCATGACGACTGTAATGCATCTGGTCGATTATTCATCACTGAGCGTAAGACGAAAGTAAAATTTTTGATTGACTCAGGAGCTGAACTTTCCGTTTTTCCATGCAAGTCTTCAAAACAATCCAGTAAACTCGTTCTTTACGCTGCTAACAACACTCGTATCTCTACTTACGGTGAAAAATTATTAGAACTTGATCTGGGCCTTCGGCGAAACTACAAATGGAATTTCATTTTGGCAGATGTATGTATCAAGACCAATCATAGGTGCTGATTTTTTGCGATATTTTCACCTGTTACCAGACCTGAGAAGAAAAATACTCGTTGATGGTTTAACGTTTTTAAACACACCTGTTAGTTTTTTGAAAGGAAAATTTTTAAAGAATATCCTGAATTGTATTCTGCTCAAACGTTTTCTACCGAATGCAAGCATCAAGTCGTCCATCATATCACAGTTTCACAGCTAAAGCCGAATTTCGATATCTTTTGGACAACGGAATCATTCGCCCAAGCAGCAGTAATTGGGCTAACCCACTGCACATGGTACCAAAAGCCGATGGCACTTGGAGACCATGCGGTGATTACCGAGCACTAAATAAAATTACTGTGTCGGATAAGTATCCGATACCATATCTGAGTGATTTTACTATGGAAATGGCGGGTGCTAAAATATTTTCAAAATTTGATCTTATGAAAGCGTATTACAAGATCCCAGTAAATCCTGAAGATATCCCAAAAACCGCAGTTATAACACCATTCGGTCTGTTCGAGTTTGTGAGAATGCCCTTTGGGTTATGTAATGCGGCTCAGACCTTCCAGCGTTTCATGGATGAAGTTGTCAGAGGTCTTGATTTAGTTGTTGTTTATCTTGATGATGTTTTGGTTTTTTTGTCCGATCC
This sequence comes from Rhagoletis pomonella, assembly GCF_013731165.1. NCBI lineage: Eukaryota > Metazoa > Arthropoda > Insecta > Diptera > Tephritidae > Rhagoletis > Rhagoletis pomonella. Next base: position 60,246,918 of record NW_023458555.1, on the reverse strand, counting down.
TGATCAGCACTGGAAGCACATCAGGCAACTATTCGATCAATTTAAAACTTATGGTATAGTTGTCAACGCTGGAAAATGTGTACTGGGAGTATCAGAACTTAACTTTTTGGGACACAAAATTACCGCTTCTGGTATTGGTCCAATGCAAAAGAAAGTAAGCGCAATTGTGGATTATACAAAACCTTCAACAATAAAGGATTTAAGAAAATGTTTAGCATTGGCTAATTTGTATCGAAAATTTCTACCAAATGGAGCAAAATCTCAAGCACCTTTAAATAATTTGTTGATTGGGGCAAAGAAGAATGACATGCGACCTATTTCTTAGAATACAGAAACCGTTTCTGCTTTCGAGAAAGTAAAAACCGAAGTAACCGAAGCTACAATTCTTGCTTTTCCTCTACCAGATGCCGTCCTTGCACTTAAAGTGGATGCTAGCAACTTTGGCATGGGGGCGTCGCTAGAGCAATACGTTAATGGTGACTGGCAACCTCTAGGATTTTATTCTAAAAAGCTTGCCCACGCTCAAGTAAATTATAGTACTTATGATCGGGAATTGCTTGCAATCTACTCCGCAGTAAAATACTTTCGCTATTTCTTGGAAGGACGACATTTTCAAATTTCCACCGATCACAAGCCTTTGGTTTACGCATTTCAGCAAAATTTAAATAACTGCCCGTCTCCATAGGATAAAGTTTATATCTTGATACATATGTTAGAATATAAATAGCCAATGGAGACCGCTCATTGCTCTTCAGGAGCAATATATATCAGAGCTTATATCTTGCCATCTATTGCCGGAAATTTGGTAGTTTGACAGCATTTGCACGAAAACTTCGTGGCTGCAACATCATTATTATTTTAATATAAAAGCAAAAATTGAGCTCTTTTCTGTTAAAACATTTGTAATTATGTACTTGGATGTAAAATAGCGTATTTCCTACATTTTTTAAGCGATTAAATCCGGCAAAAATACATTTTCAAAGCTATCTTACAAATGCTTATAACAAGATATAAAAAGCCCACACAAATATTGCCACTGATATAACTTATATCTAGCTGGACAACTAGACAACTGGATTTTATTTCACAATTTTCAACAAATATTGTTCATATATCTGGCGTTGATAACGTTGTCGCTGACGCTCTATCCAGGGTCGAATCCATTGAATTTAAAGGCATTGATTATGAGGAGATGGCACGAGTCCAAAAAGAGGACGTGGAGCTGCGAAGTATGCTGCAGACTGAAGGAATTTGCTTATTGAGAATAATCAATCTACCGGACAGTGATATTAAATTTACTGTGAAGTATTATCAGGTGTAGCACAACCCTAATCACGAAGAAATTTTTCTGGCCTTCAATGAATAAGGATGTAGTGGAATGGACTAGATGTTGTATCTCATGTCAAAAATCAAAAATTTCAAAGCACATTTCAAGTCCACTATGTAAATTTCCTGTAAGCAGTGGTCGTTTTAAAGAAGTTCATATCGACTTGGTTGGTCCATTACCAATATCTGAAGGCTATAGTTATTTGCTCACTTGTATCGAACGATTTAGTCGATGGGCGGAAGCATTCCCTATAGTGATTATTAAAGCTGAAACAGTTTGCAAAACGCTTTATGACTTTTGGGTTTGTCGTTTTGGATGCCCAAATATACTTATTTCTGATAGAGGGCGTCAATTTGTATCATCACTTGTTCGTGATCTCGCGAAGTTTCTTGGAGCAAGACATAAAATCACCACGGCGTTTCACCCACAATCCAATGGTTTAGTTGAACGTTTCCCCCGCACTTTAAAGACTGGATTCATTTGTAATGAAAATTTGCAATGGAGTTCAACGCTTAATTCTGTGCTTTTAGGAATTCGTACTTCCTTAAAGGAAGATCTGAAAACTACTTCTGCTGAACTTATATATGGAGAAGCTATTCAACTTCCAGGAGATTTCTTTCAACCACAACCAATTGGAGATCCTACAAGTTTCGTTTCAACTTTAAAAACGATTATGAAAAATTTACAACCTGTTCCAACAACATCGGCGCATTCCAGCAAGACAGTTTTTATTAGCAAAGACTTAAATACCTGCACACATGTCTGGATCCGTGTTGATACTGGTCGGTCATCTTTGGATTTTAAATATTCAGGACCATATGCAGTCCTCGAGTGATTCCCTAAATACTTTAAAATCTGAGTTAAAGATACAATTGAAAAAATTTCTATAGACCGTTTGAAACCAGTTTTTCAATCAAATGGACTTTAAATGTTTATTGTTTTTTCTTTGCAGTTTCAAAGAGGGGAGCTATGCGGGGATAGAACTTGTTTTACAATTTTTTTAATCTAAGAATACTTTTGGAAAAGTTTTTTAATTTGTAAATTTTTGAAAAACTTTCATTCACATTTTTTCCCTGGTTTGAAACGCAATAAAATTATTTTTTAAAAGATATGTTTTTACTATTCACTTAGTAAGCAACAGTGGACTTTGGATTCGCGTACGTCTCTCGCTTGGTATACATGTCTCGCATTCCGTTGACGAACCTCTGGATCTTTACCCTTTCGAGGTGTTCACCAAATGCGTCTCCAATACCAAAGTGAGCCAACCTCTCGATCTCTGAAGCGAATTCTTGTAGAGTCTCATTGGCTTTTTGGCAGCGATTCTCCAGCTCCATCTGGTAAATCTGTCCCCTCTGCTCGCTACCATAACGTCTCTCCACGGCACTTATCAACGCATCGTAACAGTTCCTTTCACAGTCGGGAACAGTCTGCAAGATTTCTGCTGCAGGTCCTTTCAATGCAACGAACAGTGCAGCGGATTTATCCTCCATGCTCCAATGATTTGCTGCAGCCGTTTTTTCGAACTTGAGCTTAAAGACCTGGAAAGGAATTGTGGCGTTAAAGGATGGAGTCTTTACCTTGGGAGCGTTCGTCGAAGTAGCTGGACGATTCAACTGCAAGTTTCGGAGTCGACCTTCCAACTCGCCTATCTTAGCCTCGGCTTTCGGCAATCTTTGCATCCTGTGGTTCCACTTGGGATGACATCTGCGCTGATACCGCTGATGACATACGTGTATCCAGCGCTTGTATCTGCTATGAAACATCCGACAACTGCGACCTTTGTGCTTCAAGCTGCGATGACATGCGTGTTTCCTGCACTTCTAACTAGGATGAAATTTCAGCCAATAATGTGCTCATGTCTATAGCTGTTGGTGAACTAGGAGCCTTTTGCTGTTCTTCAACCTTCCCGGATGTCTGCTGCAAACCCGTCGACCAACAAGCAACCTCATCCTTCGGTTCGTCTTTTGCGGATGTATCGTCGGGTTTACCCTGGAAGTCCTATTTGTCCACGTCGATGCCTTCTGCTTCCATAGCCTCTCGCAACCGGGATAACAACTCCACCTTTCTTCCGGAGGTGGCCACTTCACGCTTTTCCAACTCCTGTTTAAGTTCCTCAATCTTTAAGTCATGAATTTTTGCCATTTTCGGAAGGATCTCCTCTGGGATTTATTTAACAATGTTACGATTATTCTTGAAACCTCGTCCGGATTTCCCAAATCGTCCGGTTCGTATCGCTGGATTGTTAAATAAATGCTAACGATAACCAAATTGTAGTACAATTAACTTTATTGTACAACAAACAATTTATAACACTCGCTAATACAGTAAAAAGACTTTACAGTACTTGTTAAAGCAATAACAACGATTTGCTAAACTTATAGCTTGCTTATTCGCAACTCACTTCTCTTGAAGCTTGCTGACTTGTAACTAATTTCGCTGTGGCGGCGCCCTTATATACCTGCGCTCGCACTTATGGCAA
>NW_023458555.1:60222413-60238112 GCF_013731165.1 Rhagoletis pomonella | reverse complement strand
GGTAAGACAGATCGTGTCAGCTGACTCGGGTTTACGTACCGGTAGGTTTACGTTCTTGACTAATTTCAGCTTTAGTGCTTCATGAGCCAACCCGTTGTTTTTGTACGATTGCTACAACCTGTAGTTATTGAATCATGAGTCGAAGGGCTAAATTTGAACGACGATGGCTACTTGGCAACCCTCAAGCACGTGGCCAAGAAAAGCGAACCAAAACAAATACTGCAAAATTGCTAAAATATCAATTTGTCGTGTTTATCTCGAATAAATTAGTATTTGACGAAAATTGTGGTGCTTTAAAAATGGCTCGTAGAAAATGGACCGAATTAGAAAAGGTCTCGCTGTCCTCACCTGTCCTAGAAGCCTTAGCTAGTTTTGGATTCGAGAAGACAACACCTGTCCAAGTAAGCAATTGTTTTTCTAAAATAGTAATTAAAAAATGTTAGATTATTTGCATGTGTCATTTATAGAGCGCCACGATACCCCTGCTGCTAGAGCGAAAAGATGTTAGTGTTGAAGCGGTAACTGGCTCTGGGAAAACATTGGCCTTTTTGGTGCCCATGCTAGAGATGTTGCAACGACGACACACTGATATGCCATGGAATCCCAAAGAAATAGGCGGTCTAATTATCTCGCCCACACGTGAATTAGCATATCAGATATCTGAAGTTCTAGCTAAATTTTTGGAGCAGGAGGATTTACAATACTTGCGTCAAAAATTGTTAGTGGGTGGCAGCAATTTAGAAGAAGATATTAGCGCATTAAAAAAAGAAAGCCCTAACATATTGGTTTGTACTCCTGGTCGTTTAGACGACATATTCGAAAGAAAAGGCGATCTCAACCTTGCTAGCAGAGTGAAGAGTTTGGTAAGCCTTAAAATTGCATATGTATGAGCAAAATATGATAATTGTGTTTTCCAATAGGAATTTCTTGTGTTGGATGAAGCTGATCGACTACTTGATTTGGGGTTCAAGGCAACAATAAACAATATTCTTGGTTATTTACCTAGACAACGTCGCACTGGCTTGTTTTCCGCTACGCAAACAACTGAAGTAACGGCTCTTATTCGTGCAGGCCTTCGAAACCCTGTGAGAGTGTCAGTTAAAGAAAAGTCTAGTATTAGTACTCCGGCAAAATTACAAAATTTTTATAAAATAGTAGAACCTGAGGAAAAATTTTTAGCTGTATTAAATTTTCTACGTTCACCACTGTCTGCCCACGGAAAGGTAATGGTATTCTTTCCCACCTGTGCATGTGTGGAATACTGGACGACAGTAATACCACAGTTTTTGCCCGAACGCTGCATATTAGGCATTCATGGTAAAATGAAGAACAAGCGTAAAAATATTGTAGAACGGTTCAGGCAAGTAACAGACGCAGTGTTACTTTGTACTGATGTTCTGGCACGCGGTCTGGATGTACCTGAAATTGACTGGGTAGTGCAGTGGGATCCACCAGCAAGCGCAAGTAGTTTTGTACATCGTGTGGGGCGTACAGCACGTCAAGGTAATGAGGGAAATGCTTTGATATATCTTCTGCCAAGCGAAGATGCCTATATTACTTTTCTAAAGATAAACCAAAAAGTCGATCTAAGTGAACTACTGGGTTCTGATCACAATCGTGATGATTTAAAAAAAATACTGCAAACACTGCATAATCTTCAGGTAAGTTTACTAATTTCCACGAATGCTTAGATCTTTTCTTATAAGTTCTTATTTCTTTTTTAGCTGAAGGATAAAGATATTTTTGATAAAGGAACTCGCGCACTCGTGTCGCACATACAGGCATATACAAAGCATGAATGCAATGCAATTTTACGTTTAAAAGATTTGGACCTCGGGAAAGTGGCTACAGCCTATGGTCTGCTACAAATGCCACGCATGCCTGAACTAAAGAACTGTGAAGCAATAAATTTCATTGGACCAACATTTGAGATAGATATAACTAAATTAAGCTATAAGAATCCACAAAAGGAGCAACAACGCCAAGAAAAGCTCAAAGTCTATGAAGAATGTGGTGTTTGGCCGCGAAAGAAGAAATTCAACAAGCGTACAGAATCATGGGAACAAACAAAAAAAGCTAAAATGGATACTAAAACAAAAAAAGATTTAAGAAAGGCGAAAAAACAGCGGAAAAACGATAGTGGGGCGCAAAACGATGCGACAAGTGCTAGAGGAAAGAAAAGGAAGCCACAATACACAAAACAAGATCTGGAGGAGCTGGCTAACGACATAAGATTATTCAAGAAGTTAAAAAGAAATAAAATTACAGAGGAAGATTTTGATAAAGAAATGGGTATTGAGGATTAAGCTAATTATAGGTGCAATCCCGTATTCCTCGGACTCGGACTAGTAAAACTCAAAAACTAAAAATTCGCTCAGAGCAAGAGAGTAACATTGAAAAGTACGGGATCGCTTTCTAGTAAAAAATGGTAACTTCTGTCAACTTCAACATAACCTCTAAATTTTGGTTGTAAATTTTTGCTTATTTTGAATGTAAACACACTCAGCTCACACATGTAAATAACCAAAAATACTTTCAAATTCATTAGAATCCACTTAAACAAGTAATTAAATACTTTTCAACATGAATTAGCAGAGTGCACTTTTCTTTTGTTTACAATTTGGTTGCCAAACACACTACAGCTGATCGTTTGACACATTTACCAGAATTTACCAGCAAAAAATTCTCGGACTGAAACTGGTAACTTCTGACAGAGAGAACCGTATTTACTCTCTTTTTTGTCCTCTCAATAGTCGGAGAACCGAGTACGGGATCGATTTCCAGTAAAATCTGACTGATTCTGACTAGTCCGGACTCGTACGGGATCGCAACTTATATCGCCTTATAAATGGAAACATACTAATTTTGATTTTAGTTCAAATTAAGATGTTTAATTGTCAAATGCGATATATCCACTAAAGATTACAAATTTTAGAACAAAATACCGGGACATGCAGTTAGTAGTACTCACGTTAAAGTTGATGCAATTTTGCATACTAAAAGCATAGCAAGACGACAAAGTTGATTCGGATTAACGGCGCGATTGGTCTGATCAAAAATGTGCCTTGACAGATAGCAGTTATGTGGATTTCAAACAGCCGCGAGGTCGCAGGTTCAAGTCCCGGGCAGTAGAATATTCATTTAATTTTATTCATTCAATTATAAATTCTATATTTTTTATGTTGGTTTTAGCTAGTTCGTTTTGATTTTTTTAGTAAAATTAATCTACAAATTTAAATCAACTAATGATAAACTTAAAAATTTTAAATAAAATAAACCAAACGGAAATAAAATAATGTAAAATTAAATATATAAAACAAAATTAAAAAAGAAATTGTTTTGGCAATCGCCCCAACTGAGGATCGAACCTGGAACTAGCAGGCTTGTGGTACGCAGCTCTCGCCACTCGGCTACGCGGATGAATGAATCGACCGCTTTGCTTGCTGTGTTTACATTAGGCGATTTTCCAGGCAACTTTTAGTTGAAAGCAAGGCACATTGAACAGGTAGTATCAGTAGAGCAGCTGATTTGATTTTCTTCAAATTATTTGGTCTCGAAAACTTCCAATATTTTTTATTTATTCTCACAAAAATTCTAAATTGTTAAAATCTGTACGCATGTCAAATCTTTCCATACAAAACAAGCGATTGAATAGCACCTGAGAGCGCAAAGTGACAGTTCTCCTGAGAGAAGTTGCAAATTCTTGCTGGAAAAATTTTAGCCAGCAAGAATTTGCAATCACGAAAAACATATGATTGTGGTACATGGTTGCATTTTTGTCTACGATAATTTGAATAAATAAGTTCGTTAAATTTAAAAATGTATATATACGATCGATTTTTTTATGAAAAAGGAAGTAAATACTTGTTGAAATAATTAATTTAGTTAATTCCAATGAGTTTGACTTAACTCGGCTGAAATAAATTGTATTCGCAATCGGAATGCAATTGCAACCAGAGTCAATTTAAGAAACCCGATAGCTAGTACGATAAAGAAATTGAAATGTATCTTAAAAAAAAATCAGAACAAGAAATATACATGTATATCCTGTTTTTGTCCATATGAAAGAATTTTCAAAATTCTGTAAAAATTTATTATGTTTGAAATGCAACCTTGGACACCAGCTGGCAGGGAATCTTGCAAATTCCTGCAAATTTGCGTTCTCAACATGAGAAAATTTGAGAGAATTTTTTCTTATTTTCTCATATTTTGAGTGTTGGATAATTCTTGCTGGATTTTCGACGAAGAAACCTAATTTAGAAGCAAAAATCAACAGTTTTTGACACTTTCGATACCAGAAGCAACAACAAAATTCACGCAAATGTTGTTTTTGCTCTAATGCTGCTACCTGTTTGATGTGCAATAATCACCTGGTGTGAACGGCGGGAGCGTAGAACACAAAGAATTCGCAAAACTAGCAAGGACCTTGTTGTTGTTGTTGTTGTTGTAGCGGCTACAACAACCCCGCCCAGATCGGTTGGTATCTCAGTCGTTGTCGTCAAGTTCCACTAACGGCAACCCTAGGAAGCGTGCAGCTTCTGTGGGATCTGTCCACAGGGACAAGGCCGTTAGGGTTGTCGGGTTTTCCGGGCATGCGAAGAGATGGTTCGAGTCATGTGGGGTCTCTCCGCATGCCGGACATTCGTTCGGCACATCCTCATTCAACCTACTCAAGTAGGAGTTTAACCTGCTGCAGTAGCCGGAGCGAAGTTGTGCGAGTGTAGTGCGTGTCTCCCGAGGCAGATGAAGCTCTGTCTCGTCTATGTCCGGGGGTGGTATGCCTAGAACGGCATTCACAGGTCTAGAGTCTACATAACTCGAGACTGAGTCCCTGTGAATGCCGTTCAGGGCCTGTCTGTACGCTGTCGGGTCCAGAGGTTGCTTAATGAACCTCTGGACTTCGTCCGTCAGTTCATATAGATGCCTCCTGACGTGCCTAGGCGAGGGCTCCTCTGCAAGCAGCTGTCTGCTTGGGTGGCCACTTCTGTGGCTCCCGATCAGGAACTGCTTGCAGAGCATTATATTATGCTCCTTAACTGGGAGCATTTGCGCCTCGCCGTGCAAGTGGTGTTCAGGCGACATCAGGAGGCATCCCGTCGCTGTCCTAAGTGCCGTATTTTGTACCGTCTGTAGCTTCGTCCACTGCGTCCTACTAGTCCCTGGCGACCACACTGGCGCTGCGTAGTTCAAAACCGGCCGGCCTATTGCCTTGTATGTTGCCAGCAACGTTTCTTTGTCTTTGCCCCAAGTACTGCCGGCTAGCGACTTGAGGACCTTGTTGCGGCTCTGTACTTTATTGACAATAGCGGTTGAGTGCGCAGAGAAGGAGAGCAGGCTGTCGAATGTTACTCCGAGTATTTTGGGGTTATTCACCGTCGGAATTGGTGTGTCATCGACGTGAATCCCCAGCGGTAGCCTGACCTCCTTCGTCCAGGTTGTGAACAGGGTCGCGGAGGATTTCGTAGGGGAGAGGGCTAGACACTTTGCAGTGAAGAAGCGAGAAAGTTCAGAGAGATAGCCGTTTACTTTCAAACACAGGTCATCAATTCCATTCCCAGTCGCCATGATCGAGCAGTCGTCGGCATAGGAGACAATCGAGACTCCCTCTGGTGGTTGAGGGAGCTTTGAAATATAAAAGTTAAACAGTAGCGGGGAAAGGACACCACCCTGAGGAACCCCCTGTTTTATTTTTCGCTGCTTACTCGTTTTGTCTCTAAATATTACCGACGAATGTCGACCACTCAGATAATTTGCCGACCACCGTTTGAGCCTCTGTGGGAGAGAGGAGGGCTCTATATCTTCTAGCAGCGTGGAATGGCAGACGGTGTCAAACGCCTTTGACAAGTCCAACGCTACTAGAATCGTTCTCTCACAGGGACGGTTGCGGTTAAGGCCACGAGTTATCTGAGTTTTTATGGCGTTAAGTGCTGTTGTTGTACTGTGCACTTTACGGAAACCATGCTGATGCTTCGCTGGGGTCAGGTGGTTTGTGAAGGGAAAGGAGTGTAATCGGACGATACGAATCTCCTTTGTTGGCGGGTTTCCCCGGTTTGAGCAGTGGGACCACTCTCCCCACCTTCCAGATGTCTGGGATGATGAGAGTGGCCATTGACAGGTTGAGGACCTCCGTTAGGTACGCTACCCCCGCAGGACCCAAATTTTTCAGCATCAGCATGCATATTCCGTCGGGACCCATGGCTTTGGAGGCTTTCGCCTTCCCGATGGCCACCTGAACTTCACCGCAAGTGAAAGCAAGGGGGCACAAGTTGTTGGCAGTTTGTGCAGCCTTCTGGTCACTCGACGCTTGGCTTTGTCTACCGGAGGATGCAGTATGAACTGCCGGCTAAAATAGCTCGCGCATCGCTCCGGGTCCGACGAAGCATGGTCGCCGAAGGAAATTTCGACTCTGTCGTCGTGCTTCGTCGGATTAGGCAATGACCTCACGGTTGACCAAAGCTTGCTCACACCAGAGGTGAAATTACAAGTCTTCAGGTGCTCCTCCCACTTCTTCCGCTTATGTACGTTTACAAGTTGCCGAATCTCCGCGTTGAGATCCCTGATACGGGGATCTCCGGGATCGGCCTGACGAAGGCTATCACGCTCATCAGTTAGAACAGCCGCTTCGGCAGGGAAGTTTGGACGTGGGTCCGATATACGTCCTGCCGGTATGAAGCGAGCTGCAGCAGCAGTGATAGCCCTGCGGAACTTACGTTCACCGAGATGGACGTCGGTTGGTGTGGGGAGCGCTGCGAAGGTGTTTTCGGTAAACTCCGCGTAACCTTTCCAATCAGCTTTGGAAAAGTTGATATAGGTCCGGTGTTTGGCGGAGGCAAAGTCGGTTGGTTTATCAATCGAGATGACTATGGGTAGATGGTCTGATGCTAGAGTCAGCATAGGTCGCCACGTTATGCTGTTTATCAGACCAGCGCTGACGATTGTGATGTCTGGCGAGCTACTGCAGTTACCCATAATCCTGGTGGGTGCGTCGTCGTTCATTGTGCAGAATGTCGAATCGTCTATCTGCTCAGCCAAGTCTGTTCCCCTACGATCGTTTGACAGGCTTGAGTGCCAAAGATCGTGGTGCGCATTAAAGTCACCTACTACCATACGGTTTTCACCTCTGAGGAGCGCACCTATATCAGGGTGATATCCTGCCGGGCAGCAGGTGACAGGGGGTATGTATATGTTAAATATTTCGAGCTCGACTTCGCCTGACCGGATAGCGATGCCCTGACATTCTAGGGTGGTATCCCTGCGGTCGATGTCTGTTTAGATAAGACGATACTGCACGGTGTGGTGCGTGATGAACGCTAAGCCACCATCATTATCTCGCTCGCGATCTCGACAGTGCACGTTGTACCCGGCGCAATTCAACAAAGTTGAATTGCTGTGCAACTTCGTCTCTTGGACCGCAGCTATTAATATACCATGCCGACACATGAAGACGGTTATCTCCTCAATCTTGCTCTGTAGCCCGTTACAGTTGAATTGGAGGAGCTTCATGTGGTTCGGGAGACGTGTCGTGATGTGGGGTGTGAGTGAGGTGTATGTTCTTGCCGCCGTTGGCTGTGTGTGCTGCTGAGGTGATTGCCGCCCTATGGTGGTGGTGGGGGGCGTCGCAATTGACGTCTGCGCAGCACGGGCCCTCGAAGTTCCCCGTCCAATCTCGCGTAGTACGCAGACCTGAACATGCCCTAAAGTGGCACCAGCCAAGGCAGGTGTTGCACTTGACTGATGTCACATTACGGAATATTCTGGTCTGACATACCGTGCAGATTGTAGGGGGAACCAGGAGTTGTTGGCGGCGGCGTGTGGGTGGTGGTGCGGTTGTGTGTGTTATGTGGTCTGTGGTGGCTGTGGTACGGTCTGTGGTGTTATTATGTTGTTGTGTTGTGGCGACTGTGTGTGGTTGCTGTGTGAGTGTGTGGGGCTGCACGGGCGGACTATGGTTTGCCGTGGAGGCAGCTCTGTTTGAGCAACAGGGGGCCACGTACGACGGGTTCCACTGTCTGTGTGTCCGTAGTCCCGAGCAGACCCTGAGGTGACTCCACCCCTCGCAGGCATTACACTTGACTGAGGTGGAGTTGTGGTGTAATCGTCTTCGGCATACACAACAGGTGTATATTTCTGGCCCAGGGTTTGACTCGATGCCAGCCCTGAGTAGGAGAATGCGTAGTGAATGTTGCCCTATGGACGGACAACTTCTGAGATACTTCGCCGACCTAAACGGGGTTAGATCGCCGAAACAACAGCCCTTGGTCGGGTGAAACCCGAGTCATTCCGGTACGTAGAACCGGCTGTCGTGGGACCTTGTCGTCGATAATGCTGTCACCATACTAATTCAAATAAGTACTTACTCAATTTAAATTGGACTCTTATCTGAATTAAGTTGCGTTCCCTAACTCGCAAGTTGCAAGAATTTTAATAAGCTGCTCTAGTGTTTCATGAGGATTTTTCTGGCTCTAACTTAGGGCCGGGTACTCAATGTCTGGTTAACACTAATCTCCGGTTAAACATCGTTATCGACTCCATGTTATATACATGGAGCCGAACACGTCGATAATGATGATTAAACGGAGATTAGTGTTAAGCAGACATTGAGTAACCGCCCTTACTCTACTTTTTGTTTCATGAGCCTGCGCTAAGAGCAACTTAGGGCCGGTTGTTCAATGTCTGGTTATCACTACCACTACACTATCGACGATTTCGACATCATGCATATAACATGTGATCGATAAAGCAGTCGGTGTACTTAACCGGAGCTTCTACCTCCGATTTGTGTTAATCAGACATTGAACAACCGGCCCTTAGAAAACGTTTTTTTGCACCAGCTCTTTTGATGGAGTAACTTAGAGCAAGCAACTGTTTTGCGAATTTCTGCCTGAAAAGTGTTTCATGAGATTTCTGATCTGAATTACTCTATTGTTTTTTTTTTTACAGCTGCTCGATTCTGCTCTAACTTGACCTGCTCTGCACCTTTTTCGGTCTCAATGGGCCTCCGCACACTGGAATGCTCAGACCGCCTAAAACAGATTTTGTGTGGATAAGAGGGAGAGTTCGAGTTTACCTCGCTCATTTCAGTCCGCGAAAATTTCGTTTTGTTTGCATGTGCCACATGCAAGATCACAAGATCACGCCTTCCCGAAAGAAAGAAAAAAGTTATTTTCTAGCTGTTGAAATCTCGACACCATCTTTGTTGTAAGAAGTAAACAACGAAGAGAACAAAAAAAACGCGTAATTGTTGGATGCATGAATAATCATTTTTATTATGCAAATTCTTCTATAAATCATGTCGTTGTGTTAAATTATTCTTTACCGTATGTGTGCACACGTTGTCACAAGCGAAAATTAAGAAAATTGCAGTAAAAAGCTACCACCAAATTGTAAACAACGAACAAATGTAAACAAACGGCTAATGTCAAAGTCGCCCAACTGTTTTTCTAAATGCGATTATAACGGGCTACTAAGAAGAAAGCGTGATCTTGTATTTTTGGTTCATGGTTCATGTACATGATTCAATAATAGTAAGGTTTTGTAATAAAACAGTCTTCTCGCTTCCACACATAAAATCGGCTCCTTTACTTGTGCAGAATGTTGCTTAATCTACAGTTTCTAATGATATTAGTAGTAAAACCAAAAATTCTTCATACTAAATATTCGTGAGCATCACCTTCGTTTGCGTAATTTTCTAGAACAAGTGTAGCATAGCGACCGTTTAGCTATAAAATAACCAAAAATACCGATTGATAGAACTTTTTACGCCGATTTGAACGATACCAAATTTATTCGGCGCAGATAATAAATAAAGAAAATATAAGAGGTTTATTTGCTTTATTTATTTGTATTTTTTATTATCACTAAATTGTTGAAATCCAAAAGTAGATAGTGACAAAATATGTAATATCAAATTAAAGGTAATAACTTGTAGTTTCTAAATAATATTAATTTCTTTACCATTAATTATGCAGTTTTTTCAAAAAAGGTTATTTCATGAAAAAATAACATTTGTTCGTTTTTTAGTGGTTTTGGTTTAAAAATACAAGAAGCTTTAAATTATGTACACCAGCTGAAAGACAAATTAATTATCTTTATGGTGGCGTCATTAGTTTTTTTATCGGTTATACCTACAGTTCGTAAGATACAAATATTTAAAAAATTTAAAAACTGAACTGTAACCTTCCAGAACGTCTAGATTTTTTTACTTGCACCAAATGATTTTGGCATGGTTGAAATGAGCATAAAAAGTTCTATTGATCTGCAGTTTTCGTTTTTGCATAGATGAACGGTCGGTTCCAGGAAATGATGAATAACTTAAATCAAAAATGCACATATTTACGTATTGTTTAGTATTTCCATTATAACACCAAATATATTGCAAATTCGCATAGAATTAATAATACACCTTTACTTTTAATTGTATAGTTTGCGTACTTTTTGTAGTACCTTTCTACTACCGTTTTCGCAAAAGGCCATCACATTCTTCCCCTTTCTCCTACTTCCAAAATACAAATCTAGATAAAGGAGTGTCAAATTTTAGCTGTCACAAATTACACAACCTTGTATTATTGAATCATGGTTCATGTATATAAAACTGAAACTTGTTTTCGGCCGACTGCCCAGCCCAGCGTGCGTTTGAGTGGAGGACTGCTCAGTCCGACTGAGCAGGCTAATGTGCTCAGGCCCAATAAACACAACCAATGTGTTTTTATTCCGCAATCAAGGGGATACAGCCAATCCAGGATTCAATAATACAAGGTTAGATAATTATCCCTTGCAATCCCTTGTTTCGAAAATGGTAGTAGACAAGTACGCAAAGTAGGCAATTAGTAGTGAAATTCCTTTTGTAAATTCTAATGTATTTGCAGGAAATCTGGCATTTTAAACGTAATATTGATATATCTACGTGAATTACGTAATTTATATGCTGTTTAGGGCCGGTTACTCAATGTCTGGTTAACACTAATCTCCGGTTATACATAGTTATCGACGTTACCGACTCCCTGTTATATACATGGAATCGAAGACGTCGATAACCATGTTTAACCGCAGATTAATGTTAACCAGACATTGAGCAACCGGCCCTTAGCCGTATAAAAACTGCAAAATGACTCAAAATTAAAATAAGACTACTATGAGATTGATGTAAACCACCAATGCTTAGGTTTTCATCAGTTAAATATACTTCATATGCATATACAAATAAACATATTTCACAGAAGATTATACTTTTATTTCACAAAGAAGCAACACGGTGCCACTGCTAAGGGAGCGGTGCGAGAGAGACAACTGTCAGTAATTTGTGAATTGTGCGGCTTGGCGTTCAGTCATTTTAATATACCTATGTACATTTATTTCAGCGGTGGAAAATATATTTAAAGTATATATAAAAGCTTTGTGTGCCTTCGTTTCAAATAGAAGTAAGTAAAAATTGCGATAAAAGTTGTTTTAAAACCGTGTATATTTAATGCATCTTTTATTGTGCAGTTGCAATTAAAAATTTGTGAATTCTGCGGCTCGGCTTTCGGCCATTTTTATTAAAATTGCATTTTGCATTCAGCGTGGAAAATCAGCTTTGTGTGCTTTCGTTCCAAATAGAAGTAAGTAAAAATTGCGATAAAAGTTGTTTTAAAACCGTGTATATTTAATGTATCTTTTATTGTGCAGTTGCAATTAAAAATTTGTGAATTCTGCGGCTCGGCTTTCGGCCATTTTTATTAAAATTGCATTTTGCATTCAGCGTGGAAAATCAGCTTTGTGTGCCTTTGTTCCAAACTTACAAGTAAGTAAAAATAGCGATAAAAATTGTTATAAAACTATGTATATTTATTGTGCAGGTCCAGTCCAGTTTTTGTGTGCAGCATTTTCGTTCGGTGGTGGAAAATCGTTTTGCGAAGCTTAATATTTGCAAGTAAGTACTGTATTTTACAAATAAAAATGAAGAGGCGTACTTTTTATAATAATTTGTGTGCTGAAAAGAAAAGTTGTGAGAGAAGTGCAGAAAAATATAAAAGGCTGCCCCAATTTGCCGATTCGGATTGGGGCTAGTGCAGTGCCACTGCGAATGCGCAAAATACTAGCGCGGATATTTCATTTTCTGACTCCGATTGCCGGTCGGAAAATGAAATAGAAATTATACCAACAGAAGAAAAGTGTAAGGAAATAAAATTGTGGGCAATTGAAAATAATATTTTACAGGCGGCACTGACCAAATTGCTTTGTGTACTTAAAAAAATTGGTGTTAATGATCTTCCCTTGTGTGCGAAAACTCTTCTCCAAACTAATAAAAATAAAGCACATATTCAGTCAATTGCTGGAGGAGAGTTTATGTATATTGGCATACAAAAGAACTTTGCGTCCGATTCGTTTACGTTTTTAAATGAAAAAACTGAAGTTTTAATAGACTTCGGAATAGATGGTTTAAAATTGTTTAAGAGTTCCAACAAAGTTTTGTGGCCAATTTTGTGTTCAATTGTTGGACTTCCAAACGAAAATCCTTTCACTATTGCCTGCTTCTCAGGAAAACAAAAGCCAGATAACGTAAATCATTTTATGAAAGAATTTTGTGAAGAAGTAGCTTATTTGAGAGAAAATGGCTTGAAAGTTGGTATGTTTAACACCACATTAGAAAAATTTAGTATCCGTATTTTTACATGCGATTCGCCGGCGCGTGCTTTTATAACTAGTGTTCAAGGTCACAATGGGAAAAATGGCTGCCCTAAATGCAGTCAAATCGGCAGCTATGTAAATAAGAGTGTGTTTTTCTAGACACACAAGTGACCTAAGAACAGACATGTCTTTTAAAAATAGAGTAGATAAATCTCACCGTAATTTTAAATTTTTACAACAACAAAATATACTTGAAGCAACAAATTTTGGAATGGCTTCTCAATTCCCCTTGGATCCTATGCACCTTGTCGACTTAGGTGTGGCTAAAAAACTGTTACATTTGTTACTCAAAAAAGGAAATATTACCCAAATGAATGAAAAATTTAATTTCGTTTCTCATTGGGTACCATCTGAGTTCGGAAGGGTGCGTAGAAATTTAGATGATATCGGGAATTGGAAGTCCACAGAGTATAGGCAATTTTTGTTGTATTCGGGAATATTCGTATTAAAAAATAGCATTGATGACGATTTATTTTATCATTTTATTTTATTGCATGCCAGTATACGCATTCTCTCTTGTGAAAAGTCCTACAAAACAGAAACCAATGTAGTAAAAGGATTATTACAAGATTTTGTTAGTTCGTTTGGAAATATATATGGCGATCATTTGATAAGTTTTAATATTCATGGCCTTCTTCATTTACCTGATTGTGCTAAAGAATTCGGACCATTAGATTCTTTCTCCGCCTATAAATTTGAAAACTTTATGCAACGTATGAAAAAAATTATAAAAAGTCCCACTAATATATTACAGAAAAGAAAGAAAAATTTTAGAACAAAAGCAATTAAAAATTGGACAATCCTAAGAAAGAGAAAGACTCGTTTTGTTTTAGCGAAACCCTGTATTTATTTCAATATATAGTCCGAAAAAAGTCAGCTAAATATATTGCTCTCAACACATGATTTGGTAACTATAACCAAACAATGTAGCTATAACCAAATCATGTGTTGAGAAAAACATATTTAGTTGTGTACATATGTATGTTATTTATACAATTTAGATGATCCAAAAACCTGACATGTTGGCACATCATAAAGCCGTTAGGGAGACGAAAGTGCTCACCAAAAAGGTGCATCAGATAATATGCAAAATAAGTGGAGAGACTGGAGAGGATCTCCATAATGAGCTCAACGACATCCTGCCTATGATGTCCATTGACGCCGTTTTTGACATGGAGGAGAAGCTCCATGATACAACCTACCAGGACGCGGTTGTAAGTATTGCTTTTGCTGTATATTATATTACCTGTTTATAGAACAACAGTTTTTTTCTTACAGTCTTCGTACTTGTACATAATGAAAGGAGCCACCGGGGACATTGATTCAGTTATTTAACGAATTTTTAGCGACGAGGTCCTCGGCTTGTTCAACTGGGACGGACGTTGCAACAAAAAGGCCCTGTCCAAGCTAAAGCTAGTTGGCCCTGTTCTTTTTGGTAATTTCTGTAATTTTTCGAATTTATTAAACAGTTTTACATTGAATTTGTATTCCTTTTTCGGCAGACATTTTTAAACTCCAAGGAAGAAAGAATAACTTTTGAAAAGGAAGTAAGAAAATTAGTGGAATTAAGTCATAATCGCATTAAGCAGAAAAAGTACTTGTCCAAACAAAACATTAGTTTGTGAATTGATCAATGATAACATTTCGATCTATACTTATACTTATAACTTATACTTATACTTAACTATACTTATACATATACTAATATTTATAATAACATAAATATTTGTATTCTATGTATTTATGTACAGTGGCTCAAAGCCAAAATGGAAAACACCAAACATTTTTTCTTTTATAATATTTACAAAGATTTTCATGTTAAATAATTTCTGTATTTTTTTTTAATATAGTACAATATACAAAAACCATGAAAGCTAAAATTCCAAAGTTTGTACAAAAACTAGGAAAATTCGACAAAATTTTCATGAAAACTTCTAACTTTTTGATCAGTTCTTTCAGAAATATTTCTGGTTTGCAGTTTTGTGCCCATTATACGTTAGTATAATGTGTAAGTATTTCTAAAAAATCTTTTTTATAAACAAGATAGAACTTTTCATTAAAACTGTCGAATTTTCCAAAAAAAAAATTTTTAATATTTACAAAGTTTTCATGTTAGATCATAGAACAACAAAAACATAAAAGCTAAAGTGTACAAAAGCTAGGAAAATTCGACGAAATTTTCATGAAAATTTCTAACTTTTTGATCAGTTCTTTCAGAAATATTTCTGGTATGCAGTTTTGCTCTCGTTATACTTTAGTATAATGTGTAAGTATTTCTAAAAAATCTTTTTTATAAACAAGTTGGAAGTTTTCTTAAAATTTTGTCGAATTTTCCTAGTTTTTTTTTCAAACTTTGGAATTGGGTTTGGTGTTCTATGAGCTTTATTTTTATTAAAAATTACAATAATTATTTAACATGAAAAAAGTTGTAAATATTAACAAAAAATTGTTTGGGGGTTTCCATTTTGGATTTGAGTCACTGTATGTACATATTAAAATATACATAAATATGCATATATACACTTGTGATCAGCTAATTAAGCCAGCAATATTTTGATAAATTTTGACTATTTTTCTTTTGTTTATTTAATGTTTATTATTTTTCCATAAAAGTCTAGCTTATTATATAACAAACACCATATAAATCCACATTTCAAACTTTGCGCAAAAATTATGAAACATCTGCAAAGTTTCAGCTAAATATTCAGAGGACCTTTTTTACTCTCTTTTTTGTCCTCTCAATAGTCAGAGAACCGAGTACGGGATCGATTTCCAGTAAAATCTGACTGATTCTGACTAGTCCGGACTCGTACGGGATCGCAACTATCAGCCTCATTCTGTTGCCCTCACAAAAATCACCACACTCACTATTGTGAGGTTTCTGACTATTGTGAGGTTATCCCTATGCTGGCGTAAATTCGAAAGCTCAAACGCTCACAATCGTCAGAAAATTTATGATGTACGAATGAGACCCTCACAAGAGAAAAACAGCCGATTATTATTGAGCAATTGAATGTTTTGTTAATTTTCGAT
>NW_023458555.1:60203198-60222403 GCF_013731165.1 Rhagoletis pomonella | reverse complement strand
AGAGGCATACTATTTCATTTCCATACAAACTTTTGCACCAAGTTGTGGATTGCAAACTGTGTGAAGTACTGGAGCTACTCCTGCTTTGTTATTTCTTTTTGAATTCGCCTAGAAAATAAATAAAATTGGTAATTATCAAAAACATAAACAAATTGCAAAAATATTTACTTTTCCTGTTGTTCTTTTGTATTTATTTTATTTACGAAGCAGCTGTTAGACAGTAAAATGCTTTTCACCTCGTGTGGTGAATTTGTTGAGCTTTTTTCTTATGAGGTGTGGGCAAGAATAACCTCACAAAATAGACCTCACAAGAAATCTCACAAATTTTTGCTCACAACTCAGTTGTGAGGTTTTATTAGAATAGGGCTGTATTATATATCTGCACTCCATGAACGAAAGACACAAGATCACGTAAGAACAAGAGAGTGAAAAAAGTCGATTTTTTTAGCGGGTTCTACGCCATCTTGTTTCACTGGAAAACGAGCGAAAAGTAAACAAAGCAAAGAAAACAACGGAATCCAAAATTAGCCAAAACTATTGTCAGCCACTTTAAACGCACAATTTAGGTAAAATGATGCAACAAAATGCTTTAAAATTTGTTTTCATGTTGAATTAACTCTTCTTTACTTGAATAAAAGTGTAAAATAGTGGTGCTTGTGATGTAAACAAACGCTCAGCTAACGAACCCGCTTTCGTAAACTTTTTTCTCAAAACCAGTTACAAATACAACGTCGCGTTCTTACGTAATCTTGTATTTTTGGTTCATGTCTGCACTCTAATGTTGGCGGCAGTGATCGGACTTCAAAAAAAAATTTGTGTGATAGAATCTGGAAAAAAATGTGGTAGATTTCAAAAAAATCTGGTAGATCTCAGATTTTAGATCAAACTTTGTACAAAAATTAAAAAAATTCTGCACGGTTTCACCCAAATCGCAAACATTTTAATAAGAATATCAAAAAATAATAATTTTAGTATAATAAAGTGCAAAATCGAATTAGCAACTTGCGTTGAGTTTTGGAAAATTTTTTCCTTGACATTATAAAGCAGCATATCAAGATATTTTTCAAACATATTTTGAAAGATTTCTGCAACCTTGCGGAGTGCTACCAGCTTTTCTTGTTATCATATCACGATGTAGCGAACAAATATGGCACGTTCCAGAAACCGCTACTTGAGATTTGCCGATTTTGATAATTCTCAAGTAAAAGTAAACAACGCTCTAGAAACTTTATATGCAATGAAATTTGCTAATACTTTCACAAAAATCACCATTTTTTAACATTTTCGTTATTAATTCTTTTTATAAATCATATATTTTGCAATTTAAAACAATAAAACCACGCTTCCTGCCGAAAAATTTAATATTGAAAGTATTTAATATTTTACAGTTTATTTTATCCTCCCATTCTGCTTGTTGTTAGTGTTTAGTGTTGGACAATTGTCGAGTATAACTAAAACTACTCAAAAACACGAATATGTGGTAGATTTCAGACCTTATGTGGTAGATGTGGTAGATGCTCAAAAAAGTGGCAGATCTACCACAATGTGGTACAAGTCCGATCACTGCTCACTTAGGGCCGTTTGCACCATGTCTAGTTAACGCTAACTGGAGGTACATCCTTCAGTTAAGCACGTCAACTGCTTTATCGAGCACATGTTATATGATGGGTGTCGATAACGTCGATAAAGATGTTTAACTGGGAGTTAGAATTAACTAGACATGGTGCAAACGGCCCTTAATGGGCGATATGAATAAAAACCAAGCAATTGCTTTTTCGTAAAATTTCTTACACTTTACTTCTATTTTGTTTGAATAAATAATGTTTAAATAAACCAAACAAAAAAATAAATTGCTTATTTTTATTCATACGGCCCAATATAAAATTGAGGGGCTACCACTTTTAGGGCCGGTTACTCAATGTCTGGTTAACACTAATCTGCGGTTAAACATCGTTATCGACGTTACCGACTCCCTGTTATATGCATGGAGTCGAAGACGTCGATAACGATGTTTAACCGCAGATTAGTGTTAACCAGACATTGAGTAACCGGCCCTAAGACTGCTTTTACACAGTTCAAGTATTGAATTCATTCTGCTCGCATGTGGAAGAGAGGGGGTGAGAGGAAAAGGGACGAGTACACATGCGTCTGTACCGTCAAGTCGTTTCAATTTTCTTGCTTTGCTTTTGGCATTTTCTTTGCTTCCCATTTAAAGAACCAAAAACTTGAATTCAACAGAATTGAAACGTGTAAAAGCAAATAGAAAACACAAAAGGGAATGAGCAAGAATTGCTTTCAAGTACTTGAATCATGTAAATCGGGTGTTATGCAGCGTTGTTGCTGAATTTAGGGCCGGTTGTTCAATGTCTGATTAGCACAAATCGGAGGTAGAAGCTCCGGTTAGATACAACGACTGCTTTATCGATCACATGTTATACGCATGATGTCGAAATCGTCGATAATGATGTTTAACCGGCATGATGATGTTCCGATAGGAACTAGATACGCACCCGTCCAAAATCGACGAAAAGTGGTACTTTTAAGAAACTATGTCCCCTTTCAGACACGTCAAGTCTTGAAAGCAATTTTTTTCGTATTCTCTTTTGTGTTTTCTATTTGATTCCACACGCGTCAACTTTAATTGAATTCAAGTCCTTGGTTCTTAAATGGGAAGCAAAGAAAAGGTCAAAAGAGACAAGAAAACTTGAAACGAATTGACGGTACGGAGGAGTCTGTACTCTTCTCCTCTCTTCCCACATCCTTAGCGAACGAACGAGCAGACTTGAAAGCAAGACTTGACGTGTCTGAAAGGGGACTTAGCAAATGTACATTTACGCGAGTTCGAAATCGTATGCAGCCGTGTTCCTGTGGCTTATTCAGATCCGTATCTATTACGATCAATTCTCACGCAGAAGATATTATGCAAAAAACCCTACTGAAAAGGAAAAAATAAGTTTTAAACCAAAAATTCAATACAAAAACTTGAATTGTTTTAACCATAACCGAACATATGTTTGTGTATATATTCATTTGTCGGTGGTGTCAATTAAAATTTCCTCACTTAATTAAGAAACAAAACAAACAGAGTTGATCTCAAATTGATCCAGATTTCTATCAGCATCACATCGATGTTGAATTTGCGTAACTTTTCTTTATCTAAATAATGTAAAATAATAAATGAAATCCCGATCGGCGATCACTGAAACGCAGCTAGCCACTATATACGCGAAAAAGCAATGTTGCCACTTTTTCTCAATAAAACCATGTTCGAATCGTGGAAATTTTGGAATGTCACAGGGTTGCTTTTAGCATTTAGATTCTTAAGGCCGGTTACTCAATGTCTGGTTAACACTAATCTCCGGTTAAACATAGTTATCGACGTTACCGACTCCCTGTTATATGCATGGAGTCGAAGTCGTCGATAACGATGTTTAACCGCAGGCCGGTCGTGGGTTCGAGTCCCACGGTCAGTAGAATTTTCATTTATTTCGTTTTCATTCTTTTTCTATAAGTTCTACATATTTTTTACGTTGCTTTCAGTTACCCTGCAAAAATCGTTGGACCATGTAGTCTATTTGTGGTATATTGGAGTACTCACAAAAGTGTTCCTCTGTCATGCTGTAGCGGACGAACTCGTGTCTCTGCACCAGCTTATTGTTACCCGATCACTTTGTTAATTTCAAAAAAAAGCATCTGTGAAGTGAAGAACAAAAGCGTGTATAAAGGAAAAAATATAACAACATTGTCATTGGAGTATGTTGGAGTAGTTTTGTGCTACTCTGATGTAATGCAGAGATGAAGTATATGGCCTAGGACATCGCAATGTTAATTGGACCATATTTTTTATATGAATTGTGGTTAATTTTGGGTACTCCTTGGTCCTTCGGGAGTACTCTTTACATGCAAGCATGGAGTAGTCGCAATTTTTGCAGGGTAGTTGTTGTTGACTTTTTAATAAAATTCTACTCTAAAAATTTAAATTAACTAAAAGTAAAATAAAAAATGTGATAGCAAATGAAAATAAAATAAAGTGAAATTAAATATATAAATCAAAATAAATAATAAAAACAAAAAAGAATTTCGCGATCCCTCCAACCGATTGAACCTGGCGGCTACGGGCTTGTAGCCCGCAACTCTGACCACTCGGCTATCGCCGAAGAGAAACTCGCCAGCTTTGTTTGCTTACTTGTACTTGTTGGCCGTTTTTACCAGTGTTGTCATCGAAAATTTCCCGGTTACGAGTTAATTCCCAAAAATTTCGTGCATTTGTTCGGCTGCTTATGCGCATTTTAAAGAGGAAAATGCATTAATCAAAGTAAATAAAGGCTGTTTAAGCAAATAATCGAGCCCGTTTGTCAACTGTATAAATTGAATAATAACTTATTTGAATTAATACGAGGTATATGTTTATGCTCGATTTATATTTTCTTTGTGTTCTACGCTCCCTGAGCAAACAAATACGCAAACAAAGCAGCCAGCTATTTCATCCGCGGTAGCCGTGTGGTGAGGGCTGAGTACTACAAGACTGCAGGTCCCAGTGTCAAAATTCATTTGAATAAGCAAACAATATTGCGCGATCGCAGCAATCTGATATAATTACCGGACTCTGCGTAAGTAGTATGCAAACAACTGTTTTCTCTTTTGCTATTTCAAAGTATAATTTTTGTTGGCAACCCCAAAAATATAGACTTCTAAGCTCATATGTTTGTAGAATAAGTATCGGCTATTTGTATCCCGTTTCGTAGCTTACGGCGTATTATTTCTTTTCTATGCCATCTGTCTACTAATAAGCACGTTGTAGCGTAATACGCGGTAAGACTATTTAAATTTGTATAATTGTATGTATATTTCTAAAACCTAATTTGTATTGTATTTGTATTATCTTGTAAATAAAGATTAAGCTACGGCTTCACTCATCATAACAGTGGCGACGAGAAAAAATAAGCTCTTTTTATCTAATACGCGCAACATCCAGAATGGCTACGTTGGAACAGGTCGTTGCGACTCTTTTGGCAAGGCAGCAGGAAACCGCCGAGCAAGCAAAGCAGCTTTTGGAGCGTCTAATCCCGGCGACAACAATCAACCCGACAGGGAAAAATGACCGTAGCTCGGCGACAAACAGCACAACGGAAGGTTCGGAAACCCCAATGGAGACGCTTGCAAAGAGTATACGGGAGTTTATTTATGACCCTGAGGAAGGTCAAACTTTCGCTAAGTGGTATGCACGGTATGAAGACCATTTTGGTGTGGAGCGACGTCATTGGACGATGCTGCAAAAGTTCGATTGCTTTTACGGAAGGTATGCACGCATGTGTTCGATAAATATCGAGACTACATTGCTCAGCCGCGTGACATAAGTTTTAAAGATACCATTGCAACATTCAATAAATTACTTGGTAAAGCTTAGTATCCAGCTCTTAAGAAAAGCAAAAACTCTATATAAAATGACGTACAAGAAATGGCTAAGAAATTCTCTTGAGTCAAATTTCCTTAAGGCAGTACACAGTTCTTCAGAAATTTAGTACGCTTTCTACTACGGTTTTCTAAAGTTTTTTGTGAAAAAAGAGCACAAGGCAACCCAGGTTTGCAACAGAAATATATGCCCGTTCCATTATTTCTTGAGGAAAGAGTGAGGCAACAGGCTGTGAGGTATAAAAAATGTCAAAATTCCTTGGACACACACGCGAAATAATGGCAATTTTTTCTTGACCGTTTTCTTAAGAGCTGGATACTAAGCTTAAGAAAGAATCGCAATTTAGCATAAGGGTAAAATGCTTACAGAATGTACGCTTTGAAGAAGACATTGTAACGTACGCAGCTCGTGTTAATAAATTGTGCGAAAATTTTTCACTTCGAGAATGCACAGTTGATAATTTCAAGTGCCTCATGTTCGTTCATGGTATTCAATCGGTACGTGACGAAGAACTTCGCGCGAGACCACAATATAACCTGTAAACAACCTTCGGTGAATTTGGCGACTGCCTTCCTCGGGGATGAATATGCTAGGGATAAAATTATTGGTACACACGCCTTCCAAGCACGCAGGGTTGCTTTTAAGAAACAAAAAATAATTAACTCCAAATAGTTTCAAAAAGTATAGTGTAAAACGAAAGTTATTGAATAATTCCACATAAAATGGTATACATAAATGACGCATTTTCTAAACGATTTAAATTAAACGCATTTCCGAATTGATAGCAAAGTACTACGGATTGTAAATTTTTGTTAACTATGAGGTGAATGAAAATTTTCAACCCGGCCTGGTGGTTTGATTTTATTACTAAGGCGTCTAATAAATTCATGGCTTTTAGTTCTAGAAGAATAAATGTCAGTAAAGACAAGTCTTTTTTGTATAATTTCTGATTTTAATTGCTCAACTTCTTTTGAACCAGAGCAACTGTCAAAAATTCCCAACAGTAAAAAGTTACGAATTGGCACAGCAGAAATGTAAAATTTTCTCGCCATAATAAAAAGTTTTTTTCAACATGGAATCTTTCTACTAATTGACATGAAATTACTATCTCAACGCTCGGAGCGCTGCCACTGAGGGCCTTTGCCAACTGATTAAAAAGAGAAAATTTGGAAAGACCAAACAAAAATTGTGAGATTTCTCGTTGTGAATACGAATGCCATAGTTTTTACCTAGCTCGTGGGACTACGCAAAATTTTGACAGCTTGTAAGTATGTATACTCATAAAGTTGTTGGCGGTAATAAGGAGTCAAAATTAAAATGGAGAAAAGAACAAAAAGCGTAGGTTAGTTGTCAGTTATAAAATAAATCCAATTTATTTGCGAATATTTGTTTATTCTTTTTATTGAAAGGCAACCGCTCGGAAAAGCTTGTGTTAATTATATTGATAACAGAACCTGGCAGCTCGCACGTTGTCTAAATTCTTAAGTAACATAAAGTCCACAAAAGAATAAGTACGCCATGTATAAATTTTAACAATACACAAAAATAGAGCTTTCGCACGAGCGTTTGTTTGGTTTTTCCACACCATTTATAATTTTCTTTTAATAAAATCACGATTTGACCAATACTTAAATTTATTTATCTAATAATAATACAGCACACAACCCTGAAATCTAAGAAAAAGTCTGAGGAAGGCCATTAAATAGCAGCACACAACCCCGTGCCTTCCTCAGGAGTGAATACAACTACAACAACAACGACTACTACAACAACAACTCAAAAAGGTTGGTTACTGTCTATACTGTGCGCCAGACTTCTAAGTATGCTCGAATCCGAAACTAATGACAGACAATTAACGATAGATATTTTGGTAGCGGATGTACAGCGGATGAAAGATTTGAGAAATGATGCGCTCGTACGTTAAAATCAAATCAAAGTACAAAAGATGCAAAATCCGCCACAAAATCTGCTACAAAATCAATGCCGAGCAGGCCTTGCTGGCAATGCGGGAATATGCATTTCGTTTGCGAATGTAATTTTACTAGCCATAAATGTATGCAATGCGGCAAAATAGGACATAAAGAGGAGTATTGTGCATGTTTTTCGAAATAGAAACCTATTTCAAAATTGAATGAATTAAAGAGTAAAAAGAGTAGTAAAACGCGAAAATTTGTTAAAAGCGTAGTTACAACGTGTAATAAAATTGCTCGAAAATAAAATTGCTTCGTGACCATTGAAATCCAAAACGTCCATCTTAAACTCCAGCACGATACCGGTTCGGATATGGCGATCATTTCAACACGAAATTGGGAAAAGATCGGCAGTCCTCCATTACGTTTATGTCAAGGGTCAATGCGCGACGCTTCAGGGAATCACATCCGAATTAGTGGTGAATTTGATGCAGACGTCGAAATAAGCAGAAAGAGAAAGCAAGCAACAATAACAGTTTGTCCTGTCCTAAATTTACTAGGTACAGATGTTATATCACTTTTCGACTTATGGGGAGCACCCATTTCGGAATACACAGCCTGCAGGAACATCCAAGCTAGCAGTAAATTGACACGCCCAAATTTACTTAAGATGTTCCCAAGTGTTTTAGAGATGAAATTGGTCACTGTACAGCGTATAAAGTTCACCTGCAACTTAAACCGCAAGCATTTCCCATGTTTCGACCGAAAAGACCAATAGCATATGCAGCACGATGTCAAGTTGAAAGCGAACTGAAACGATTAGAAAGCGAGGGTATTATTACGCCAATAAATTTTTCTAAATGGGCTGCCCCAATCGTGGTTGTAAGAAAAGCTTCAGGCGAGGTGCGGTTATGTGGCGATTACTCTACGGGCCTTAACGAACAGCTGGAGAATCACACTTTTCCACTGCCACTTCCAGACGAAATATTTAGGGCCGGTTGTTCAATGTCTGATTAGCACAAATCGGAGATAGAAGCTCCGGTTAAGCACAACTACTGCTTTATCGATCACATGTTACATGCATGATGTCGAAATCGTCGATAGTGTAGTGGTAGTGATAACCAGACATTGAACAACCGGGCCTTAATGGGTGCGCATATTTTTCTATCGTAGACCTTAACAATGCCTACATACAAATGGAAGTGGATGAGGAAACAAAAAAACTTTTAGTAGTCAATACTCATCGTGGAGTTAAATCGGCACCCGGAGCATTTCAGCAAGTCATGGAGTCACTACTTACGGGGATTCCTGGTGTATTACCGTATCTCGGCGACGTTGTTATTGCGTAATTGAACTATTCAACCGCTTCAAATTACGTAACCTCACTGTAAACTTCAGCAAATGTAAATTTTTTCAAAAATCGTGTACCTATCTGGGCTACCACATTGACGGCAACGGTATCAGTCCAGATAAGAACAAAATCAACAAAATTTTAGAACTACCACCACCAAAAGATTTGAGCGAACATCGAACGATTTTAGGCGCAGTAAATTACTACGGTAAGTTCATTCGAGAAACGTGTATTCTAAGAAATCCTTTGGATGCTTTGCTAAAAACCAATACAAAATGGAATTGGACATTACAATGTCAGAAACACTTCAATAAATTTAAAGAACTTTTGTAATCGGATCTGTTATTAACGCACTATAACCCTAGTTTGCCAATTAAAGTAGCTGCCGACGCCTCTACTGTTGGCCTAGGTGCATATATTTGCCATATATACCCTGATGGGAGTGAAAAGGCTATAGCACATGCTTCGAGAGCTCTTAGGCTGAGAAGAATTATTCTCAAATTAAGAAGGCTTGGCTCTAGTGTTCGCAGTAGTAAAATTTCATAAATACTTGTACGGTAGAGAATTCTATCTACATACCGACCATAAAGCATTGCTTGCCATCTTTGGTAATAAGAAGGGGATTCCTGCACACTCTGCAAACTGCCTTCAGCGATGGGCTTTAACGTTAATGTCGTACGATTTTATATTGGAATATGTACCAACGAAAGAATTTGGAGCTGCGGATGTACTGTCATGACTTATTAGGAATACATCTAAGCCTAACGAAGACGCAGTCATCGCTTGCTGCCAACTTGAACAGGAAGTGAAGCAAATTGCTTCCAACGCCGTACAAAGTTTTCCGCTAACGCTTCCGATGATTCAAAAGGCCACGCAGAAAGAAGCGCTATTACAGCAGGTTGTTAAGCTCCTCAAAAATGGTAAGTGGCCAAATACGATGGATGAAGACCTACGTAGTTTCTACATACATCGCGACGAGCTAAGCACGATTGAAGGCTGTAATATGTGGAAAGATCGGTTGGTTATACCCAAGTGTTATCGCCGAAGAATTCTGAAAAGCTTATACAGGGGCCATCAATTGAATTGAGCGAACAAAAGCCCTGGCACGCAGCTACGTATATTGGCCGGGAATTGACGAAGACATCAAGCAATATATTGTAGGATGTGATCGCTGTGGCCAAGACATTACCAAAGACAAACCTTCTGGCCAGAAGCAGATCACCCGATGCAAAGAATACATATTGACATCGCGGATCCAGTGAATCAACTTTACTATTTTGTAATCATCGATGCGTACTCGAAATGGCCACAGATTTAAGTTAAGTCGATAACGTCCACTAGTATTTTAGACTGCATGTCGGACTTCACGTCACAGTTTGGAGACCCTGAATTAGTAGTCAGGGACAATGGCACACAATTTGCAAGTAAGACTTTTTCGAATTTTTGCGTAAGCCGAGGTATTTCTCACAAGTTCACAGCACCGTATCATCCGCAGTCCAACGGGCAATCGGAACGCTCGTGGATACCCTGAAAAGGGCACTGAAGAAATTGGATGGTGAAGGAACGCAGAAGCAAATTTTACAAACATTTCTGAGAACCAAAGGGCCAAAGAACGAGTTTACAAAATTGACGATTGTGTATATGCAAAACTTTATAAGCTGACCAAATCTTATTGGGCGCCCGGAGCAATCGCAAAAGTTCTCGGTAAGGTCAATTACCAAGTTGAAATCGAAAACTCAACAACCTTTAGAGCTGTAAAATCGCACTCCAATCAATACACACTCAATGCCAGCCGTTAGACATTTTATTTGATTACTTTGACCTGTCATATAAACCAGCATCAACAATTAGCAGTTCAGACACTCGCACTGAAGAGCAACATCAAAACGTCGCACAGGAATAGACTCCGAGGAATTTGTTTGAACATCAATCCTGTACGAACGCTGAAAGTCCTCCAAACCCACCAGTTCAAACACCCAGCATCGAGCCGACAACCGACTCTCATAATCCAATCCCAGAACCGTCGGTAGTTCCTCAAGAGCTGAGACGTTCATCGAGACGCAAGAGAACTCCGGCCTGGGCTCCCGATTACCATCTTTTTAAAAGGAAGAAGGATGTTGGCAACCCCAAAAATGTAGACTTCTATGCTCATATGTTTGTAGAATAAGTATCCGCTATTTGTATCCCGTTTCGTAGCTTACGGCGTATTACTTCTTTTCTATTCCGTATGTCTACTAATAAGCACGTTGCAGCGTAATACGCGGTAAGACTTTATTTAAATTTGTATAATTGTATGTATATTTCTAAAACCTAATTTGTATTGTATTTGTATTATCTTGTAAATAAAGATTAAGCTACGGCTTCACTCATCATAACAATTTTATATTTTACAGCTCTCTTGCACTTCTCTAGATTTTGGGTGACTTGCAGCCTTATGTACGCAAAAGTTCCAGTCCTGGGAGCAAAGCGAATGGATCAACATCGCTTTGGGAAGGAGCACCGTACCATTGTTGACGTTACCGACACAATGTCGTGCGCGTGGAGTCGGTGATGTACTAGGTAACGATTAACTGGGGATGAAGTATCGAGATGGTGATCGCCAATCGTGGTTATTGGACGATGCCGGGTATGCTCTGGAACCTTTTCTGTTGACACCGTATATAAATCCGTAGCCACGGTCTATACAACACGCATTTAATCGAACACATTCTTCCGCACGTAATATTAGAGTTCTCAAAAGTCGTTTTCAGTGTTTATTAGTAACCTTGCTGTACAAACTATGAGAGGTTGTGAAAATAATTAATAAATGACTGACTGAATTTGACTATGAAGAAGTTGAAGAAAACGATAGAGAAGTATGTAGATTGTGAAGTAGAATTATTTGCACCAACATAAATTTATTTGAAAAGTGAAGCACAAATAATTGGATACGAAATTGCGAATAAAATTACCCCTATTTAATTAAGTTCCTTAGGGTATAGTCGTTGCGCTGGATATGCAGTTACAGTTGCATGGCTATACTCAATCCCGACTCTTGCGTCCTCGTTCGCGCACTCTGGGCATCGTGAGCAACCCATGTGCGAGATGCGGTAACCAATCCGAGTGGAGCCTTGGGTCACGGCAGAGAGAGGGAGCTTCGGTGGGGCCACTCCGACTTATTCGGTTTAAGGGCTTACTGAAGTCTGCAGCGTCTGTTCACCAGTAGGTGCGGCTGCAAGCGGGTGTCTTGATTGGAGCAAGTGGCTCGCTATATAAACGTGTATTTGGTTGCGAAACCACCCCGATCCCAGCAATGGGTTGTACGCTGGGCTTGGGACCCGCCACGTAAAAACCACTTCCAGTGAAGACGCAAGGCAAAGCCTCAGCCTCCACGACGAAGCGCCCGACAACGGGTTGAGGCCGATCGACTTCGCCGGGGCCCGAAACGAGAAACCAAATCGATCATGTTGATAGACGGAACGCACGCTTCCACTGTTTTAGACGTACGCACACTACCGAGGCCCAAACATCGACTCGGACCACTATCTTGTTGCAGCCAAGATACGCACCCGCCTCTGTGCAGCAAAAAAAGTGCGCCGAAATATGCAAGGAAAGCTTATCGTCGAAAAGCTGCAATAACAAAAGACAGCGCTTTCACTACTCGACTCTCACACCTGCTCTCAGAGTGCACTCTTCAACAAACCGACATATGCGAGCAGTGGAACCACATTTCCCGCTCATTAAGTACCGCCGCCGAAGTAGTCGGATTTCAGCGAGCCCGAATGAACAACTGGTACGATGAGGAGTGTAAAGAGCGAAATACACCACACAAGCGGCTTGTCAAACATTCTTCAAACCTACTTTTCCCATTTCGCCATACACCATGCAAACATGACTCGTTCAAGCAAAGAATTTTAGTTTTCTTCCAGTTCGCAATGCTAAATATTGTGGTTTTCTTTCATTTTCCTCTCTTACGTCCTTACTCGGTGAAAATTTCGTTGCGAATGAGGCGATTTTGCTATACACAACGCAAGCGGTTTGATCAAACATCAACATGGCGGCCAGAAAATCAAAAAATTTTGATTTTTGCTCAAATTTCCCTCAAGCGGTTTGTCAAACCTTCAAACACCCCCATACACAGCACAAATGGCTTGAAGCAAAGGGAAATTTCGCTTGGTTTGTCAAACCGCTTGTGTGGTGTATTTCGCTCTTAAGGAAGCTGCAGAGAAAAAAGATGCCGCCTACAGGGCCACGCTGCGATCGGGCGCAACGCGCGCTATGTGGGACCGCTATAGGGATCTGAAGAGGGAAGCGAGACGTATTTGCCGCATCATGAAGAGATGCAGAAATACGTGAGTGCGAAGAGCTTGAAATGCGGCCGACAGGAGGAATGCCCGAAAATTTTACCAGAGAGTTAGGCGACTTACGGAAGGTTTAAAGACCGGGGCGCACTCCTGTAAGAACAATAATGGCGACCTTGTAACTGATGTCCAGAGCGTACTTAAATTATGGAGGGAACACTTTTCCGCCCTACTAAATGGTATCAGCACGCAAAGTTGTGGAGAAGAAGAACCCGAGCCCGCAGTCGATGATGACGGAGTCGACGTTCCACCGCCTGACTATGACGAGGTACGTATAGCAATAATGCGGCTGAAAAACAACAAAGCCGCTGCAGCTGACAGCCTGCCTGCTGAGCTATTCAAGTACGGCGGCGAGAAGTTGATAAGATGCATGCATCAGCTCTTGTGCAGAATATGGTCAGATGAACGCATGCCCGACGACTGGAATTTAAGTGTGCCTTGCCCAATCCACAAGAAAGGTGACCCCACCATTCGCGCCAACTACCGCGGGATCAGCCTTCTAAGCATAGGTTACAAGGTTTTATCGAGTGTGTTGTGTGAAAGACTGAAGCCCACCGTCAATGAACTGATTGGGCCTTATCAGTGTGGCTTTAGACCTGGCAAATCCACCATAGACCAGGTATTCACAATATGCCAAATCTTGGAAGCAACTCGCGAAAAAAGGATCGACACT
The DNA here is from genome assembly GCF_013731165.1 of Rhagoletis pomonella. Taxonomy (NCBI): domain Eukaryota; kingdom Metazoa; phylum Arthropoda; class Insecta; order Diptera; family Tephritidae; genus Rhagoletis; species Rhagoletis pomonella. The sequence goes on along the minus strand of NW_023458555.1, from coordinate 60,208,716 downwards.
TACCACCAATTTGTCGACTTTAAAGCCGCTTTTGACAGCACTAAAAGGAGTTGCCTATACGCCGCTGTCTGAATTTGGCATCCCCTCAAAACTCATACGGCTGTGTAAAATGACGTTGAGCAATACCACCAGCTCCGTCAGAATTGGGAAAGACCACTCCGAGCCGTTCGCCACAAAACGGGGTTTCAGATAGGTCGACTCCCTTTCATGTGACTTCTTTAATATGATGTTGGAGAAGATAATAAGAGCTGCAGAACTGAACCGCTCAGGAACAATTTACTACAAGAGCGTGCAATTGCTGACTTATGCCGATGACATCGACATCATCGGTAACAAAAACCGCAAAGTCTGTTCTGCCTTTTCCAAGTTGGATTGGGAAGCAAAGCGAATGCGAATGGGTCTGGTGGTAAACTAGGACAAGACGAAGTATCTCCTGTCATCAAACAAACAGTCAGTACATTCGCGTTTGGCACCCACGTCACTGTTGACAGTTACAATTTCGAGAAAATAGCGGGGTTAGGTCGCCGAAACAACAGCCCTTGGTCGGGTAAAACCCGAGTCATTCCGGTACGTAGAACTGGCTGTCGTGGGAATGGGAATGCTGCGCCAGTTTGGACGCCGTGGACTAGTTGGACGCAGTGGACGAAGCTACAGACTTGTCAGAACGCCGCATTCCGGACAGCGACTGGGTGCCTTCTGATGACGCCTGAGCACCACCTGCACAGCGAGGCCCAAGTGCTCCCCGTTAGGGAACACAACAAAATGCTCTGTAAGCAATTTCTGGTGGGGTGTCACAGAAGTGAACACCCTAACAGACCGTTGCTTCAGGAGGAGCCTCCGCCCAGGCACGTCAGGGGGCACCTATTCGTGAACAAGGACGCAGTGCAACAGTACGTAGACCAACCATTGGACCCGACGGGTCTACGTAACCGGAACGACCCAGATTTATATCTGGCCAAGGACTGTCACTCCAGCAACACTCCCCAAAAAGTCTTTGGGGAATTTGTATGCTGCTACAACAACAACAACGACATACAGACGAGCCATCAACGATATTCATAGAGAGTCAGTTACTACCTACCTCGACTCTCGACCTATGAATGCCGTAATACGAGCCCAATCACCACCTGTAGAAGAGATGGGGCTTCAACTGCCACGAGAGACCCGCGTTACCCTGGCTCAATTACGGTCTGGATACTGTAGCCGCCTTAACAGCTTCTTGTCCAGACTCGACCCCAATATCCCCAATGAGTGCCCGGAATGTGGAGAGTCCCCCCACGACACCAACCACCTCTTTACATGCCAGCTCAATCCGACTCATCCGAGTATTCAACTCGGAACCCGCGATGGAAAGATCAGGTGGAGAAGGACTTGTCTTCACTTGGCGATTCCAATTGGCGTCAGTTGGCACAGAGGAGAAACGACTGGCGTGCTTTGCTGAACTCGGCCAAAATCGCTTGGGCGGTTACAGCGCCAAAAAATAAGATTTAGTTAAAACGATTTTGTAATTAAACAATAAATTTACGCTAAAAAATAACATTTTAAGACTTTTTACTATTTTCAAATTCGAAACGCTCTAGCTCCAACTCAAGCTGTCGCAGTTTAATTTGTTTTTTATTTTTTTTTTCATTATAACGATTGCCAATTTTAATTCGTTTACTTACATTTTTCGTTGTTCGCTAAAGTTTAAAATGTTCCTTTGATCATTTACATATATTTTTTTGTTTATTTTTTTTTCTATTCCACTGGCTTTTACTTGATCGGAATATTTCCGATAAAAAAATTCCGATACTCGGAATGCAGTACATCAAATTTCCGATAGAATTCCTGTTCGAAGTGGATCGAAATGTAGAACAAGGCGGAATCGAACACCAACAATTGGAAACAAATCCGATTCCGATTCGAATCCAATTGCAGAACAGGGCTGTATACCTCCGATTTGTGTTAACCGGACATCGAACAAACGGCCCGAAAGGTTCGTTTCCCGACACTTTTTGTTAGTAGTTTTACACGTTACTTTCCTATTCTTGATTTTCTGTGCGAACGACTTGATAATTGGGGCTACCGCTTCATAAGGCTTAATAATTTTTTTAGCTGACGGTGTTGTCCATTTTCTTCCATGTATGCTCTAAATTTCTTTTTATATGGAAGCAGCGTCAGCAAAAAAAGTGCATGCCTACTACGGTATCCGATGGATGCTATCCGCGCGGATATAATCCGATTCGCACTGTCTTGTGTACATTATTAAAAATCAACGCCAGTTTCTAGCGCCTTGAAACTTGCACTTTATCCTACCCCAATTGAATGGGCTTTTGTACACTTTAAACTTCTTAATAAAAAGTTTTAAAATTTTTGGCGAATTTTGGTAAATTTTTGTCAAGGTTCGAAATGTGGATTTATATCGCTAACGATATGGCGCTAGTTATATAAAGCGCTAGACTTTTATAAAAAAAAAAATATTACACATCGAATAAACAAAAGAAATATAGCCAAAACTGGTCAAAATAAAAAGTTTCTATTATTTCTTCCACCACTGTATAAAAGGTTACAAAGATGCCAAACAATCTCGTAATTTTAAAGGTATCTCGTTTCGAACTGATGACGATATGCACAAACTTCTTTAAGTAAGATGGGAATTAACTTCCGGTATCATTGCAATTTGATACTTTTTGGTATGGCGGCATTATTTTGAAATGAACATTTTTCTATTCGTCGCAGAGAGAACAAGTAAGAAAGTCTTAGTTCGGGCAGAGCCGAACATTAAATACCCGGCGCAAGTATTAAATATATGATTTTCACCTTTCCGAAACCTACCGCTAGATGGTAAGCGGGGGTGTATCAATTTTGAGTAAATTAGCGTCCTTAAATTTCGAAATATTGCAGTTTCAAGCATTTTTGAAATTTACCGTTATATGAAAAGCGGCCGTAATTTTAGTCCGATTTCAATAATTTTTAAAGTTTTGCTTTTATGTGGCAAGCACAATAACCATACCGAGTTTGGTACAAATTGCTAGAACGGTTAGCGAGATACATATATGTGCTCACAAGTGGGCGGTGCCACGCCCATTTTCCAAAATTTTATCATAAACATATTTCTTGGTAAATAATTGTTGCAACCACCAATTTTGAATAAATTAGCTTTAATATTTACTGATTTATCGAAGATTTTGTATTTCTCGAAATTACCGTTATATGGGATGTGGGCGTGGTTATTGTCCGATTTTAAAAATTTTCAGCCATTTGGTATGCTGTACCAGGACCAAGAACTGTGCCAAGTCTGGAAGAAATCGGTGGAGAGGTTGCCAAGATATACACATGTAACCATAAGTGGGCGTGGCTGCGCCCATTTTTCAAAAATTTATAATATTCTTATTTTTCGTCTGAAAATTATTGTAAATATCAATTTTGAGTGAATAATCTTCAGTAGTTACTAAAATATCGCAGTTTTCGTATTTCTGAAAATTACCGTTATATGGGAGGTAGGCGTGGTTATTGTCCGATTTCGCCCATTTTCAATACCATCCGTCCTACGCCCAAAAGAAGTTCACGTACCAAGTTTCGTTAAGATATCTCAATTTTTACTCGAGTTATCGTGCGCACAGACGGACGGACGGACAGACAGTCACCGCTTAATCGATTTCTCTTTTCATTCTGATCATTTATGTATACATTTGTCTATATCTATCTCGATTCGTTTTGCCTGTTACAAACAACCGTTATGTGAACAATGTTATAATACCCTTGTGCACAAGTGCGCTCGGGTATAAAAATTAAAGCTTATTTGACGTGACTAAATATTCCCAATTTTCTAGATATTTAGTATGTATATTAATGAACTTCTTTTCGATATAAACTAGAAATTCTATCAATATTTTTAATACTTATTAATGAAATAGTCATATAAACAAGCTATATAACGAAAATTTGGCGTTTTTAGTAATCAATGCTATGGAAGCTCGGGAAAAATGTATAATTTCCCAGTAGCGAAAATGGTCACCGGTGACATTGTCACTAATGAGGATTTAGTGACATCGTCGCACTTGCTGTGAATCCTAAACGACATATAGCTGACACTGTTGACAATGTCATGCAGGTGTACTCCTATCAAAGACTTATAACAGACAATGTCTTGCAGCGGTCACTTATAAAAAGTTCATTGCAGGATATTGTCGCTTGAATGTCATCAATGATCACTGCATGGCAAAGTCATACAGATGACATCAACGACGAAATTACCATTTATATGAAAAAGTCATGACCGACTTCCATACAAACGGAGCCCAAAGTCATTTAAGACGTAACTTTTCCGTACAAGACTCTTAAGTGACTAATGCATGACATTCGCTACGGGGTTGCGGTGTCTGTCACACTACCACATCAGTCGCAGATGGTTAAATAGCCTAATTAGTTAAATTTTAGTACTTATACAAATCATACTTTTTATTGAAAATTGTACTTCAGGAATGGGAAGATTTCCCTCGATATTTTTATATGTTGTGGTATAAAAAATAGTAGAATGATTATTAAAGCACTAAAGCATGAAGAAATAAAGAAGAGAGTATCCTGCTTTGGCAAAAAATAAAGCAAAATTAACAATGCTAAACAGACTACACTTTACACTGCGGCTTCTGTCACGATTTGAAGAATTGTCCGCCTTTTAGAATCATATGAAAATCCATTTTGTTTGAAAATTTCCGAGTCATAAAATGGTTTTAAATTAAATATATCTAATTGTTTTGCCCGCTCGGTAAGATCACGTTCCATTATTTCAACGTGAGTTGCGCTAGGTCCCTCTTTGCAGCGTATGTAGGCAAGCTGATCAAGCGTTAACTGGCGAAGAATGAAAAACAGTAGTTCAGAATGATCCTTCTGAAATGATAGATATTTCTGGAATGCCGCTCGCATTTTCTTCATTACACTGAACTTCTGTGCTTCGATAAAGCTTTCCAACATCATTCGTATAGCCATGCTTACATCGGATTCGGTAACATTCTCTCGTAAGTGCATACGTGCATGGGCCTCGGACATTCGAATCACGCTTTCAATGTGTCGTACAGTTATTGGCAGTGAACCAGTTGCAAATGACTCTTGTCTAAGTTGTGCGTACATCTTGGCTATTTTATCTTCATCAATGTTCTAGGAAGTGTAAAGAATTTATATGTAAGTAATAAATCAAATTGGTCATAAATAACTACCTACTGTAAGTTTAGGGCGAACGTTTTCTTTGGCGTAAATGATGTATTGTCGTAAAAGATCTTGTGGTATTTCAGACACTCCTGCCGTCTGGGTATCCTCTACAAATTCTTCGCAGGACGGGTGGTGTTTAATGTGTGAATTTACCACGAATTTTGCCAAATGCTGATCCTGCATGGGATCAAACTCATCCTTTACAACACATAGAATATCGAAACGTGACAAAATGGGTTCCGAAAGGTTTACATTTTCTGAGAAAGTCATCGATGGGTCATATCTGCCGCCGATCGGATTAGAAGCTGCAATAACAGTACATCGTGCTTGT
>NW_023458555.1:60181757-60193198 GCF_013731165.1 Rhagoletis pomonella | reverse complement strand
GTAGGTGCTTATAATACGGTATACATAAATGAGTTTGTAAAAGGGGGCGTGGCATATCCCATAGCCGTGAAATTTTTTTTCAGCTCTAACTTGGGAACCATAAGCCCTACAAACTTGAAATTTGGTATGCAGGCACAGCTATGGTAGGTGCTTATAGTAAGGTGTATATGAATGAGTTTATAAAAGGAGGCGTGGCACATCCCGTAGTGATGGAATTTTTTATCAGCTATAAATTCAAAAAACATAAGTCACTAGAACTTTAACTTTGGTATGCAGGCTTAGCTATTGTAGGTGCTTATAGTAGGCTGAAAATAAATGAGTTTGTAAAAGGGGCGTTGCACATCCCATAGGCGTGGAATTTTTTATCAGCTATAACTTCGGAACCATAAGCCCCACGAGCTTGAAATTTTGTATGCAGGTATAGATATGGTACGCGCTTAGAAAATGATATATATGAATGAGTTTTTAAAAGGAGGCGTGGCACATCCCATAGGCGTGGAAGTTTTTATCAGCTACAACTTTAAAATCATAAGTCACATGAAATTGAAATGTGGTATGCAGACATATCTTTGGTAAGTGTTTATAGTAAGATAAATATTAATGTGTTAATAAAAGGGGGCGTGTCAAATCCCATAGGTGTGGGATTCATAAATTGGGAACCAGTCGGCCGCTGTGGTGTAGTAGTAAGCAGTGCTCGCTTTCACTCATCAGCACCTGTGTTAAATCCTTGGCCAAAGCAACATCGCAAAAAAAATATAGAAAAAGGTTTTTTCTCAAAAGCGGTCGTCCCTCGGCAGGCAATGGCACACCTCTGCGTGTATTTCTGCCATGAAAACAGCTTCTCATAAAAATAAATCGCCATTCGGATTCGGCGTAAAACTGTAGGTCCCTCTGCTTTGTGTGTCAACATCAAGGCGCACTCAACAAGTCGGAGGAGAAGCTCGGCCAAACGCTAACATATGTGTAAGCGCCATCCTATTATTATTAAATTGGGAACCATAAGTCACATGAACCTCAAATTTTGTATGCAGACATATATAATGGGAGGTGTTTAGAATAAAGTATATATAAATATGTTTGTAAAAGGGGGATAAATATGTATTTAACTATTAGAGCACTTGGATATTTAAAACTGTGTTTTTTGAAACTTTACAGTCTTTAGACCATCTTGAAATGGAAAGATTAAATAATTTTATTGATACCGCGATGCTGTTAAACGAAACATGTGCATGTATAATGAATAAAACTTTTTCTGAAATAAGTATTCTACGGAAAAAATGCAGCAATATTAGGGGCCGGTTACTCAATGTTTGGTTAACACTTATCTCCGGTTAAACATAGTTATCGTTGTTACCGTCTCCCTGTTGAATACATGGAGTCGAAGAGGTCGACAACGATGTTTAAGCGCAGATTAGAGTTAACCAGACATTGAGTAACCGGCCCTAAAACAGCTACGCGAATAGGAAGCTAAGCAGAATGTACCTTAGTGGACTAATTTTAATTTAAAAATTCTATCATTACCTTAATCCATCTAATATTAATAATCGAACAAGAATTTTAGTACAGAAAGTGGTATTCAACATATGTTAGCTAAAGTACGATAAATCTCAAAGTATGGCCTATAAGGATGCCATAATTTAGAAAGAAAACAATAGTTTTTCTCCTCTAATTTATGCTGATCTGAATATTTGTATTGCTGTTTTATATTTTGATTAAATTACCCCGAACGACGTCGGGTGCTCTGCTAGTATACATATAAAAATTGAACTCTTCCTAAACGGCTCGACCGATCTTTATGAAATTTGTTGTGTTATGTATGGTAGGTATGAGAATCGGATGTAAAGTATATTTCATACCGCTAGGTGCAGGGGGCGTGGCACCTCCTATACAAATCAAATTTTTCATATTGCACATCTCTGGAAGTGTTCATGGTAGACTACTCAATATGGTATGGAGATATATGAAAACAGTCTTATACTCATGGAGAAAAATTGTGGTTATTGGAAAAGGGGGCGTGGCACCTCGCATACAAACCGAATTTTTCATACTGGTATGTACAAGATATATAAAATCAATCGCATAGCCATGAAGAAAAATTAAGGCTATTGGAACAAGGGGCGTGGCATTTTGAATACAAACCGAATTTTTCATACTGCATGTCTCCGGAAATGTTCATGGTAGAGTACTCGAACATGGAATGGAGGTATATGAAATTAGTCGCATAATCATGTAGAAAAATTGAAACAATTGAAAAAAGGGGCGTAGCACCCCGCATAAAAACCGAATTTTTCATACTGCATATCTTCAGCAATGTTCATGGTAGAGTATTCGAACATGGTATAGAGATATATGAAATCAATCCCATACTCTTAGAGAAAAATTGGGGCTATTTGAAAAGGGGGCATGGCGCCTTTGAAGCGCACTGAAACTATTACGTATCTTTGTATAAATATACACTTTTGCTAGGTTATTTCAGAATCCCAATGGAAATATGCCTTCCACACAACTACCAAACCGTAATATTAATAGATAAATGCGTCACTGAAAACCATGAACATGAACTGTTGGTGAAAATGTTGAATCAAATTATTGCTATACAATCAAGTAATAAAAGTTCGGGCGGAGCCCAACATTAAATACCCGGCGCAAGTATTCAATATATGTGTTTCACCTTTCCGAAAGCTATCGCTACATGGTAAGCCGGGGTGTATCAATTTTGAATAAATTGGAGACCTTAAATCAAGGAATGAAACCGATTCAAAATAACGTTCCGGTTTGGGTTTCGGTTTTGCCAAGTGTTTCGGTTTCGGTTTTGGTTTCGTTCTTCAAAATTTATTTCGGTTTTGGTTTCGGTTTCGTTCCGGTTTCGGTTTTTCACAGAAATTTTGTTGATATTATTTAAATCACAATGTCTTAAACGTTGAGGAAAGAAAATCGAAAATTACAGTTCACTGATAATATCAACACTAGGTTCTTTCCCTAACAATCCGGACCGGATTTGGTAATTAGAGAATAAGAGAAACATTTTCTTTCAAAAATGGAACAAAGTTCAGAAGTACGGAAACGCAAAAACCCACATTTCGTGCCCACAAGTCGATAAAGAGCTGATTCACGTTGTTCTTGTTTTTGTCACTTATACCATGTTCTGACCGACATCGGAAACATGTTTTCGTTTTAGGTTTTCGACCTAAAACTTGTGTTTTCGTCCATATAAAATCTGTTAAACGAAAACCAGTTTTCGCTGAAAACTACTTGAAAACTCACTTTCCACTCATTCCATTCGGTGTCTTCACTAGTTTTTTTCGATTATTTATCGAAGTGGAAGTCATATTTTATCATCTTTAATACGCCATTTCGGATTTATTGTTAATTGCCTGGCCAAAGTAAAATAAGAATGAAAGTTAAAGGTTGTAAATTAAAAGAAAATGAAGGAAAAATGTTTTGGTTGTCGGTCAGAACATGGTATTAAATGCAAACACTTGGAAATTGAATTTTGGTTTCACAAATTTGATTTTAAGTACATAGATTGAAAATACATCAACAGGCCATTCACTTTTCCTTAAAAGCACCAAGTAAATGCAGGCAACATGTAAACACAATACAGCTGATATGCACTTTGACACTTTATCCATTTTTACTCGGAGAAAATTTCGGGCTGTTTCGGGCAGGAAGAAGAATACACTTACGATCGAATACGCTCGAATTTTCGCTCTCTATTACCCATTTTGTTGAGTACAGGCATGATTTCTGGGCTATTTTGGGCACACGCGGGATCTCGCATTGCGTACGGGAAAGAAACTACTTAAATATAATTAATCGATTATCGATTCACAACAACAAAGTCATCAGCAGATTTTTGCGAAAAGTTACCTTGCCATACTTATTTACTACTTAACAAGAATTTTAGCAAAATGTTGCTGATCTTGGTTAAATAAATCATTTATTTCAAAGAAATTTGTATTTATTATTTTTGTAAATTTCTGGAAACCGATTGAAACCTGTGATTGAAATGGTTTCGGTATCGTTCCTTTTCAGGTCAAGATAACGGTTACGGTTTCGGTTTCGGTTTTGAAAAACGAAACGGTTTTAAACGGTTACGGTTTCGGTTTGGGTTTCGGTTTCATTCCTTGCCTTAAATTTCGAAATTTACCGTTATATGAAGAGCGGCCGTAATTTTAGTCCGATTTCAATAATTTTCAACATTTTGCTTTTATGTAGCAAGAACAATAACCATACCGAGTTTGGTACAAATTCATAGAACTGTGATCATAAGTGGGCGGTGCCAGGTCGATTTTCCAAATTTTTATCATAAACGTATTTCTTGGTAAAGAATTGTTGCAAGCATCAATTTTGAATAAATTACCTTTAATATTTACTGATTTATCGAAGATTTTGTATTTCTCTAAATTACCGTTATATGGGATGTGGGCGTGGTTATTGTCCGATTTTAAAAATAGTCGGCCATTTGGTGTGCTGTACCAAGGCCAACAACCGTGCCAAGTTTGGAAAAAACAGCCCTGTAGGACCTCGGAATAGACTTAGAGCACACCACAAACTAGACTGCAAGTGATTGTAACTAATCCAAAGTTTGGTCCAAGAACATGTAAAATTCTATTTACATTTAACATTGAATGTCCTAGGCTCGGACCAATTGTCCGCTTCTGCATTACATTGTAACCAATTTTGGGGGAAAAAAAACAAAAAAACTTGCGCCAGCTGCGATTCGAACCGGGGTTTTCAGATTTTTTAAGCGAATACTCTCTCTACATGCCAACGTCGCACATGAAAATTCTTTGACTAAGTACCTACATATCATATAATCGTTAATTATAACCATCGTCCGCTACTGCATGACATTGTAACCAATTTTAGAACAAAACTCGTACCTTATGCATTACATTCGGACCACTTTTAGTACACATGTTTTACATTACATTGCTTTAAATTTTTGGACTATCTTTGGTCTAGTTACAAAACTACTATACCTACGACTATATTTTTCGAGCAATTAGACCAATCTTTCCTTCAGGGTGGTACGGCGGTTACCAAGATATACACATGTAACCATAAGTGGGCGTGGCTACGCCCATTTTCCAAAAATTTACAATATTCTTATTTTTCGTCTAAAGTTTATTTTAAATATAAATTTTAAGTGAATAATCTTCAGTAGTTACTAAAATATCGCAGTTTTTGTATTTCTGAAAACTACCGTTATATGGGAAGTGGGCGTGGTTACGGTCCGATTTCGCCCATTTTCAATACCAACCTACACCACGCCACGTTGTTGGCAATAGTGTTTATACAAATATCGCTGGTGAAAATCTAAAGCTCGAACATTATGTAAGGCCCCTCTCTAAGCCAAAAGTCTTAGCCCATGTGCAGAATTACAAATTATATATTTAGTATACACATATGTATATATATGATTTTAAAAGATTCCCCTTTTTACAAGTTTTTATTTACTTTCACCTGTTCCGGTGTCTACAATCAAATATAATATTGAGTATTGATTTTTGTAAAGGTCGAGCTTTTGTTATGCAATTATCTGTTTATGCTTCTCAACGATAAAAGAAAAATACAAGTTTCACAATTTTTCGAAGTTCGAACATTTTTGAAATTGTTTAAATTTTAATTGTTTGGTCGAACTCCTCCTAAACGGCTTGACCGATCTTTATGAAATTTTTTGTGCATATATGGTAGGTATGGAATCGGATGTAAAGTATATTTCATACCGCTAGGTGCAGGGGCCTTGGCACCTCCCATACAAACCGAATTTTTCACACTTCTCTGGAAGTGTTCGTGGTAGAGTACTGAAAATAGGTACGGAGGTATATCAAATCAATCAAAGAGCCACGAAGAAAAGTTGTGGCTATTGGAAAAATGGGCGTGGCAAATCCCATGCATATACACTTTGTATGCATATACACTTATGCTAGGTTATTGAAGATGGCAATGGAAATCTGCCTTCTGAAAACCACCAAACCGTAATATTAGAAGATAAATGCGTCAATGAAAATCATGAACGTGAACTGTTGGTGAAAATATTAGACCAAAATGTTTCAATACAAAAAATTAATTTTGGGCGGGACGAAGTTCGCCGGGTCTGCTAGTTTTAATATAAAAACAAAATCAAAAAAATACCAAAAAATTAAAAAAAGTGAAGTCTAAATTCGTAGTGTAGCCTCCTCCTGTTGGACTTCGGAAACTATATTTTATGAAGGCTCACAACAAACGTATTTTTTGTGCCGGCCATATCCGATTTGCCATTTCGAATTTTTGAAATCTAACTTCAAATTCGTAATCAGTGACCCCCAAAACCCCCTATAAGATAAGATTTCGAATATTGGCCCTTTTTATCGTTTGCTGGCCCATATTGCATTGCCTAAATTTTCGACACGAATAGTGCATTAAAACGGAAGAACTTGGCAGCGCTGCATAGTTTTCGACGATTTTCGTTGTTTACTTATTACAGCACGACAGTAGACAATGCCAATGTTGTCGAGTCGTACAATTGAGCCTAATTTACGACTTACGCAATGAGGCTGAATATTCCTATTTTTCGCCTAAAAGTCATTGCAAATATCAACTTTGAGTGAATAGTCTTCAGTAGTTATTGAAGTATCACAGTTTTCGTATTTCTAAAAACTACCGTTATATGGGAGTTAGGCGTGGTTATTGTCCATTTTCAATACCATCCGTCCTACGCTCAAAAGAAGTACACATACCAAGTTTCGTTAAGATATCTCAATTTTTACTCGAGTTATCGTGCGGCAGACAGTCACCGCTCCATCGCTTTCTTTTTTTCTTTTTGAGCATTTATGTATACATTTGTCTATATCTATCTTGATTCGTTTTTGGCTGTTGAAAACAACCATTATGTAAACAAAGTTATAATACCCTTGCAAGTGCGCTCGGGTATAAAAAAATCAAATCAGCTGCTCTACTGATACTACCTGTTTAATGTGCCTTGGCGATTTCGTTTCTTCCAAAAAATGTTGACCTTCCACGGTGTAAAACTTGTTTATGTTACACTCAACCCTCTAAAAGGGCGTGTTTTTGCCTCTTGTCCTTGTCCAGCTCAAGTACTTCATAATATTGTTGTTTTAAGCAACCATCTGAATTTTGGGCAACCTTCTCTCCAGGCGAAACATTTTAAGGTACGAATACTAAATTTTAGCACCGTTTGCCTTTATTTTAGAACCGAAAACGAAAAGAGAAAGGGGCAATCAAAAGGCGACCGTTTTTGGTATAAACGAAGACACCATTACGAACACGTGCGCAAGCAAGATCGTTAACTCGTTAATGTTCGCCGTTAAGCGTTAATAAATTAAATTAAATTATGAAAGAGCACATACGTTTTCTTACCTATAATCAATTTAAACCGTTGATGGGCGCCTTCTTGCCCGCGAGCAAAGCTCTTTCAAGCCTTTTATACATTTTGAATAGGCGTGTGCAGAGTAAAAGCTCTATCTGCCCGTCGCTAATTTAAACTTTGATTTATTAATACAAAAAATAATAATTGGGTGGCTTTTTATGATTTAGAACTATATTTATTAAATAGACTTTAAGTCTAGTTAAGACATTTTTTCTCTACAAACAAAAAACGGAATACATAGCCTACGCAGAAAGGAGTTAGTGCAAAAATACTGTGGACACCGGAGGTTGAGTTATATGCATAAGAAATGTTATACACTTTTGACAAAAGAAGGGGGGCCTTCTTCTCAGAGGAGAATTCTACGTCCCAGTAGATAATTTAGGAGTTAAAAGCCTTTCCAAAAGGCCTTCCTGAGAGTCAAGAGGCCTTCCTCTCTACATTCCTTTATCCTTTCTTTTTTGTATGGAGTGGCAAAAATTGAAGGGCTTTTTCTTTCGCTACTTCTGGAAGGCCTTCCAGAAGGGCTTTTATAGGACGTACTTCAGAAAGCCTTTTGGAGGAGTTCTTCTAAAGTTGCTTCTTTAGTTTATAAAAATCATACAGCTTTGAAGTATTTGCTTAAGGTTTACATCAAATATGTGCTATTGCAACTTAAAATATTTGTTTAAATTAATTTCTAATTTTAAATAATATAAATTTATGCATTCGCGTAAATTGTAAATGGATAATCCCTTCTAGAAGGCATGAAAGGAAGTACTTTTTTCAGCCCTTCTTGGGTAGGCCTCTTAGAATGGCTTTACTTAAGAAGGCCTATCTAAATTATCTTCTGGGGTAGTAAGGGTTATAATCCCTAAGCGCGGGCGAATCACGCCTACCCAGAAAGGAATTCTACGCAAAAATACTGTGGACGCAAGTGAAAATTTTGGGCCGAGGCGGTCAGGGGTTTGCTTTTTTGTCAATGGCGGTTGATGTCATGTCCAAAAAGCTGTTTTGGAGGTGCCACGCCCACCCCACCTTCGCCAACCGCCGCTTCAACGACAGCCCTTATAGAAAAGTTTCCGAACTATACTTGCTTCAAAAACCTCTATCGACGTCCATGGTCAAAATATGTTTCCCTGTTTATCGTAATCGCACGAAGCGTTTTCTCTAGTTTTCAAAATTTTTTTATTTCGGAAAAAATTGCACTTACATATTTATATACATATACTAGTGGTTAAAAAAAAATTTCTTTTGGAAATTCATAAACGCTACCTCAAATTATTGTTATTCGTGATAAAAAAAAGAAAAACGTGTTTTTTTATTTTGAAAAACAAGTTTTCTTAGAGGTCACGCTGGTCGGTTTTTTTATAAAAAAAGCTGATGTTCTCAATTTTTTAGTTTCTTGACATGTTAAAATGCAGCTAAAAATTTGTTTTTTACATATAATTACTCTGGTATTACTGGGGAACATTCCCTTAATTATATACCTGTCTTAGGCAGTTAGAATGGGCCTAGAAGAGACTAGTAAAATTAAAACGTTGATACTGAACGATTTACGCATTGTCATGGGTTGAAGCTTGTTACCAGGGGGTTTCTGGAGTTGCTAATTAGGGCGGATCCAAAAAGGCGGTCCATTATTTTTAAAAATGATTAGATTTGTTCGAAACTCGACACTCGAGCGTTTTTGTGGTCGCCGATTACGAATCTGAAGTCAATTTTTTTTAATTCAAAATGGCGGATCCAATATGGCGATTAAATTAAAAAAAGTACTAAAATTAAAACGTTGATACTGAACGTTTTAAACAATGTCAAGGGTTAAAAAATGTTTCCAGTGGGTTTCTGGGGTTGCTGATTATGAATCTGATGTCAGATTTTCAAAATTCAAAATGGTGGTTAAGAGTTTCAAACAAATCCAATCATTTTTTTTTAAGTTAGGCGCCATTTTGGATCCCCCATTTTTAAGATCAGATCCCTAACTAGCAACCCCAAAAACACCCTGGTAACAAGTTCCAACCCATGACAATGCGTAAATCGTTCAGTACCAACGTTTTAATTTAATAAGTGTTTTTTCCAGAGCATATTTTCGGGAACTAGACCCATTCTAATTGTCCAAGACAGGTGTGTAATTAAGGGAAAGTTCCCCAATAATACCAAAGTAATTATATGTAAAAACCCCATTTTTAGCAGCATTTTAACATGTCAAGAAAATAAAAAAATTGAGAACAATCAGCGTTTTTATAAAAAACCAACCAGCGCGACCTCTAAGAATTTTATTTTTTTTTTTTTTATAAAAAATGCATGTCTTTTTTTATACAAAAACAATATTCTGATGTAACGTTTGTGAATTTCCACAAAGAGCGTTTTTATGAACCTCACCAAATTATACCTATGATAATTTTGTGCAAAGGGATCGACATGTAAATTAAATTTGCTACATTCATGATAAGAATATTAAAAAAATTAAAATAAAATTAAATAAAAAAAATATTTGTATAATGGCTACATTTCTGTATCTGGTCTGATTACTTACCGAAAAAGGGCCGGCACTTTGACACTCAGGACAGGAGCCAGGTTTAACTTCTGTATTCTGTGACTGTACAAAGGGCCCCAAAACGTAGCCACACTTCACACAATCGTATTTGATGACTGAAAGTTGAGGTAACACACCCGTTGTAGCTGTTACCACGCCCAAAGTACGCACCAGCTGGTTCAGATGGAGTTTCCGGAAAGTCCGTAACTCTTCTATAAGAGGCAATTCTGATATACGAACATGAATTTCTGTTGTAACACGTTCATATGTTGGAAATATTGATAAGACCATGTCTTTAGCCACCTTGTCGAAGATTTCTAGCATTTGAAAAGGTGCTTCAGGTAGGAAGTACGCAAGTACATGCTCTTTATTTGCCAAATCCGTGTAGGATACAACAAATGAAGATTTATTCTGTTCGCACATGCGTCGAATACGGTCCCGGTATGTGTACATACCACGTTCATCAACAAAGGTGCGCAAAAAAGACTGAAAGCGATTGGCGATTTCTGTTCGTGGTCCAAGCATACTAACCCATTCTTTTGTAGAATGGCCTTTAGTATCTTCCAAATTTTCTATCGATTCAATCATTTCCGCGTCTTCCATTTCACCTTCAGCAGCTTTCTCAGCGGCACGACGCTTTGCCCGCGGTCCAACATCGTCATCTTCGTCACTTTGGTCAAAGCCTAAATCTCTATCATCTCGATGTATACCAAGTGCACGGTCACGCTTTCGCATTTCCGCCTCAGCAGCCTGTCGTTCGCCCTGTGACATCTCCGAGAAGTCATCCTCATCATCCAGCATCGCTGGATCATAGTGATCCAATTCAGGCATCGGACGATAGTCGTTCTCCATGTTATCACCGAACAACTCTTCTCCATCTTCTTCCTCTTCTCGAATAGTCTGATCTCCAAGGATTTCGTCTTCATTCTCAAATGGTTCGAAGTCACCAACTGGGGAAGTCATAGCCGCACGCAAATCACGCCGATCGGCGGCATCACTCGGAGTTGCTGGAGGTGGTGAACTCACTTGGTCCTGCAGTGAAAGTATTTTATTAAATATTTTAGGCCACAAAAATTTTCCTTACCGCCATTTATTTTGGTGTTTTTTGTTTAGTATTGCTAACAGTAAATAAATCCGAAAAACTCTTCAATATAAAAAACAGAACGCAAACAATCGCCCGTCGTTGTGTTTTCACGAGAAGTAACTTTTGGCGCGATTTATGACAGCAAATAATTAGGTTTGTAAGTAACCAATAGTCAGTACTAATTTGTACTGGAACCAGTGTTGCCAAGTCTTCCCCATTAGAACACATCCCTCTTGGTCTGAAAAACGTCATTTTCTACCAAAAACGTCTTTTTCAAATGTATGCACAAAGAATTGTTCTTATTAAACATTCATTGTATACAAAGGTACATATGCACGTAAGGTATATTAAAATGTCATTTGCTCACATTTAAAATTCATTCTAAACTGGTTTGAGATCGTTAATATAAAATCACTTTATACATACTGTTACGATTATCCTTGAACCCTCGTCCGGATTACCCAAATATACTC
>NW_023458555.1:60178595-60181657 GCF_013731165.1 Rhagoletis pomonella | reverse complement strand
GACAGCTGGTTCTACGTACCGGAATGACTCGGGTTTTACCCGACCAAGGGCATAGCATAGTAGCATAGTGCTGCATTTGCTACGTATTCTTCTACTCAGGGCTGGCATCGAGTCAAACCCAGGGCCATAAACTTACACCTGCTGTGTATGCCAGAAACGACTACACCACACCACAACTCCACCTCAGTCAAGTGCTATGCTTGCGACCACCACAGGGCGGAAAACCTCCACAACAGCGCACACAGCCAATGGCGCAAAGCCACACACATCCCTCACACCCCGCATAACAACAAGTCTTCCGAACCACATGAAGCTCCTACAATTTAGCTGTAACGGACTTCAGAGCAAGATCGGGGAGATAACCGTCTTCATGGCAAAGCATGATATATTGATAGCTGCGGTCCAAGAGACGAAGCTGCACAGCAATTCAACATTGTTGAATTTTGCCCGCGAGGTAATGGTGGTGGCTTAGCGTTCATCACGCACCACACCGTGCAGTATCGTCTTATTGAAGCAGGGGTCGACCGCACGGATACCACCCTAGAATGTCAGGGCATTGTTATTCCGTCAGGCGATGTTGAGCTGGAAATATTTAACGTGCACCCCCTGTGACTTGCTGCCCGGCAGGATATCACCCTGATATAGCCGCCCCCCTCAGAGGTGAAAACCGTATGGTAGCAGGTGACTTTAATGCGCACCACGATCTTTGGCATTCAAGCCTGTAAAACAATCGTAAGGGAACAGATTTGACTGAGCAGATTCGACATTCTGCACAATGAACGACGACGCACCCACTAGGATTATGGGCAGCTGCTGCAACTCGCCAGGCATAACAATAGTCAGCGCTGGTCTGATAAACAGCGTATCATGGCGACCTATGCTGACTTTGGCATCAGACCATCTGCCCATAGTCATCTCGATCGATAAACCAACTTCGCATCCGCGGAATTTACTGAGAACACCTTCGCTGCACTCCCCACACCAACCGACGTCCACCTTGGTGAACGTAAGTTCCGCAGGGTTGTCACTGCTGCTGCAGCTCGCTTCGTACCGGCAGGATGCATTATGGACCTCCGTCCAAAGTTCCCTGCTGAAGCGGCTATTCTAGCCGATGAGCGTGACAACCTTCGTCAGGCCGATCCCGGAAATCCCCGTCTCAGGGATCTCAAAGCGGAAATTCGGTAGCTTGTGAACGTACATAAGCGGAAAAAGTGGGAAGAGCATCTGACGACTTGCACCTTCACCTCTGGTGTGAGTAAGCTTTGGTCAACAGTGAGGTCACTGTCCAATCCGACGAAACACGACGACAGGGTCGAATTTCTTTCGGCGGTGGTTCAGATTTATATCTGGCCAAGGACTGACACTCCAGCAACACTCCCTAAAAAGTCTTTGGGGAATTTGTATGCTGCTACAACAACAACAACAACAGCAGTGCAACTACATTTCCCGCTCATTAAATACCGCCGCCGAAGAAGTAGTCGGATTTCAGCGAGCCCGAAAGAACAACTGGTACGATGAGGAGTGTCAGGAAGCTGCAGAGAAAAAAGATGCCGCCTACAGGGCCACGCTGCGATCTGAACGGAACTGAAGAAGGAAGCGAGACGTATTTGCCGCAATAAGAAGAAAGAAGCCGAAATGCGTGAGTGCGAACAGCTTGAGATGCTGGTCGACAGGAAAAAATGCTCGAAAATTTTACCAGAGGGTTAGGCGTTTTACGGAAGGTTTCAAGACCAGGGCGAATTCCTGTAAAAAAAACAATGGCGACCTAGTGACCGATGTCCAGAATGTACTTAAATTACTCATATAGAGAACGTTTTAAAATTGATATTAATGATTATTTTACTATCAAATAATTTTCTCATATGTTGTTATCCTGTATATACATATAAATTTTAAGACTAATTTTTGTATAACGTGTTATTTTTGTCCTGATTATCTGTGAGGACAGTGTCCGGTAGATAATTAAACAAATAAAGAAACACTTTTCTACCCTACTGAATGGTAGACGCGCTGAAAGTACCGGAGAACATGAAACCGAGCCCAGTCGATGACGATGGAGTCAATGTCCCACCGCCTGGCTATGACGAGGTGCGAGTAGCGATTACGCGGCTGAAAAATAACAAAGCGGCTGGAGCTGACGGCCTGCCAACCGAGCTATTCAAGTACGGCGGCGAAGAGCTGATAAGGTGCATGCATCAACTCGATGTGGTCAGATGAACGCATGCCCGACGACTGGAATTTAAGTGTGTTCTGCCCAATCCACAAAAAAGGCGATCCCGCCATACTCGCCAACTACCGCAGGATCAGCCTTCTAAGCATAGGTTACAAGGTCTTATCGAATGTATGGTGTGAAAGATTGAGGCCCACCGTCAACGTACTGATTGGGCCTTATCAGTGTGGCTTTAGACCTAAAAAATCCACCATTGACCAGGTATTCACAATACGCCAAATCTTGGAAAAGACCCGCGAGAATAGGATCGACACACACCACCTAATTGTCGATTTCATAGCTCCATTTGACAGCACGAAAGGAAGTTTAAATTTATGCCGCGATGTCTGAATTTGGTATGACCGCGAAAATAATACGGCTGTGTAAAATGACGTTGAGCAATACAACCAGCTCCGTCAGAATTGGGAAGGACCTCTCCGTGCCGTTTGCTACTTAACGAGGTTTCAGACAAGGTGGCTGACTGCCTTTCGTGATTTCTTTAATATAATATTGGAGAAGATAATAAGAGCCGCAGAACTGAATCGCTCTGGCTCAATACTTTACAGGAGCGTACAATTGCAATTGACGACATCGACATTATCGGTAAAAACAAAAGCTACGTCAGTTCTGCCTTCTCGGGATTAGATAGAGAAGCAAAGCGAATGGGGCTGGTGGTGAACGAGGACAAAACGAAGTACCTCCTGTCTTCACACAAACAGTCAGAGCATACGCGTCTTGACACCTACGTCACTGTTGACAGCTACAAGTTTGAAAAAGTAGACTACTTCGTTTATTTGGGCCCGGTATGAACACCAATAATATGTAATGTAAGCCTTGAAATCCAACGGAGAAT
>NW_023458555.1:60176539-60178495 GCF_013731165.1 Rhagoletis pomonella | reverse complement strand
TGACACGGAAAAATCTAAATTCCGCAGATTTCTGCGCTACGGGCTACAACTACAGAAAAATTCTGCGGTGTTGAGTTTTCATTTACATGGCGCTTCGGTAAGACAGATCGTGTCAGCTGACTCGGGTTTACGTACCGGTAGGTTTACGTTCTTGACTAATTTCAGCTTTAGATTTTTCCGTGTCTGCTGATTTCTTCCTTCTATAGATGGTTGCCACTTCGTCAGTTTCGCAGATGGTAAAAAGTTATAATTTCGTATTCAAAATACGTTTAAAATATTTGAATTTTACTATTGAATAAGGTTTTTGTTGAAAACTAAGTAGTTTATATTTAGGTACGATATATTATAGCACGCGAAATTGTAGTTGAACAGGTAAGTTTATGAAAAGGCATTGATGAGCGGCAACACTGTAGTAAGCAACACTGAGGGTTCCAGTAATCGACAAAATTCTGCGTGTACAGACTGCGTTTAAGTATACGTTCTGCGTTCTTGACTAATTTCAGCTTTAGCATGATGCAATTATTGTATCATGACCAATTAGAACAGATCTGACCGGCTGAGAAGCAGCCATTTGTAATAGCAATTGAGAAAAAAGTGTGTGACGTTCGTAATTTTGAAGTTTGCTATTTCTGTTTTGTTTCTTTCTTTATGTGTATTTTGTCGGTGGTTTATTTCAGCGACTTTTAAGTGATTTTTTGTGCAAATGTAATTAAAATGAAGTGCGCTGTGATTGGATGCGAAAACACGTACAAAAATAATAAATTGGTTAGCACAAACACGTGCACAGCATTGCTTGCATTTTTTCTTATGTTTCGTCTTCATATTCTTTGCTTACTTTTCACGGAAAATAACACGGCGCCGAAATTACAAACGTCAGCCAGAAAATTACATTTTTCTTTTGCTTCATCTTGTCAGATCTTGTGTAGTTGGATCATGGCTTTCCTTTATGGCCTTTCGTTAAAGGGGCGCTGGGCGAAAGGTAAGTGGGCCCACCTTTTTGGAGAGGGAATAAACCGCCATTGACAAAAATGCAACCCCCGACCACCTAGGTCCCCTATGGTTCCCTACCCCTTACAAAAATTGCCAAAAATCACAATTTTCATTTGCGTTTATTCGATTGAAAAATTTTAAATATTCATTTGCACAATACATTTTTATATACACATTTTTATAAAATACCCAGTAACCATAATAGACATCACTGGGGCGGCAGCCCTAGGTTTACCACACAGAAAGGGAATTCTAGTTACCTCATCCTTTCCCAAGGTTACATCACTGGGGCGGTAGCCCCAGTTAGGTCACACAGAAAGGAGAATTCTACGCAGTAAGGGTTATAATCCCTAAGCGCGGCCGGTTGGAATTCTACGCAAAAATGCTGTGGACGCAAGTAAAAATTGCGATTTTTGGCAATTTTTCTAAGGGGCCGTAGGGAACCATAGGGGGCCTAAGGTGGTCGGGGGTTGCCTTTTTGTCAATGGCGGTTCATGCCCTCTGCAAAAAGGTAGGTTGGAAGTGTCAGGCCCACTCCCCCTTCGCCCACCGCACCTTTAACCAACGGCCATAATGGAAAGTCTCCCAACAACAACATTTACCGTTGGTATGAACTCATCGTGTCATCAATATCTTCTTTATCTTTTCATATTCGTATGTATATTGTGGCGAATACTGCGGCAACACAAAGCGAACAACGAGAAATAGGCAGAATGTTCGAAGAATGACGTAGAATGTTCCACAAAGAGAAACGTCAAGTTGGATGAACACTGCGAACAGCGAGAGAAAGAGAATGAGCGATAAACTTCAGAACGTTCTAGAGTTGCCATAAGTGTGAGCGCAGGTATATAAGAGCCACGACACAGCGGAGTAGGGACAGTTACGAGTTGCAAGTCGGCAAGCTACCAGTAAAGTTACGAGTTACAAGTCAGCAAGCTACAAGTAAAGTGAGCAGAGAAGCGAATT
>NW_023458555.1:60173282-60176439 GCF_013731165.1 Rhagoletis pomonella | reverse complement strand
ATATTTTCTACCAATTTTGGTAACAATTTACCGAAGTGGCAACCCTGGATAGAAATAACAACCATATTCTGTTGCCCTCACAAAAATCACCACACTCACTATTGTGAGGTTTCTGACTATTGTGAGGTTATCCCTATGCTGGCGTAAATTCGAAAGCTCAAACGCTCACCATTGTCAGAAAATTTATGATGTACGAATGAGACCCTCACAAGAGAAAAACAGCCGATTTTTATTGAGCAATTGAATAATGTTTTGTTAATTTTCGGTCGCTATCAGTGCTTATGTTAATTTTTTTTTTAACTAAAAGTATATTCAGTAATGACGGGAGTTATTGCTTCTTTTTGCGGCAGTTTCGGAAGAGGCATACTATTTCATTTCCATACAAACTTTTGCACCAAATTGTGGATTGCAAACTGTGTGAAGTACTGGAGCTACACCTGCTTTGTTATTTCTTTTTGAATTCGCCTAGAAAATAAATAAAATCGGTAACTATCAAAAAAATAAACAAATTGCAAAAATATTTACTTTTCCTGTTGTTCAGCATCCATCTTTTGTATTTATTTTATTTACGAACCAGCTGTTAGACAGCAAAATGCTTTTCACCTCGTGTGGTGATTTTGTTGAGCTTTTTTCTTATGAGGTGTGGGCAAGAATAACCTCACAAAATAGACCTCACAAGAAATCTCACAAATTTTTGCTCACAACTCAGTTGTGAGGTTTTATTAGAATAGGGCTGTAAATCTATCGCCACGAAACGCCGCCGAGCGAACTTCGCATTTCGCTTTGGCTGTATTCAATTTCGTATGCCGGCGGGTGTTCTAATTTTGACAGCGGTAATTTCGCTATGGTGAGTTCGCCGGCATTGTGTTTCCACGGTGAGTCTGCTTGCAGATTTCACCAAGGTAACTTTATGTTCGGCTGTGGGTGGTTTTTCTTAGTAATTTTAGCACGCATCCCCAAAGCAAAAAGTGTTGTGTTTTTCTTAGAATGGTGTTTGCATGCATTTGCGACGATTCAAACACAAAATAGTGCGACCCTATATAAGAACTAGAGTTTATTGTTCAAAGAACTTTCAACAAGCCGCAATATCCGTTATGCGGTTATGCCTACGTATTTTTAATATAAGCAAACTGTATTTTCCAAGCCGTGTCAATTTAAAAAAAATATATAAAATGAGCTGCTTGCTGACCAGCGTTCAATAATTTTGTAATAAGTTCCACGATTTTTATAAAAAAGTGCACAAATTGCATGCCATATTTTTTCTATATAAAGAAATCGTTATAGAAATTTAAATGCTGGTTTATACGCAAAAATACTTAATGAATAATATTTATAAGTTATATTCTATTTTTAGCACTTAATTCCTATTTATATGAAAATAATAAAATCTAAACACCGAAATCATCTGGCCGGCCAGCATTTCAAAGATTAGATTCCAATAAAATTGTGTCCAGGTATTAAACAAATGAGTTAAACCTATTTAATTTTTTTCAATTTTACAAGTTTTAAATTTTTCGTACGGAAAAGTTTCTATAAACTAGCTACTAAAAACTTCCACGATTCATTATTTCACTATACATATAAGCAAAATAGGGCAAAAGACACACATGTACGAAAAATACCAGTTTGTCGATGTTCAGACACGAAAACTTTTGTTGCGGAAACTCGAAGCTTGTAAGGGAGAGAGCGACGAGGAAAAGGGACGGGTACCGAGTCGCCCGTACTCGGGAAACACGCTTTGTGCTCTCGTTCGTCTGAGTAATTCAAGTTGGCGGTTCACAGCTGACAACAATAAGTAGTACATTTATAAAAACGTGGCAACCATAACTGAGCGCGACGCACCATTTCCACGACAAATCAGATTGTGTTGGTGTGCCCAGCACTGATTTAGACCAGTGGTGCACAGCGCTGGCAGAGCTTCCAATACAAGCGCAAAATTTTTGTCTCAGTATGTGTGTACTCAAAAAAACAACTTGCGCATGAGTAGTGATGTTCCGATACCAGTACTTAGAAGTATATACTCGAGTACCTCTACCAAGTACCGAGTATTTTTTGTACTTCGATACGCGCGTGCAAGTACTTCATGGGTATCGAGTACAAAGTGCAAGTATTTACTTGTTTGCTAAATTTGGGAAAATCAACTGAAAATAGTCTGTGTTGTAGTTTCTGAAAAAAAGATTAACCACTTTGTCTTGCTAGGCTGAGAACTAAAATAACGCTTGGAAATGGAAAACAAAAGTCGTAATTAGCGCAGGATGTGGAGCCAGCGTGCGATTTTCGTCAGCATCGTCTAGAATTCATTTTGAAACAGAAGAATCAAACACAAGTAAGCGATTAGCTTTCTTATTACTTAACAACTCCTGTTTCAGCAGTTTCAAGCAGCCCCATTTCGAAATAGGTGGATATCAAAAGGCATTTTTCCGCTCTTCAAAAGCCTTTCTCCACTGTATGTTGTTATATTGTAAACGGTCGTTGAAATAAAATTTCTCGACTGAGTAAATACTTTCGAGTACAAGTAGAATCGAGTATTCCCTAACGATACTTTGAGTAGCATCGAGTATTCTTTTCGATACTTTTAATGAGTACAGGCATCGAGTACATGGTGGTATCGGACGAACACTACGCATGAGCCACAGTATATACAGTAATAAACCTTTTCGCAGTTTTTCACCAATTGGTCCTTGAGGAGTACTTTTGGGTTGTGTGCAGCGTTTTCGTTTTGCGCGCACGGCAACACTTACTGTGGGGAATTTCGCCTCATGATTAGAAAAAGGTCCTTTCGAGGATAAAATATATATAATTGTGTTATTTATGAACAAAATTTAGGTTAAGTACAGTATCAATGCTTAATTAAGAATAATATCAATAGTTAATAATTAACGCTTATGTTTCTATAAACTGGAAACTCACGTTGTACATATATTAAAGAACGTGAATTTATCAAGGAAAACTCTAAATTTCCGAATATATTGAAGTATTTATTCCAAAACAAAAAAAGGGTTTGCTTAGTTATAGAGATTTCAATGCCTGCCAGCGCATCCGCCCAGACAGCTCATTAAGCACACCCAAGTTTGAGCGGAAGTCATCAAAAAAAACTTAACATCAAAGTTTAGAATGTCACAAATATGAATCATACACAAATACAATAGCAATTGCT
>NW_023458555.1:60171012-60173182 GCF_013731165.1 Rhagoletis pomonella | reverse complement strand
TTTTTTTTTGGCAAGAGAACAGGCTTTAATACAAAGGAAAAAAATTACAAAGGAAGTCCCTTGGAGCAATAGATATATTGGATCTGACCGCCGAGACAAGACCAGATGTGAAGGGTTTCAAAAGGCACATGAAATCGTTTGAATGTATTTTGAAGACCTCTATTTGCCTCAAAATTCTAATCGCAATTGACAACAGGAGTCAAAATTTACGAGCCAGAGATGCCGCAATTGATGTGAACATCTTAAAGATTTGAGAAATCAGTGGTCATTTACTCTGCAGGAATGCAAAACGGTAAATGGAAATGTTGGCTCTAATGCTGTGTTCCAAGACAAACGGCATAGACAGAGAAAACTCAGTGACAAATTAGTTCAAGAATGCAAGGACTGGAATAATGAGAAGAGATCTTCTACTACTTCTATTGGAACATGAAAAAATTGTTAATTTAATTGTATTTTTTGAACTACCTTCAGCCAAAGGAAGAAACTCTGAAAAGGCAAGCAGCATCCTTCTGTGAAACTTACTTATTATCGCTTTTATTTTAAAATAATACCTTTCAAAACAGTAAGCAAATCTAGGATCCCAACATTTGCCTCCGTTCCAAAATTTAAACAAGTGAAGATGGACGCATTATTCGCTGGTATCTACGTATCACTCCGAATGTCATCGTAGATTTGCCGACGAAGAGAGCTGAGAGAGATCTATCAGTATGTATATGTTTTACATGTGTTAATGTATATGTATGTTACACAGGCAATACACAAAATTTCCTATGACGTCATATTTCTGTCAAAATTTTCAAGAGAGAGCTAGCGGTATCACCGCCTTACCGATTTTGGTCGAGTCCAAAACAGCACGCCAGTCGTTTCTCTTCTGAGCCAACGAACCTTGTCTGAACGGCTCGGAGAGGTCCTTGGTGTCAGACGGCTTGGAGGGTGCTTCCCAATTCTGATGGAGCAAGTGGTATTGCTCAACCTTATTTTACGTTTCGCGGGGATGCCGAATTCAGACATCGCAGCATATAGGCAACATTTTTTAGTGCTATCGAAAGCGGCTTTGAAGTCGACAAGTAAGTGGTGAGTGTCGACCCTTTTCTCTCTGGTCTTTTCCAAGATTTGGCGTATCGTGAATATCTGGTTTATGGTGGATTTGGCAGTTCTAAGGCCACGCTGATAAGGCCCAATCAGTTCGTTGACGGTGTGCCTCAGTATTTCGCACAATACACCCGATAAGACCTTGTAACCTAGCTTAGTAGGCTTATCCCGCGGTAGTTGGCGCTTATGGCGGGGTCGCCTTTTTTGTGGATTGGGCAGAGCTGAAATCCGACTATTTCTTCGGCGGCGGTACTTAATGAGCGAGAAATGTGGTTCCACTGGAGCAGGAGTGAGAGTCGAGTGGCGATTAAATTGGCCGTCTGTTGTGATTGCGGCATTTCTACGTTAAGCCTTCCTTGGGCGCACCTTTTTTGCAGCACAGGTGCGTATCTTGGATGCAACAAGATAGTGGTCTGAGTCGATGTTTGGCCCTCGCAATGTACGTACGTCGAAAGCACTGGAAGCGTGCCTTCCGTCCATCACAAAATGATCGATTTGGTTTCTCGTTTTTCGATCTGGAGACAGCCACGTAGCTTGATGGATCCTTCTATACATACTTCGGACCTGGCTGAAGTCGATCAGCCTCAGTCCGTTATCGGTCGTACGTCGTGGAGACGGAATTTTCCGACAGTGCAGTGCCCACCTTGGCATTTAAATCGCCAAGCATGACTTTTATATCGTGTCGGGGGCTGCGCTCATATGTGCGCTCCAAGCGCTGATAGAAGTATAAAAGAGATCCTTAGACGCCTCGTCGTTCTTTTCCACGGACAGATGAGCGCGATGTTGAAGAATCTAGCTGAAGAATTGAAGCGAGGTAGTCTCTCTCTTATAACAAATCCAACACAGAATTTGCGCTCCTGTACGTGGCCGCTGTAGTAGACGTCGCAAGGCTCCACGCTTACCTTGCCTTGCCCAATGTAACGCATTGCTTGGGTGGCGGTGATGTCAGCCTTTGTCTTCCCGAGGACATCAACTAGCCGGGCAGAGGCACCTTTCCCATCCGATCATAGTCCGACAGCCCTTTATACTTTTGCCGTGGTTGTCATCAAAAGTAGAGAATCTTATCTGAGGTTTTTTT
>NW_023458555.1:60164157-60170912 GCF_013731165.1 Rhagoletis pomonella | reverse complement strand
TCCCTTAATTTGATAAAATACTTCTTCCTAGTTACGACTTAGTTGCAACTGCAGCCGAAACTAGAGTTGTCAAACTATCGATAGCACTATCGATAGTATTGATAGTTTCAAGTTTTTTAGACTATCAATACTCATTGATAGTTTTTTCTTATACTATCAAAAATATCGATAGTTTAGTAGGACTATCGATCATCTCTCCCAATTTTTTTGAAATTATACATACATATGTTAAGCGTAAATCCTGTTTTTTTTTGTAAAACTTGTGTTTCTTTTTGAAATTTCTAAAAAGAGAAGTATTTTGGCTAAGCAGTTACTTAATTTTGAATGATTATAACTTGTATAGGATAATACTTATTTCACTATGATCCTGTAAAAACAAAGCAACCTAACTGATAGTGCTATCGATAGTTTTGCTTTTTTCGAGACTATCGTGAATATTGTAAGTTTTTCTGAAAACTATCAAAACTATCGATGGTGTGACTATCGATAGTTTGACACCTCTAGCCGAAACTAAGTTAGTACTTAGCCAGAAAAGTCAAAACTAATAGGGAATTTACATGATTCAACTTTCACAGGCGATTAGTTGAACGAAAGTAGGCAGCCGACCAACTTCATTGGAAGCGATTAGTTGAAAGGCCGTTTACACTAGGCGATTGTTGCATTCAACTAAAAATCGCCTCATGTAAGTTCCCTATAAGGCGACTATGGCACTCCGCATGATTCAATAATACAAGGTTAGATAATTATTGACAGCTGCGGTTTGACACTCCCTTACAAAAGGTTGCATTTACGAAGGACAGAGAAAGGGCAAGAATGCAATCCCTTGTTGCGAAAATGGTAGTAGAAAAGTACGCAAAGCAGGCAATTAGTAGTGAATTTCCTTTCGTAAATTCTAATATATTTGCAGGAAATCTGGCATTTTAAACGAAATGTTGAACGTAATATAGATATATCCACGTGTATTACGTAATTTATATGCTATTTAGCCGTATAAAAACCTGCAAAATGACTCAAAATTAAAATATGACTACTATGAGATTGATGTAAACATCCAAAGCTTATGTTTTCATCAGTTAAATATGCTTCATATGCATATACAAATAAACATATGGCACAAAAGTTTATACTTTTATTTCACACCAAACCTACACTGTTTCCATGTAAATTTGCAAAGAAGCAACACGGTGCCACTGCTAAGGGAGCGGTGCGAGAGAGACAACTGTCAGTTTTATAGGGCATTCGCACGAGGCGATTTTACAGGCAACAAAAGTTGAATGAGAAGTTGAAAGTGAAAAAGTTGCCATCCCTATTCAGACGAGGCGATTTTGGATTCAACACGAATCGTTATTTACATTATTAAAAATGAATTTAAATCGCAAAGTTTTATTAATTGGCGTAAATTTGGTAAGCCAAGCGTTGGTAGAAGTGCTTTTAGCGAAGCTGAAAGGTAAAATAAGAGGAAAAAAGTAAAAAAGAAAAAAAGTATGTATACAGAACAGTGTTGGCATTTTTGGTACAATTGTACTTGTTTGATACAATTTCATTTACAATATACTTTCCTACTACGCAGTACTTTTTAGTAAAATATTGTAATGAATACTAAAAATATATAGCTCTGAAAATTCACAGTTCGCCTGTTCGTATTTACCTTTGTAAGTTTTGAAAAATGGTTTGAACGAACCAGTATAACATACACTAGGCAAATTTTTAAAGAAACTTTTCGATACTAAGTTTTATTAAAACAAAATGTCAAAGTCAGCTTCATATAGAAACAAAGTCTTCGTTAGTTATAAGAAGAGATTTTCTTAAATATAATACCTTTACGGCACTCACATATTGACAAGGTTTTACTATTTATTTTATTATTCTTTAATTTTAATTATCTGTTTATAAACTATAATGTATTCTTTAAGAAAAACTGTATAAACCCAAGATTAAATCTTTGCGAAACATCCAAAAACCAACATACTGTCGTACAAATTTCGAGCTTTATTAATATTCTTTAGTTTTTAGCCCATTCCATTTTAGTATAATAAAGTGCAAGTTTAAAGTAGCTGGGACTTACCGTTGAACTTGGCAATTTTGTTTTGTCGACGATGTCAGCCATTTTCTTCCATACGAAGTGTGTTCGACGATTTTTTTATATGGAGGAAATTAGCAACACCTTCATCAAAGAAATCTTAAAAAACTTAGTTATATTAAAATTTAATGGGCTAAAAAACCACACACTCAAAATAAATTTAGGAAATCGAATTAAATGGATCAAAATTTTTACGAAAGTGTGTTGGTTTTTTTAATGTTGCACAAAGTTTGAACCTTGGATTTGTACGGCTTTTCTTAAAATATAAAGCGTATTTTTACAAATAATAATTAAACTTGAATAATATTAAGATAAATGGTCAAATCTTCTCGTAAAGGTTTGATAAGCACTTGAAATTCTATTAAAATGTCAAATTTTAGTACTGAATCCAAAGAAAATGTGTCTTTTATCCATTAATAATAACTTAAATATGCTTTTTGTTAAGATGTATACCTGAAAATGTGTGCATACATATTTTGCGTCAAATGCAATACATGTGCACGTGGAATCAATTTGTAAAAGTGTAAAATACGTAAACGTATGTACATCAACAATAAAACTTTCTCATGAATACCATAAAATCATTGGTCTTGAAGGGAATGTACTAAGAAAATATATGAGCGAATTAAAAAGTGTATACAATTTATAGCCGAAAAGTACATTTTTTGTATAGATTTTGTACTGAAGGAACAATTTCATATCCCAACACTGATACAGCATGTAAACAAACACAGGGTTGCAAGGAAAAAAAGTTGAACGAGCTCAAAGTTGGCTGGCGACCAACTTTGTTGAAAGCATTGTGTACAAATACAAGTGAGATATCTTAGCAATAGACGTCATCCTGGACCACAGCTGCGATCATCTGTTTTTTAGAGTTGCTTATTTTGGTCTAAAGTGCGCTTTTTTGACCTGAGTTGCATTAAATAGTCTCTTAAAACTTGGTAGTATTAGTTGTTCAAATGGTAACATATATGCCCAAAAACTTGAAAAATATTAGATGATTGCTTTTTAAAAATGCTATTTATAAAATTTGGTCTTGATTCGACATTAGAAATATTCAGCTTATAAAAGTTTTTCACATATGTTTTAAGATTTTAAAGCTTTTAAAATGTACGGTAGAATGCAACAATGTGCTTGAATTTGTTTGCTTCTTCGTCAGCTTATTCGTTTGCAGACTAGAAAAATGGCGAACAGCCATCAAAATACTGATTCAAAATACACACAAATGGGTGCGCGCAGCAAAATTCAGCCCCAATGGTAAGTTCATTTCATCGTGCGGCGACAAGTTAAGAATTTGCGATACATTTTCAGGCGAATGTATGCGAACGTTCACCGGGGGAAGAGGTATGGGACGACAGCTGGCATGGCATCCAGACGGCAATCTGATGGCTTTAGCGTTAAGTTGGAACCGCGTTAAGATATTTGACAAAGCTGAAGGCGAGCTAATACAGTGCATTCGTCGCGGAGAATGATGTTGCATTTCACCCAAGTGTAAATTTCTTGGTGACTGGCGGCGATGACGATACAATAGGATTGGATTTATTAGAAGGTCGGCCAATTTATACACGGTAGTAGTGCACTTTAGCGGAACCATATAAAATACATTTTTTCCTGTATTCAACAGTTGCCCGTTTGGAAATCTAATTTGCATACATTTGATGCCAATAGCGCGCAACAAACAAGCCAGTTCTCAAAGAGCCCAAATTGATTTTAGTCATGCAACAGCTCCACATAACTCCGCCATAGACACACCAGTTGCTGGAGTACCAAAAAGCTGTGATGACAGTATTTTAATTGATCCACGACAATCGGTGGCATATGGCATGCGTGATGGAAATTTTCTGGTGCTTGATAGCCAATATACTACAAGAGTGAAACGCTACAAGTGAAACGCTGTGATAGTATTTTTTCTCAAATTTTCATCTTTTATTTGCAGTTACATTAAGAGGCTCATAGAGGACAGAGCGGTTGGTGAGGAAGGTGTCGAGTTACTGCTGTACTGCAACTGGGAAAATCCGCATTTCGCACGTGCTCCACTCGTGTGGAATAGTAGCTTATGTCGAAAGGCTGGTTTTAGTATAATGCAGCATTCGCAGCATACCCTCACTGGCGCCGAGCCGTTGAAGAAATTTTGGATAAATAAACGTGCAAGAAATAGTTCCGATACTAGCACGTCCATATTCTTGTTAAGGGTCATCAAAAAATTCCATGTGTTGTAAATAATAAAGGGAATGCCGGATTATACTAAAGCCAGCTTCCCGACCTAAACTACTATTCCATACGAACACAGAAATATAAATGTATCTAAAACTGAATAACTCAAATCAAATTGGATTGCATTTGCATAATATACCTAATATTGGAATCTGTTTTGATCGTAAAAAATACAACTTGCAATCATTTAGATTATAGTTTTGAAAGAAATTGATTGCAATCGTAAATTATGTAAAAATTGTCAATAACAATCTGCCTAAAATTTCTTTTCCCCATGTAACGGTTATAAAATACGTTAAATCCGCACTATCTGCATTAACAAAAAATATACATTGGAATATTTAAAATAAACCGATTCATATTTATTTTCTAGTAAGAATTGTTTCTTAATTGAAAGTATTTAATACTAATATAATGTAGTGGTTAATGTTTTAAAATGAATTCGCAATATGTCCGCAGCTCAGGTTGATTTAAAGAAATCCGTTTAAATTTTTCGAATTACATCTACTTGAATACAGGATAGGCAGGGTTGCATACAAATGGTAGTTCCGTAAATATTTAAAATATGTTAGTTCATTCAATATTTGCATCTGGGCCAATAAATAATAACAAATATAGCCGAAAAAAACAAAGTTTCAATTAAAACGAGTTTTTATAACCCCCCATAAAATTCCGATTAATTTTAAATACGAAAATAACGATATTTTTTCATGGAGATTTATTTTTTTAATATACCTTGTTTATACCTACACAAAAACCGGATTAGCAAAAAACCGATTGGACTCAACATATATTTCTTTACAGCATTTATCCCCCTGTCTTTATAGCGCACTCGATAAAGTCTTATTCAAAAGTAAACAAAATTGCTATTTTTAAACGACATTTTTTTAATAAATAATTTGCGCGGTTGACCGAAATGGAAACAAACAATAATTGTAATTTATTATAACAATAATACGAATTTAAAACGGGCTGTATAAAGAAAACCAGCCTATTGTCACTTCACTTTCCAATGGTGCTGATTGCTGCAAGAATTATTTAGCGATTTAGAGCATAATCAACACAATATATGCACATAAATATGTATTATTTCACAGATCTCAGGGTCAGCTTAGAAATACGTTACCAAAATTATATAAAATTTAAGTAGGAATTATTTTTATTTATAACGTAAAAGCGCTATCTGACCCAATCAGATAAGTATATTTCCCCTAAAGTTAACCCATTTTATTTAATTTGTTTCTCGTGAAAATATATATTTTATTTATAATTTTCAGATATGTACATATATTTTAAATTTTTGCTTTAATTTTTGTCTCCTTTTAATATTTAATTAGATACCTTAAGATTAAAATAAGCTTAAAACGAAACAGCACAGCAACCCTTTTCTGTTCATCTTGAGAACACAAAACCCTCTTTTGTTAAAATTCGGCGCTGCACAAAATCCTGGCTTTTATATTTTCCAACAAAATACCACTTCGCAACCCTGGATTTTCACGAAGCGTTTCATTCGGGTCGTAGTTTGGCTACTTCGGGCCATTCGGTGTTGTATGCCATATTGGCTGCCATATTGTTCACACTGTCATCGCCATATTGAACACCCTGTCAACTATCTGTCAACCCTAAGATATCTCACTTGTATTCTTCCACAATGGTTGAAAGCGATTAGTTGAAAGGCCGTTCGGACGAGGCGATTTTTGCTTTCAACTAAAAGTTGCCTGAAAAATCGCCTCGTGCGAATGCCCTATAATCGTTTCGGCATACTAAAGTATAAAGCTTTTATGCCGAACACATGTGTTTCAATGAAGCTCTGTACATTACCATTCAAAATCTTGTTTTCGTCTAAACATAAAAGCTTCATGAATTGAAGCGCCCAATATTGTAAGGGGGAAAATTTTAGTTTGGCATCCCCCGCGTACAAAAAAAAGGTGGCTATGGGGGGGTAGGGGAGTTCTCCTGATTGCAAATATATATACTTTTAGCCGCAGGAGGCTTATAGTTTTTAAGTTATTTGTTGTTAAAGTTTGTAAATTGAACTAACCTCTCGGCGCTATTTCACACAATAAACACTATATTTATGTAGACACTTTGGCAAAATAGTTGCATTAAAACCCCGCACAATGAAATGTAAACATACTTTTTACATTTATGATGTATTTTTAGTAAATTAAGTAAGTTTTAATAATTATCACGCACTTATATATGTATACGCACATTGTGAATACAGAACCGTTGATTCAACCATGGTTTCACACTGACATTAGAAGAGTGCAGCCACATCTAAGAAAATAACAATAAAAGAGAATAGTTTTTATCGTACCCATTTTCCTGCTCAGCGTTGAAATAGTAGTAAAGGAGGGTACGGGGTTAAATACCCCCAATAAAAAAAAAAACTGACGAGCGCCGCCGACGAAAATTTTCATTATTTATCAAATTAACGATGTACGTTTTCTACATTTGT
>NW_023458555.1:60163242-60164057 GCF_013731165.1 Rhagoletis pomonella | reverse complement strand
TTATTGAAAGCAGTTCAATAACCCTGTCTCACAACAAATTTGTATCACAAAAAAAACTCCTTGCTAACTTGCAAAGCATTGAAATAGAGCCGGAATTAGAAGAAATACAACAAAAATTTAGAAATGAACTAAGTGCTGCCACTTATGTCACGAGCAGGAAAAGACAACCCAAGAGTTGGTGGAATGAAGATCTGGGCAGAACATATAGATTCCTTAGGATAGCACAGCATAAATGCAACAAGCACCCCTCCCCTGAAAACTTCCAAGATCTTGTGGAGATCAAAAAAGAATGGAAAGCCAAAATCAAAGAAGCAAAAAAACAAAACTTCAATCACAAAATCGATAGCCTAAACGAAAACCCGTCAAGCAAAGAAGCGTGGAGATTTGTTAAAGCCTTGAGAGGCGACTTTAAACAAGCCAACCATACTTCCTGGGCAGGTGAAAATGACAAGGATTTCCTACAATTTATTGCCAATCAAGTCCCTCACTCCAGTGACGTTATCCCTGTAAACAGGCGGACTGAACCGGATAATGGGCTACTAATAACTTTTGACGAGCTATACCTGACAATCCACAGCAAAAACAGCAACTCTGCTGGTGGTGCAGATAAAATTACTTACAAAATGCTAAAAGTACTACCTGA
The DNA here is from genome assembly GCF_013731165.1 of Rhagoletis pomonella. Lineage (NCBI taxonomy): Eukaryota > Metazoa > Arthropoda > Insecta > Diptera > Tephritidae > Rhagoletis > Rhagoletis pomonella. The sequence continues at coordinate 60,163,414 of NW_023458555.1, read as the reverse complement.
CCTGGCACTCAACAACATTCGTACCGTGCTAAACAACCTTTTTTTAACTAACCAAATACCCATTCCCAAAAAAGACTGTGATCTTAGTTGTATAACTAGCTTTAGGCCTATAGCGTTAATTTCCGTCTTTCTTAAATGTATAAATCTATGTATTAAAAATCGTATATCAGAC
>NW_023458555.1:60162048-60163232 GCF_013731165.1 Rhagoletis pomonella | reverse complement strand
GCTCACTGCAAAAGAGCTGGTCCACACTTTCACGAATGACAGAGACCTTATGACATCTCTATATAGGTACCCGAACGTAAAATCTAGCTACGGCCATGTTTTTAGGGAATTTAAACATATATTTGACAAACTTGAGGTGGTTGATGCTATGGTTTCCTCACCCAACCTCACAATAATAACTAAAACCTTTAAGGAAAAAAGCAGAATATGCCCTCTGAACAGGTGCAGACATTATACTCACAACTCCTTCATGAATACGAGCAAAGCAATTTTAAAGTATTCTATACGGATGCGTCCTTAGGAGCAACCTCAACAGGGTGTGGAATATACAATCATTCGGCGAAGAGTGAACATGAGTACAGGCTCCCTTTTAAGTCATCCTCCAGTTTTGGCGAACTAAATGCAATAAAGATAGCTCTAGAACTGGCTGCCCAATGTCAGTACCACAAAATTTCAATTTTTACGGACAGCCTAACGGCGTGCCATCTGCTTCTGAAAAATAGAACCAACAACTATTGTGTCCTAGAGATCCACAACCTTCTACGACATAATGATTTTGACCAAGTGACAATAATCTGGACTCCAAGCCACAAAGGGATTGGGGGGAATGAAAAAGCGGACCGGATAGCAAAAAACGCAGTAGTTTGTGATCAGACCATAGAGGTAAAGTTGTCTGTTGCAGAAGCCCTTAACACTATTAAGAGCCAAATACGAGAAAGATAGCAGGAAAGCTTTCAAACCTTCTCTGCTGAGAAGCCCAACCTCTTTTCAAAAGTTTTTACAATTGGGTGTAAAAGAACATGGTTCCATAAATGTCCACTTGCGCCTAAAATACTAAAAATCATTAACAGAATCCTCACAGGCTTCACCTATGATACAGCTTACCTGTACAAAATCAAAGCTATCGCTTATAATACATGTATATGTGGTCAAACCGACAACTACACTCATCAAACGTTTCACTGTCAACTATTAAACGAAGCTAGAAGCGAATTCGAGATTTTTCAAAACACCGCAGATTTTTATGAATTACTCCGAAACATGAACCCTTGCAAAATTACTCAATTAACCGATTTTCTACAAAAAGTCGAAGCAAAATTCTAAGTTCATTGTAGCTATTATACGGTTTATGAGTGGCAACTAAAACCGTCCACCACTCTCCCTCCTTTTTGTTTTGTTTTTTT
>NW_023458555.1:60138699-60161948 GCF_013731165.1 Rhagoletis pomonella | reverse complement strand
TATCATTGGTGTCTTAGATCGCACCTGTACCTCAATATTAATAAATGCTTTCAGGTAACAATTCCAAATATTCGCGACATTTTACATACGAACTATAGTATCTCCGGTACACTTCTTCATTCTCTAGATGAGGTTAAAGACCTCGGAGTTATTTTTGATTCTTGTTTTCATTTAACAACCATATTAATTACATAATTTCAAAATCGTATGCTACCTTAGGTTTCATTCGGCGTAATAGCTCTAATTTTTCAGATCCTTATACCCTAAAACTGCTATACTCAACCTACGTTCGTCCCAAGCTTGAATACGCTGCATTTATCTGGCGACCCTATCACATGTTCTCAATTGACAGAATTGAGCGTATTCAAAAAGTTTTCCTAAAGTTCGCCCTTCGATCTCTAAATTTTTGCATCCGATCCCTTCCTATCATTCCCGTCTCCTCCTTATAAATCTGAAGTCTTTATAAATCAGAAGGACTACCCTCTCTTTGTGCTTTATATTTGGTGTTATAAATGGTGAAATTGATTGCTTCTCCTTGCTTCAACCCATGATAAAAACATAGCAAGGTAGAACCGTTCTCTCAATTTGTCGGCCATGATTTATTTTTTGAAGTTTGCCAACATTTTAAAATCATATAAAAGTGAAAATAAAAAATTGAAATTGTTCGAAATTGTTGTTGCTTGAGATTGAAAATGAAAATGTGTGTGTGAGTTTGTGAGTAAATTTAAAGATTAAATTGTTTGGAAACGTTAAGAATTTTAAAAGTGACTCTCAGCGGTTCTACCTTACTACATTTTTATCATGCTTCAAGCTATTCACTTTCTTACTCCAACGAGGACGCTACGTTCTTATCATCCCCTTTATTTAAAGAAACCCACTACCAATTAGTCGAGGAACGCTCCCTTGGCGCGATCACTTCGTGAACTCAACGAGATCTCGAATCCCATTAGGCTTGATTTTTCTTTGTCGAAAGCAGCGTTTAATAATTCACTTAACTCTATTTCGTAATTTAAGTCTAAGCTATCGTTTTAGTCAGTAAGAACCTTTGTAGTTTATTGACTTTTGGAAATAAATAAATAAATACATAAATACGTAATTACACAAAGAGAGAACTGCTTAGTATGGTATGAGCCATTTCACAATCGCAGCGAAGTTGCCCATGCGGGAGGTTTGGAAACGAAAGATATGCTGGGATGACCCATTGCCTGACGGTGTTAATGTCGCCTGGAACTATTGGCGGCGGTCGTTGCCTTTAGCTCCAGACTTACGCATTCCAAGGAATTATTTTCGAAACGGTATGCCACAAGATCTTCAACTCCACGTCTTCGTGGACGCCAGCGAAGATGCCTTTGCCACCATATCATATTGGCGTACGACGAATTCAGCTGGCGAAATAGAAGTCGAACTCCAAGCAGCCATTCTGGGTACTAGTCTGATGCAGACGTTACGAGAGGAGCATGCAGTCAAAGCATCCAGCTGTATCCTCTGGTCAGACTCAAAAACGGTTGTGAAGTGGATTAAGAGCGAACACCGCCTTCAAATTGGAGATGGCTCCCTACGGCTGAGAATGTAGCTGATGAGGCGACCCGAGCAAAGAGCCGTCACAAATATTGTTCCACGTCACGTTGGCTATGGGGCCAAGTGATCGGACTTCTACCACATTGTGGTAGATCTGCCACTTTTTTGAGCATCTACCACACAAGGTCTGAAATCAACTACATATTCGCATTTTTGAGTAGTTTTTTTTTTGCTCGACATAATTTTCATTAAGTTTAAGAGCAAAAATTGTCCAACAGTAAACACTAACAAGAGGCAGAATGGGATTATAAAATAAACTGTAGAATATTAAGTTTTCTCAATAATCAATTTTTCGACAGGAAACGTGGTTGTATTGTGTTAAATTGCAAAATATATGATTTATACAAATAATTAGTAGCGAAAATGTTAAACGGCGATTTTTGTGAAAGTATTAGCAAATTTCAGTGCATCTAAAGTTTCTAAATCGTTGTTTACTTTTACTTGAGAATTCTCAAAGTCGGCAAATTCCAAGTAGCGGTTTCTGGAACGTGCCACATTTGTTCGCTACATCGTGATGTGATAACAAGAAAAGCTGGTAGCACTCCGCAAGGTTGCAGAAATCTTTCAAAATATGGTCGAAAAATATCTTGATATGGAAGGAACTGCTTTACACGTTCAAGGAAAAAATTGCCAAAACTCAACGCAATTTTTAGCAACTTCAATCTTGCACTTTATTATACTAAAATTAATTTTTTCTTAGAGCGTGTGTGAATCGGTTACAAAGTTCCCGCCGAATAAATTTCTGACAACTATGAGGTGAATAAAATTTCAGTAGCTCATGAGGCTAGTGAAATTTTTGACAAATGCATAGAAAATTTTGACAATCGCAAATATTGTTGATGTGTGTAATTTTTCGTCAAATAAAAACTTAAATTGATGAATTGCAATCAACGATGGTAGATGTGTTCTTAAAACATTAATTTTACTTCAATTTGTGATATTTTATTCCGCATAAATCTGCGGTTATCAAAAATTTACTGCTGTCAAAAAAGATTTCATTTCACACAACAGATTGGCAAAACTGTCTCACCATATTAAAAATATTAATCAACAGCTCTGCCCATAGAACTTTGTCACCGATTCACACACGCCCTTAGATTTTAATTAAAATGTTTGCAATTTATGTGAAACCTTGCAGATTTTTTTTAATTTTTTGATCTAAAACCTGAGATCTAACACATTTGTTTGAAATCTACCACATTTTTTCCAGATTCTACCACACAAATTTTTATTCGTGTCCGATCACTGATGCGGCCCGAAATTTCTTCTCAGCAATGAAGTGGACTGGCCAAAAGAAGCTGAAATCAACGACCAGAGCTTGAAGGATGAGAAGAGATGAGCCCGAAATTCGCCCTGTTGATTGTGAGTAATAGACTTGTTGATATTAATCGTTTTTCGTCGTTTAACAGGTGCTGCGATTCACAAAGATATGTCGTTGTGGCCGACGTGCTTGGCATGCTGAGCAGTGGGGTTTGATATCGGATGAGCTGGACGGATCAAAAAAGCTTATTTTTTGTCATCGCCAAGAGGAAGCGTTCGCCCTTGAGCTCCAGAGTATCGCAGATGGTATTCCTATCCCACGAACCAGCGATCTATACCAGTTGTCGCCATACAAAGACGAATACAATGTGCTGCGAGTTAATGGTCGCATAGATGCTGCGAGTTGGTTGCCGTTTAGTACGAAACGTCCAGTTATATTGCCATCCAATCACGCTCTTACAAAATTGTTGGTAAAACCTCATCACGCTGTTCTTAAACACCAGAACACCGAAGCAACAATATGTGAAATTCGAAGAACCTACTGGATTCCACGCCTACGTCAACTTCTCCGGAAGATTAAAACCGATTGCCTTGTTTGTCACATAAATAAACCTGCACCAGTTACCCCACTTATGGGACAGCTGCCAGTGGATCGTCTTGAGCCCCTTGTGCGACCATTTACATACACTGACTTAGATTACTTCGGCCCTATTATGGTCACTATATGACGACGGAAAGAAAAGAGGTGGGTGGCGCTCTTCACTTGCTTGACGGTAAGAGCCATCCACCTAGAGTTGGCTTACGAGTTGAGAACGGATGCGTGTATCATCGCAATTCGAAATTTCATCAACCGGCGCAGCGTGCCAGTAAGATTACGTTCGGACAACGGGAAGAATTTCGTCAGAGCAAACGAAGGGGCCAAGAAGTTTTCTGAGGTTTTCGACTGCGAAAGGGTACAGAATGAACTAGCGTCGAAGGGTATTCAATGGAGGTTTAACTGCCCTGTCAATCCATCAGAAGGAGGCGTATGGGAGAGAATGGTGCAGTGCGTAAAAAGAGTTTTACGGCAAACGCTTAAGGATGTTGCACCAAGGGAACACACCCTTCAATGCTTCCTCGTCGAAGCTGAGGACATCGTCAACTCGCGCCCGCTTAAGCACCTACTCATCGCTCCAGGCCAAGAAGAACTGCTCACTCCTAACCACTTCTTGCTCGGTTCGGCGAACACAGCACAAACACCAAACGTCAACAAGGAACCCGAAAGGATGTGTTCGCTACGAAAGCAGTGGCGTATCGCTAGACAACTTCGCGACCACTTTTGGAATAGGTGGATCCTTGAATACCTACCCACTTTAACGCGACGTGCCAAATGGTGCCAGGGCACAAAACCAATCAAACTTGGTGACACAGTTTTTATATGCGACGCGAATGTTCCAAGGAGGCAATGGGTCGTGGATTCATCGAGGAAGTCTACCCAGGAGCCGATGGAATCGTTAGACGTGCTGCATCTTAGCTAGCCGTTCTTAATTTAGAAAATAGTGAATCAGAGTGATTTACGGGGAGGAGGGATTTACGCGAAACGCCTGGCAAATGCAACGCTCTTATTTCAAAACTTTAAAATTGTTCATTTGTAAATGCGGTAACTCTGTATGTTTATTTGTGAATGTGGCAAGATTGTAAACCACGGTTCCATCTTCAGCGATTTGACGAATTCACTCGTTGCAAAAAGTCGACAGGGACGGAACCGCGGTAAGATCTAAATTTTGGTTATTTGTCAATCGTTAATGTAATTCCTTTATTATAGAAATAAACTATCTCGCACTACTGCTTAGTTCATCGTACATCCTTGGCGTAAATATTTATAGAGTTTAATTCGAAGTCTCTAGCAACCAGCACAGATCCTTAATGCAAAAACGGAGTTGCATTTAGTTGCACTTAGGTGACGAATTTTGTATAGATACATGTACATTTAGAGCAAAATGCGCTAAATGTGCTCTTACGCGTAAGCAAAACAGCCCATAATACGTATATCTTCAATGTCTTGACAGCATTGTCCAATGTAAACGCGCCGTAAAGAAACGCAAAACTAGCAGAAACTAGCAAGTAAACAGCTGATCGATGTATTTGACTATTGAAAATATTTGGCGCGAATATTTAGTAGCGTTCTTGTACGCAGTAGTTTGTACCAGTTTGTACCAACTATCACGTTTTGGAGTTCTTGAACCCAAAAAACTTGTAAGGAAGGGGAAATTGAGAGCGCAAAGTGGCATTTAATTTTGAGGAGAAGTTGCTATTTTTTACTGAATAAATACAAAGCAAACGTCAAGCTGTGTGGTTGTACTTTATTGTGCTCTGATTTTGGCTTTCTACTTACTAAGTTCATTGTGCTAATTCTGAGTTAAAGTAGTGATAAAAAGTGCTTATGAGCATCATAGAGTGAAATAATTGAAGCTAAGTGAAAGTTATTGGTTTTGAATTAAAGTAAATTTAATTAAATTTCACTAGCATACATTCAAATTTTGCCGAGTCATTTGTTGCTATCATTGTTGTTGTATCATTTGTAGTTAACTGAATTCAATTTGTTTTTGCACATTTGTTCTACTCTTTTTGTTTACTTCTTCTAGTAATTCTTGTCACAGCTGTTTGCGTTGCGTTTATTAAGAGTCATAATTACAGTGATACTCAAACTGTTCGCTACATTTATTTAAAGCTATTTACATCAGCTCCTTAATTGTTATAATTTATTTTGTTTGTCTTTTATTAACGAGTGTATTACATAAATCTTTCAATATGAAGAGCGATCTTGATACTTGCCAAAATAAAAGCGATTCTGAACGCTATTTATCGTGCTGGCTGAGTGATGGTATTTACCATCTGAAATGTGCTGGTTTGACGGGAAGAATTCTGGACGCTATTAATGATGGCAAGGGCCTTCGCTGGTCTTGCGTAAAGTGCAGGTCAACCGAAGTTGATCTTTTGAAGCTATTTAGGCAAACCAGAAATGGTTTTACAGAAATAGGAAGAGAATTGTCGGTACTGACAGAAAAATTTAAGCATTATGGAAATATGTTTAAATCATTCAAATGCTTAGATACCTTGACGTAAGCGTCTTCATAGTCCATCTAAGGAAATTATTGCCGTTGCACGTCAGAATAATCTTCCAACGGACTTAATTTATCTTCTCCGTGTCCTCCAGCATCAGAATCCTCAGCCTCAAAAGACCGTATAACGAAATCTGCTTCGGATAATAAAGAGCCTGAAGTATCTTCCCCTTCCCCCATTGAAGTGGTGGCATCATCTTCAAAGCCTCCACCGCCTTCCCTATCTTCAACTACTGATGCAGTAACTCAACCCCCTCCGCCGGCACTCCAGACTGTAGACTCTTCAATACCATCTGAAGAAGTTAGTATTCCACACTATGATTCAGTAGAGTTCAAATGCATTCGTGTACAGGCTGGAAAAGAGTCTATTTACTTAGCTCTATGCCATATCCCTCCCCGATCTGTCACATTGGTGTATTCACGACTCATCTCTTTACTGAAATCAGTTAATTTACTAACTAAACCCTCTGATTCAATGATTTTGTTGGGGGATTTTAATTTACCAAGCATATCATGGAACATCATTGACAATGATATCGTACCTTTCGCGTCTAGTGCGTGCAACAACGTATTTTTAGAGGCGATGGCTGAACTCTGCCTAACTCAGGTTTAATGTACTTCACAATAAGTTTAGTAAAGTATTAGATCTTGTTTATGTTGATGATGCATCTAAGTCCGTTGTAAGTAAGTGCGAACCACTAGTTTTGCCCGAAGATGTCTACCACCCTGCTATGGAGGTATCTTACGAAGTTATAAGTGATGGTCAAAATTGCAGTACCCAAGCATACGAACCAAATATTCGCTTTGATATTTCGAAAGCCAACTTTAAAATGCTTAGCAAAGAACTGTCTAAATTGTCGTGGCATGCATTTAAAAAAATATTGAACAAAGCGTTGCACTTTTTAACTTTGCTTTACGTCGTTGTAAAGCTCATACCGCTCATCGTTTCATCGTCTGTTGTACTCGCCGTCGCCAACGTGTAAAGGCCCGTAAATCTTCCGTAAAATCTTTCCCCCGAACACTCCAAGAGCCGCCTCATCGGATGTTGTGATTGTCCAGGCTTCTGCGCCATATACCAGAACGGGCATGATGAGTGACTTATAGAGCGTGGTTTTCGTACGTAGAGAGTGGATTTTACTCCTGAATGGGAACATAGTCTTTTTTTCTGTGCTTTAAATACCTGCATTGGTTTCTTTTTTTTAATATGATTTTTTTGGATAAATCTTAAAAAAAAACTACTAGACACAAAAGAAGAAAGTGTGCACTGTTCATAGGGATATACATACATTACATTGAATCCTTGGCTAAAAACTTCTGTGGTAAAACTGTCCCTTCTTTGCTATTTAAAGTCAAAGAGTAAGCTCCTTCAATAGGGATTTCCAGCAGAAATGATCAACGTCTGGCTACTAAGAGAATCGAACCAATAGACACCAAAAAATTATTTCTCCAACTTTGGAGAAATTAATAGTTCTCAAGTTGATATCCACCATCATTCTCCAACTCCAGGTCGGCGAAAATCCTCCGGCTGAACCCTCCACGAGGGTGCCGACTGGTAATGGCCACTACAATTTAGGTTCTGTACGATGTCAGAATGGTGTCCAGCTAAGATCAGAAATCAGTGCTATGTGCTTAAGCTCCTCAATAGCTAAGTTATATGGAAATGGTTTTTGATCGTGGCCTATGGAGGTAATGGAGGAGCAAACCTCTCTAAAAAAGCTCTGGGTTGGAACAAGGTGTTAGACGACCCGTGCTGATGTTCAGCCTGGCTGGGGACCCAGATTAACAAATAGCCCAGTCTCGAACGGAGTGCTCCGGATACCTGGCGACCTCCGGTTCTATCAAGCCTTACCTGCGCACACGGACCTCTGTGCGGGCGGACCTCCATTGTCCGACACTCGTGGGACCAAAATTATGAGCGAAATTTATTACAAAAAAAAAACAACACAACAAGGAGGACGGCCCTCCAAAAAAACCGACAGGGGTGGCTCCAATTAATGCTACAGCCTCGAGCAGGGCATTTATCGGACCGCCAGTGACAGGAGTTAGAGGGGGCTTAAGCGGTAGGGCTGGTCCTGGTACGAGTACCATAGGAGGCAGAGGGGGGAGTGGAGGCCTGGGCAAACCGGTCTCCAACCGATTCATGGCTGGAGCTGCAGCGTCAGCTCCGCCTAGGGAATTCAGACCCCAATCCACACACACCTCAACCCAAGGGCGGGGTACGGCACCTGCTTCGAAAATAACCCGGCAGGATGCCGCCGACATTCCGAGCAGCTCGAGGAAAGTTGCAAACACAGGCCTGGGGGGGTCGGCTAAACATGTCCGCCCCTCGAAGCAGGCCTATTATGACAAAAAGGCGGCCATGAGGGTCGTGAACAAGATCGGGGACCTGCCGACAGAGCAGCTCACGGAGGAGCAGGTTAGGTCACTGGAGTGGGCGAGGGGAGTAGTAGCCAGCTTGGGAAGACCGGCAGGCGCTGCTCCAAAAAGGCAGCGGTCTGCTGAACAGGCAGGGGGTGGGGTCACCAAAAGACCAAGAACAGGTGGCCATAAATACCCCACTTTCAAGGACGTAGTGAAGGGAGGCGGTGAGGTACTGGCAATCATCGACAGAGGGGAGGAGGAAGGGACTATCCCCAAAGAGAAGTGGAGGTTGGTGGAGGAAGCGATTGCCGAAATCTACCTCCAAGTCCTAGACGAAAATCCTGGACCTCCTCCTCTCTGCCATGATTCCGGATGGTATCAGGGTAGAGCTAAACTCATCGCCTGCGAGGACCATAGGTCAGCCCAGCTCTATAGGTTGGCCGTTAGTAAGGTAGGTGAAGTTTGGCCGGGAGCCAAGCTCGAGGCTGTCAACAAGGAAGACATTCCTAGCAGACCGAGGGCTCGAGTTTGGATTCCGGCCAGACCCGCCGAGCCTGAAAGAATTGAGCGGATCTTCAGATCCTGTAATAAGGACCTGCCAAGTCATAATTGGAGGGTAGGGAAGATAGAGGAGCCAGTAGAGAATAGAAGACAGGTGTTGCTGATCCTCAACGCCGAATCGCTAGCCCCACTGGCGCAAAAGGATTGGACGGTGAGATTCGGGTTCAATGACGCAACCATTCGAATCTACCGCAGCGACGAGCCGAGCTTGGACCTTAGTGAGGAGAGCGACAAGTCCGGCCTGCGCAGCGGTGGTGAAGAAGGGTTGCCCAGCAGCCAATGCTCATCTGACTCGGAGAGGCTATCCGGATTGGGGCCATTATTTTATGAAGAAGACCTCCTCGCCGATGACACCGAGGGTGAGGAGATCGAAGAGGCGGACGTGGATGTCACGATGGTGGAGGTAAAACGGACAGATTCTGATGAAGCTGATCCAGATCAACCTCCACCACTCTAAACTCGCGTCTGCGAACCTTGAGGTCCGCCTGGCTGCCGGTGGACTCGACGTTGCCCTCATCCAGGAACCGTGGATACACGGCAATAAAATCTGCGGACTTGGGATGAAGGGCTTTAAGCTTATTGCCGCACAAAATGCAGGTAAGACTCGAGCTTGCATATTAGCAAGGAACAACTTAAACATCTTCCTGCTCCCACAGCTTAGTGACGGCGATCTGGTAGTGGCAAGCATTGAGCTGGACAAAACCAGCTTTTGGGTAGCCTCTGCCTACATGGCCCATGACAAGGACGTGCCACCAGACGGGTTTCGGACCTTGGCCGAGGAAGCAGCCTTCAAGAACAAACCACTGGTTGCCTCCTGCGACGCTAATGCCCACAACTTGATGTGGGGGAGTACGGACACGAATGCTAGAGGTGAGTCGTTACTAGACTTCATTCTAGGGAACAAACTTAGTGTCTTGAATTTAGGCTCAGAGCCGACCTTCATAACAAAGAGTAGAGAGGAAGTTTTGGACATAACCCTGGCTTCAGACATGTTTGCCCATAAAATCAAGAGATGGAGAGTACTGAAGGAAAAATCGTATTCTGACCATCGTTATATTGAATTCGAAATAGATCTTAAGACCCCCCAAGTAAGGGAGTTCAGAAATGTTAGAAATACCGACTGGGGGGTTTACAATAATAAATTAAGGACTTTACTGCCAAAGATACCTCCCCGAGACCCCGCCACGCAGGTGGAGCTGGAGGGGTTGGTTAATCAGGTTACTAAAGCCATGAATAGTTCTTTGTCAGCCGGGTGCCCGGTTGTTCGATACAGGGGAAAAAGCAAACCACCTTGGTGGTCGAAACAATTATCCTTGTTACGTGAATCTAATAGGTCAATGTTCAACAAGGCCAAAGCCACGAGAGCAGCAGAGGACTGGGAAGCCTACAAGGCTGACCTGAAAGTATACAAAAAAGCAGTTAGAAATGCGAAACGTAAATCCTGGCAAAGTTACTGCAAGGGAATTGAGGAAACCACGGAAGCGGCCAGATTAAGAAGAATTCTTGCAAAGTCGCCATGCAACCTTGGCTATCTCAAGGGTCAAGGGAACTCATGGACTACGACGAGCGAGGAATCTTTAGGTCTCCTCCTGGACACACACTTCCCTGGAAATAAGCCGGTGGAACCTAATTACCCCCAGAATGAAGGGGGGGCTATCTGATCTGGGAAACCGACTGATTACAAACGAAAAAATTGAATGGGCTATTAAGACTTTTGGTCCTTACAAGTCACCGGGACTTGATGGAATACACCCGGTAGAGCTACAGCAATCACGGGGTACTATCTCTCCGTTCATTGTGGTTATTATAAGAAGCTGTCTTAACATGGGCTACATCCCGCTAGGCTGGAGAGAGACAAAAGTCTCATTTATACCCAAGGCGGGCAGGTCCTCTCATACCAACCCTAAGGACTTCAGACCCATCAGTCTTACGTCTTTCCTTCTCAAAATTTTAGAGAGGATAGTGGATGATTATGTACGGGGCGTGATACCAACAAGTAGGCTCTCCCCAGCGCAGCATGCCTATACGAAAGGCAAATCCACGGAAACCGCCTTGCACTCGCTCGTTGGGTTGGTGGAAAAAAGTTTATTCGACAAAGAGTACGCTCTGGTTGCCTTTGTAGACATAGAAGGCGCCTTCAACAATATTAACGCAAGCGCCATAACGGGTGCCTTAGAAGAGCTTGGAGTTGACCAGAATGTGGCGGTGCTGATCGAGTCTATACTTGTCAGCAGGACGGTAACCGCTAAGCTCGGCAACACCACAATAAGCAGAAAGGTCTGTAGAGGCACTCCCCAGGGAGGGGTTCTCTCCCCTCTTCTCTGGAATCTGGCGGTGAACTCTCTGCTGGTGGCACTAGAGAGGGGGGGTTGCCATGTCACAGCATATGCTGACGATCTGGCAATTGCCGTCAAAGGCAAATACCCAAATACCCTAATGGAGATTCTGCGCTCTAACATGGCCACGCTTAGGAACTGGACAGAGAGTAGGGGACTCGGAGTAAACCCCGAGAAAACCGAAGCAATTCTCTTCACAAGGAAACACAGGCCTCCCATGGTCTCCCCGCTAATCTTTATGGGTGTGGAGATATCCTTGAAGGAGAATGTTAAGTATCTAGGACTCATATTAGACAGGAAACTAACGTGGAAACCTAATATAGAGGAAAGAGTAAGGAAGGCCAACGTTGCATTATACACATGCAAAAAAGCGGTCGGAATCAAGTGGGGGCTAACACCTCGTATTACACACTGGCTATACACCTCGGTGGTCAGGCCAATACTCTTATATGGAATACTTGTATGGTGGCCAGCAACTCAAAAGGCAAGTTACCTAAAACTATTGAGTAAGGTCCAAAGAACAGCGTTTCTATGCATTTCGGGTGCCTTAAGGACCACCCCAAATAAGGCGCTGGAGGTGATTACCAATTTACCCGCAATAAACCTGGTGGGAAAATACGCGGCCGCCGAGTCAGCGCTCAAACTAAGAAGTATGGTGCTATGGAAGGATCGGCGGTTTGGTCACGCTTCCATACTTCACACTCTGGGTAGTTACAACCAAGAAGTCGACTACTCCGCTCCCAAACCAATCTTCAATAGGCTCTTTAAGACGAGCATCCCGTCTAGAGGAGAATGGCAAACGCCAAGACCATGGAGACGGGGGGAATTGAATTTTTACACAGATGGATCCAAGCTAGACAATAGGGTTGGCTACGGAGTTTTCTCTAAGGAACTAGGACTGGAACTATCCGTCCGAATTCCGGACCACTGCAGTGTCTATCAGGCAGAAGTTTTAGCCATAAAAGAGGTGGCTGTGTACCTTAGTACACATGCCGTAACGAAGACTACGATTAATATTTTCTCGGACAGCCAGGCGGCCATTAAATCAATGAACATGGTAATGCTGAGGTCGAAGGTTGCGCAGGAATGCCTCGCAGCTCTAAACGATATTAGCACCGTGTTCAAGGTCAGCCTCATATGGGTTCCGGGACACAGAGATATTGAAGGAAACTGCAGGGCTGATGAGCTAGCCAGGAAAGGTACGAATCTACCCCTATGTGAAAACAGGGGCACTATTGGGATACCCATGGCAACCTGCAAATTAGAACTTCGAAATAGCATGATCCAAGAGGCCAACAGGTCATGGCTAGAGGAGGGCACATGTAGAACAACCAGGCTGCTTTGGCCGCAAATAGAAAAGAAAAAGACGAAAGAGTTGCTGTGCCTCTCAAGAGAGGACATTGCGAAGGTCACGGCTTGTGTAACCGGTCACTGGCTATTTGGCAGGCACTCTTCAAGACTAGGAATTTTCTCCCACGAATATTGCAGAAGTTGCAGAGATGAGGAAGAGGAAGAAACCGTAGAGCACTTCCTCTGCAGCTGCCCAGCTTTGGCCAAGAGGAGAGCAAGCTTTTTAGGCAGGCCCTTCTTTAGCTCTCTTACGGAACTATCACGCGTAGGAATAAAACCGATTCTACGCTTTATAAGAGCCTCAAATTGGTTCTCTGAAGAATAGTCACCGAGGTTCCCGTGTTCTGCAGTGGTACCACAATGGACCTTCAAAAGGTCTAAGTGAGTTGGTAAATTGAACCGACTGCCACATCAACCTAACCTAACCTTTACATAAATTATTTGAAAAGCATGTGCCTAAACGCATGTATGTTCCCGAAGAGCAAACACAGTTATGGTTCACTAAAGAACTGAGAAATTTGAAAAACAGAAAGTCGCGTTATTTTAGATTACACAAAAAAACCGATTTACACTCATACTATGTAAAATACTCACTTTTGCGTCATAATTTTTTTGAATTAAACAAAAAGTGTTATAAAGCTTACTGTGTAAAATTAAACGGCGTATAATATATAACCCCAAATCATTTTATGACTTCGTAAACTCCAAGCGAAATGTACGTGGGTTTCCTTCCGCCATGAAGTATCAAAATACCTCTAGTGATAATCAAACAATTTCTAACATGTTCGCTCAGTTTCTTAAATCCAGTTATTCCATTAACTCACATGCTAACATTGACTATCCTTTTAAACTATGTCCAATGAACTCAATAAATATTCCAGTAATATCTCCCTATGATGTAGTAGTTTATCTGAAATCCTTAAAGCAGTCCTTCAGTTATGGTTCTGACCAGATCCCTACTTGTATTCTTATAAATTGTTCTGATTATCTCTATGAGCCGTTAACAGCGTTATTTAATTTATCTCTTAAAGAGGGCGTTTTTCCAACTATATGGAAGGAATTGTTCATAACCCCGTTACATAAAAGCGGTAGCAGATCTTCAGTGGAGAACTACCGGGGAATAGCTAAGCTAATTCCTAAATTATTTGAAGCAATTATAACAAATCAGTTGACGCATTCTATCTCTTCTAGCATTTCATATAGTCAACATGGATTTTGCAAGGGCAAATCAACTTCTACAAATTTACTCGAATTAACATCCTATATCTCAAAAGCATTTAGTAAAAGCAAAACTGTTGATGTTATATATACTGACTTCAGTAAAGCATTTGACAAAGTGTGCTACTCGTTGCTCATCTACAAACTTGATCTTCTTGGTCTTCCACCTAATTTTCTACGTTGGATCTCTTCATACCTCTATGACCTCTATGAAAGGGTAATGTTTAAAAATACTATCTCTGACGTCATTGATGTTACTTCAGGAGTCCCTCAAGGTAGGCACCTAGGCCCGGTTCTGTTCTTGCTTTTTATAAACGATATTTCTACAGATATACAATTTTCCAAAATTTTAATGTATGCAGATGATGTAAAGCTTTATAAATCGTACTTTTCAATTAAAGAAAGGTCACTGCTACAATTAGACTTAGACAGCATAGCTTACTGGTGTCAAGTAAATCTTAACAAATGTAAAGTAAAGAGCTTCACGCGAAGAGCTGTTCATCCCGCTTCTTATACAATAGGTAACCATAACCTGGAACAGGTATACAATTTTGTGAACCTTGGTATCACAATGGATCCTAAGCTTAATTTCAATCTTCATATTAATGTGACAGTCAACAAGGCTAAAGGTGTACTTGCATTTGTGAAACGATGGTCAAAAGAATTTTGTCACCCTTATATCACTAAAACCCTGTTTACAACATTAGTTAAGCCAATTCTGGAATACGGTTCGGTGGTTTGGAATCCAAGGTACAAAATTTACTCAGATAAGATAGAATCAATTCAAAAACAATTCCTACTTTTTGCTTTAAGAAATTTCCGTTGGGATTCTCATATAACCTTCGCTACCTTAGCTACGCTACGATAAACGAAAAATTCACATGCTGCAACCCTTGCGGAAACATGTGCATCATTGCCAGCTATCAGTTGTTTTTCGAAGATAGCCGAATGAAGGAGAACAAAGTGGAAAGGAATTAAAAAAGCACTCATCATGTGCTTGTTTATAGTAAAATTTATTGATTTTCAATATTTTGAGGAAAATTATGGATTCTGATGCATTTGCAGTTATAGCAGCGGAGTAAGAGCGCGCTATGGCAATGGACTCACAAAGGTATGCGGAGCTATCGGGCATAGTAACCATGGGCTCATCTATGTCAGCTTCTGGTTGAATTGTTGAACCACAAGCCAGAACTCTTCCTATGCCTGAAGCTCTGGTTCTCAATCCAGTTAATGCAATAACAGCTTCTTCCAAACCATTGAAAACATGACTTTGTTAGGTCCACCACCTGTTGCGCTTGCTCCTGCCTTCGGCCGCGCTTAGGGATTATAACCCTTACTAAGTAGAATTCTCCTTTCTGTGTTGCGGGGAAGAGGGGCTTCCGAATGTCAAAGGTATACAACATTTCTTGTGCATATCACTCCGGCTACGCCGTCCACAGTATTTTTGCGAAGACCTTACGTCAAAATTCGCAAAAATGTGCATAGTGCAAACCGAGTTTATTAATTAGCTAGTGGTAGAAAATTTGAAACATTTATCTTAAAAAAATGTGAATCCTTTGATTACACGTGTATGTTAAAGTTTTTGGATTCGGGATATGCGTTTGGACACAACAACCGAAAATCGTTGCACAAATAACTAAACCGGACCCAAGTTTTTCGATAAGGGGCAACAAAGATTCTTTTTTGCTCGTTTATATGAAGCAGTGGATAAAAATGTATGTATATGCGAAAGGCAAATTTATATGTTTAAATGAACACCCCCAATATTTTTTTCCATCACACATTGATTTAAATCTTTTATTTCGCCTCCGACACAGAATTGTTTTCGTACAAAATTACGCAAAAAAGCTTACTCGTTCGTTTTTAGGCATGTCATTGTTACGAATTTCGAAAGATCGAAAATACGATTCGGATTGCAGCATACTATTCCTACGATTCGTAGCAAAATCCGAATACGAAAGAGTTGCAGAATACGGGTGCTATTTAAATATAATATGTATTGTTTTATTAGGAACTAGCTGCGAATAAACCACAAATTAATCAGCTGTTCGTAAAATTGCAAATTATTTCTGGTTTTGCGTTTTTGTACTTTTGTGCTATGAGAGCGAATTCT
The DNA here is from genome assembly GCF_013731165.1 of Rhagoletis pomonella. NCBI lineage: Eukaryota > Metazoa > Arthropoda > Insecta > Diptera > Tephritidae > Rhagoletis > Rhagoletis pomonella. The sequence continues at coordinate 60,146,070 of NW_023458555.1, read as the reverse complement.
CAGAAATTAATTACTGGAGTGTTACTGGAGAGTAAATAACAAATTTTAATTAACATTTGAATTTTTGTAGTGTTATACTTAGTGTACATGTTCAAAATGCAACCTGAAGCGTTGTTTTTAAATAGGTAAATAAAAGCGGATACCACTAATTTTTTTAACGTAGTAAGGAGCGTTGCGAAAGCAGCTGTGGGGCAGAGCTGCAGCGAAATGCCTTGCTGTGCGTTAAACATTTTAAAGGAGCAGATTTCACAAATACACTGGAAGATTCAGGAAAGGCACGTTTGATGCCAAGTGCTGTTCCTATGACCCTCATGCCGAAAAGTCCCTCCAACAACACTGCAACTCATAAATCGAAAATAGAAAACAACATACAAGTAAACAAGTTTTAACTAAAGAAAATAAATAAATAAAAATAAACTTCAAATTTACTTATAAACGTCAACCGGTGAAATGTAATTTTTTATTTTTCCTTACACACGCTCATTTTTTTTTTTACTCTCCCGAGAACTATGACTTTTGTAGGTTTGACGTCAAATTGGCTTCTACCTGTTTTATTGTACCATGCATGCTATCGCATTTAGCAAATGTACATTTAAGGCCCCGCCAGATAGAAATTCTTTTCTGCGTCACAGAGATGGTTTTGAAAATGAAAACGGCTCATTTAAAAAAAAAAAACGACTCATTTTGATTGGCAAAAAGTCAGCTGGTTTGAATTCATTCCATACATTATTGTTTTGCCGCATTGACGCGCGTCAAAAGTTGAGAGTTGGGCGATTTTTATCAGTTGCGGTAATGCATGCGTTGCCAAGTTGACAAGTAGCGTCTTCTATTCACTTCCTTGCCAGTCAAAAGTATCCCTGTGACGCAAAAAAGAATTTCTATCTGGCGAGGCCTTTACGCAAGTTCGAAATCGTAAGCTTTTGACAAATAGCCGTGTTCCAGTCGCTTATTCAGATCGGTATTTATTACGATTAATTCTCACGCAGAAGATAATGAGAAAAACCAAAAATTCAATACAGAAACTTGAATTGTTTTAACCATAACATTTGCTTGTGTATATATTCATTTGTCCATGCTTTCAATTAAAATTTCCTCACTTAATTAGGAAACAAAACAAACAGAGTTGATCACAAATTGATCCAGATTTCTATCAGCATCACATCGATGTTGAATTCGCGTAACTTTTCTTTATCCAAATAATGTAAAATAATAAATGAACGAGGCGATTTTACAGGCAACAAAAGTTGAATGAGAAGTTGAATGTGAAAAAGTTACCACCCCTATTCAGAAGAGGCGATTTTCGATTCAACACGAATTGTTATTTACTTTATTTAAAATGAATTTAAATCGTAAAATTTTATCAATTGGCGTAAATTTATCAAGCCACTCGCCAAAATACAATTTCAAAATGGTGGTATGTATACAGAATGTAAACAAACACAGGGTTGCAAGGAAAAAAGTTGAACGAGCTCAAAGTTGGCTGGCGACCAACTTTGTTGAAAGCGATTAGTTGAAAGGCCGTTCGGACGAGGCGAGTTTTGCTTTCAACTAAAAGTTGCCTGAAAATCGCGTCATGCAAATCCCTATTATTGAAACGCAGCTAGCCACTGTATACGCGAAAAGGCAATGTTGCCACTTTTTCTCATTAAGCGATGTTCGAATCGTGGAAATTTTGGAAGATCACAGGGTTGCTTTTAGCATATAGATTCTTAATGCAAAAATGGAGTTGTATTTAGTTGCATTTAGGTGACGAATTTCGTATGGATAAACGTACAGTTAGAGTAGCATTTAGCAAAAGAGCAAAAACAGCCCATTATTGTATTTTGGGCTTTACTGGCAAGTTACTGGATAATTTGTAAAAGAACACAACTATTGTTTTGACAGCTGCTAGTCTCTGTTCAAGGCGCATCCATACAAGGTGGTGTTGATTGCAGTATATTTTGTTATTGCTTTTTGGTACAAGAGGATGTCAAAACGAGATAATTTTTATCATTTTCTTTTGTTGACATCCTAAAGTTGCGCCGCTTCGTCTTGGATGACATTCTCCTGTACTAGTGTAGAGACAAAAATATCCAATCAGCTGATCAATCAACACCACCTTGTTTCTGCTAGTTAAAATTTTACTAGGCGAAATTAGCAGGAGAGCCAAAAAGGAGAGAGCTGCTAGTTTATGTTGGTTTTTTGGGTTAAGAAACGCTTTCCAGCAGAAATTAAGCCTTCTAAACAGTTCAATGCGAGCGTGAGCGTTAACTTTTTATTTTGACCAATATCTTCGTTATTACTTAACTTTTTACAATTGTTAATACTATCCTTAGATGAGAATTAAAATATCTTTCAGAATTATAGAATAAAAACTAATTTGAAATGCATAATATGCGTTTTTTTCAAGCTTACACTCAACTGTGTGCGTACGCAAAGCATTCGCATGTGATCGACAAGTTTTGACAGATGTGTGTGAGCGTCCATAAGAATAAAAATGGAATTCTTTGCCTTTGCGAACGTTCACGCTCACGCTCGCATTGAACTGTATAGCAAGCTTTAGGCTTTCTGCACATTGGTCGTTAAATCATAGTTGCTTCATCGTCACAATCTACACTTTCGCACACTCGGTCGTGATATTATAATTCATTGGCGTCTAAAAATTCACTTGGAACAGTTATTTTCTGTTTTCTGGTTGATATTTTCGCGAAATAATTACAAAAACCTGCCATTTTTAAAATATAGACTGTGCTGCAACAATTCTAGACATCATTTTTCAGTAATATCTCTTCCTTTCTTTTCCTGGAATGTGTTTTGAGCATGCACACAGAGACTTTTTACAATTTCCTCATATTTTATAGTTAAAACGCTCACATTTATTGAATTTCAATGCAATTATCCACTTTTTAATAATTTCCACAGATTTTATGCAAAAAAATACTCATAGTTATGCAATTTTAACGCCAATATTACCTTTTTCACTAATTTTTCCCCATAAAATGTAAACGAACAATGCGTGCACAACGATTAGGCAACGACAGTGCCGTTATCCGTTTCTGCATCTTCTACGATTTGCCGATAACTAGCCGATAACGACAAGTGTCACGATGCAGCGAACAAAGGTGGCGTCGTCAGTGGTACCGCTACTTTGGTTTTGCCGATTTTGACAGTTGTGGTAACTTGTAAATAAACCTTTGTTTACAAATCAACGAAAGAGAAATTTTAATTATAAGTGAAAAATCAGTTTAAATTGTGTTAATTTTCAATTTGTGAGTGATTTTTGAGTTGAGGACTGCATAAAAACTAATACAACGAAGTGCTGTGTGTTAAACTGCGTCAGCCGTCAAGATGCAAGAAGCTCAAGATGCAAGTGTAGCGCTGGGACGAATCGCTGCATCCTGTATACATAGGGCACGGCAAAGCCGTTGCCGAAATGTTTCCCTATTATTATATTACCAGCATTCCCTCACAATGATATTGTTTCTGCTACACGCAGCCTCCATTAGCAAGTTAACTAATCAATCCCGCAGAGATGCTGCTGCAGTTTTCTGCAGCAGCTTTAATTGCAAAGCAATGGAGTGCACTAAAATGTTCACTGTTCTTTAATAGATTAGGTGAAAAATGCAATATTTTCACATTTAGCAAAATTAAATGTATTCGCTGTAAAGTGAACTGCTTTGGTAGTTTCAACTCGCTCTTCTTTTCGCTCCATTCTTTGTTTACTTGTGGTACACAAATGTCAACGCCCAGGACGGCGCAATCTTGTATTCTATCATTCTTGGACAAGTGTGCTGATCTCCTTCGAAATGCATGTGACCGGCTTAAAATTTCAGGGCGAGACGATAACGCAACAATGATTGGGCGACAAGTGTGCAGATAGCCTTAGTGATAATAGTTGTGTTTTGTATTCTCAGAGCGTGTGTGAATCGGTAACAAAGTTCGCGGCAAGTAAATTTTTGATAAGTTTGAGGTGAATAAAATTTCAGTAGCCCATAGGGCTAGTGAAATTTTTGACAAATGCATAGAAAATTTTGACAATTGCAAAGATTGCTGCTGTGTGTAATTTTTCGTAAAATAAAAGGTTAAGTTGATGAACTGCAATCAATGATGGTAGATGTTTTCTTAAAATATTAATTTCACTCAATTTGTAATAGTTTATTGCGCATAAATCTGCGGTTATGAAAAATTTACTGCTGTCAAAAAAGATTTCATTTCACACAGCAGATTGGCAAAACTGTCTCACCATAGTAAAAATATTATTCAACAGCTTTCCCCATAGAACTTTGCTACCGATTCACACACGCCCTCAAGCTAAAAATATCCAGAAACTTGCCAGTAACCAAATTTCGGAAAGTAAGCCAATATTTACTCTCAGTGAGTGAAATATACAAGAAAGTACGAAAACGCAAAACCAGCAAGAAGTTGCTAGTTTTATGAACAGCTGATTAATTTGTCGTTTTCCGATGCAATTTTCTTAGAAAACTAGTATTTTCCATCTTATTATACATTTAATAGGTTAGTTTGTCAATTGCAACTCTAAATGCACCACAAACAATTATTTTCTTAATGTGATTTACAATAAGCATCATGCCATCAGCTGTTTTTCCTACTAGTTAATAGTTGCTAGTAAAAATGTATCCAGTAAAAATCCAGTAAAACTTGCAAGTTCAGCTGTAATTTTTGCTCTCTCAATTTTCCCTCTTTTGCTAGTTTTTTGCAAGTTTTTGCGTACGAAAACGACATCCAGTAAAAAACCAGTAAAATTAGTACTGGATTTACTGGATAGTACGTACGCGAACAGGGCTAATTTGTGATAATTATCTATAACAGGTCTATTCTGCACGTTACCGAAGATTTTGTAACCGGAAAGATTTATTACCAAAAAATGTTACCAGTTCTTGTCACCGCGATTCTAGGAACGTTGGTAATGCAGTTAAAATATTCAGCAATTCAGCTATGAAGAATTGTGCAAATTCTGGCATTGCATATTTCACGGGGCAATACTTTGTTACTAGCTTATGAGATGGTAACAAAATTTACCGGTTACAAGAATACACAGAATGCGAAAAGGGTTTAAAAATTGACAGGAACTATATTTACCGGTTACAAACTTATTATTACCAGCGCAGAATAGACCTGTTAAGGACATGTGTGAACCGGTAACAAAGTTCTATGGGGAGAGCTATTGAATAATATTTTTACTATGGTGTGACAGTTTTGCAAGTCTGCTGTGTGAAATGGAATATTTTTTTTACACCAATAAATTTTTGATAACCGCAGATTTATGCTAAATAAAATATTACAAATTGTAGTGAAATTAATATTAAAATACCATGGTTGATTGCAATTCATCAATTTAACCTTTTATTTAACGAAAAATTACACACATCAACAATCTTTGCGATTGTCCAAATTTTCTATGCATTTGTCAAAACTTTCACTGGCCTCATGAGCTACTGAAATTTTATTCACCTCATAGTTGTCAAAAATTTACTAACCGCGAACTTTGTTACCGATTCACACACGCTCTAAGGGCCGGTTACTCAAAGTCTGGTTAACACTAACCTCTGGTTAAACATCGTTATCGACGTTACCGACTCCCTGTTATATGAATGGAGTCGAATACGTCGATAACAATGTTTAACCGGAGATAAGTGTTAACCAGACATTGAGTAACCGGCCCTAAGAAACAAAACTAATAGCCCTGTTCGCGTACGCACTATCCAGTAAATCCCGCACTAATTTATTGGTTTTTTACTGGATGTCGTTTTCACATGCAAAAACTCTCAAGAAACTAGCAAAAGAGGGGAAATTGAGAGAGCAAAAATGACATCTGAACTTGCAAGTTTTACTGGATAAATTTTTATTAGCAACTATTTGCTGGTAAGAAAAACAGCTGATGGCATGATGCTTACAGTAAATCAGATTAAGAAAATAATTGTTTGTGGTGCTTTTAGAGCAGTGCCCGCCAAACACTTTCCTGGGAAACGAACTATATTCGGCCTTTCACATGTACACAATCGGCTTCTTACACGTACACAATCCGAACGTCAACAGAAAGAGTAGCAGAGCAACAAATTTTATTTAGTTGCATGCAAACAATAGGCGAAGCAGGTTGATGACGCATTATTGTCGAATAAAGTAGGTACACTGAGCAGAACGAATGAAAATTCATTCAAAAATTGTATAACACAATTTTTCGTACATACACCCCTAGAAATAGGTATGTATATGGTACCAAGTCGTGCTTTTTCTTCATATTAAAAGAACTTTGTGAGTTACGTATTTTTTTTAATACCAGACTAGTCCTCAATTAAAACATACAACATGTTTTGCTATTTATCTTTTGGTTTAGTCGTTATTTTAAACTGTTCTTAAATGTCAAGTTTTACCTAATTTTAAAATTAATTTATATTAGATATATATATTTTCATTTTATTTCTACTTGAAATCAACGAAATTTTCTTTTAATATTCAGAGTGCTCGAAGCACGTTATCTTTTTTGCTCAGAAATCCACACTTAAATTATAAAAAAATAATAATAATTTTGTACAATACATACAAAATTTTACCAACTTTTTCCTTTCTCAGGGCCGTTAACTTTCATTATGTTTCTATGTTGTTTAGATCTAAAAAACGCACAATGAAAAAACTGCAAAAAAACATACCAAAGTTTTTATAATAAGTAATAGAACACAGAAATTTTTTTCCGTGCATTACCACCAACACATTCTCATTTTTTATTTCATAACTTATACATTCTCATTTTAAGACTTTTCTCTTTTTGGCGGACACTGTTTTAGAGTAGTTTCTAGTGTTCTAAGAAAATTGCATCGGATAATAAAAAATTAATCTGCTGTTCATTGGGAGTAAATAGTTGCGTTCCAGATGCTCACGATATTCACGATTTGCAGTTTTTTTTTGGAGGAAAGCGTTCCAGGTGCCAAAAAACCTGCAAGTCAAACAACTTTTGTGAGAGTAACTTGCTCTCTCTCTCAGTCAGAAGTTGCAGGTTTTAGTCCGAAGTTTTTCTTCCTGCTAGTTCATGTCAAACGATAGGCAGGGTTGCATTTGTAAACAAAAACAGATAGCAAAGAACATTAAGCGCCACGATACAATCATTTTTTTTTTTGGGGTTTTGGTTTATGTGGCTGAGGCTTGAGCCTTTAAATCGCCAATTATCCCTCCAGTTGATGTACTGCACTAATCGATCTGCGAGTTCACGCAGGGCTGACGTCTCCAGGTTGTGTCACGTACACGTCCAGTAGTTGTGTGCCAGATGTTCAAATGGGTTTACATATGTTTCAGTATTGATGCGAATGCATCACGTAAAACTTTAAGCATGACAGTACGTTTATATATATATGTATTTTACGACTTCGAATAAAAAAA
>NW_023458555.1:60137554-60138599 GCF_013731165.1 Rhagoletis pomonella | reverse complement strand
TTTTTTCTTAATACATAATATCTTTTCAAGGGTGTCCCCCAGTTGCGCGCTTATACATTTTTCCTGTATAACTTTGAATAGTTCGCTTATTATTTTTGCAAGTTCGGTGACCTTCCCTTTAAGGTACTCTGGTTTATCAAGCACTGACTGTGACTCTCTGTTTGCGTTCCTACTGCGGTTAGGGCTGCGAATGTTCCGCGCCTGATTTGCCTCGACATGTACCGTTCTAGCCATGGTGCTGTATCTAACTTTGGTTAACCTTTTATTTACTTCTTTATTCCTATCCCTTATCGGGTCCTCAGTGGAACTTAGGGGTGGGAATTCGGTGTCTTCCACCTCTAAAAGATTAAATCTATTGGTACTTTCAGGAAAATACGTTTTTAGAGTCTCACGTCGTGATAGCTTCTTTACTACCCTAATGTGGTTAACCTCTTGTTCTCTTTCCCAAACTTTACATTTTAACTTTTCAGATGAGCTATGCTCATTACTTTGGCACAGAACGCACTTCTGCTGGCACTGCGTGTTGTCACACTCATTGCTTTCGCATTTGATACATCGCTTTTTACTTTTGCAGGAAAATTGCGTGTGTCCTAGCCGGCCACAATTTAGGCACTGTCTTAACGGTGGAATGTAGAAGTCCACTTTTAGCTTGGTGTGCTCAAAAATGATATGTTTGGGGATTTCTTTGCCCTGAAAACCAATTTTAATAGTGGTGGTTGGAACTAGAGTGTTGGACTCTGCAATCCTTCTGGAGAAACGCATTACTGAGCTAATTGGGATTTCTGACCTAGCATTTGTTTTGATCTCGTCTACACTATAGTTAACAGGTACGCCTCAGATAACTCCTTGAGTTTCAATCGCCGTCCTTGGTAAAAAGGCTCTTAGTCCCTTTTGGCTGAGTTTGTCATTCAGTAGTACGTTGTTTGCAGCGAAGATACTTTTAAAGGTCACTTTGCATAGGGTACGGCCTATCTTCGTGATAAGGTCAATATCCTTCAGTCTGTAGCTTTTTAATTGATCTAACAAAGGTAGACCATTGTTAATT
>NW_023458555.1:60133110-60137454 GCF_013731165.1 Rhagoletis pomonella | reverse complement strand
TGTTTTCTTTAAGGGCTTCGTAATTACTTGCATCTATTAATAGAAAGATATCCCCAAAAAATTCTTGGGGGTAAACTATTATGTCCCCAACTGTACTTTGTGTCGTTGTCATTTTGTTGGTGTCCGTCACTGTGTATTGCACAGCCGTGCTTTTGTTGAGGTCCGTGACTGTATTCACCGTACTTGTGTTCGTTGGAAAGCTGCCGTTAAGCGACGTTTTGTCTATTATATCTCCTACCCTTTCTTCCGCTATTTCACTAACTGTAGCTTCCTGAGCGTCCATATTCATGTTTTCCACATGCTCATGTCCCGCCTTTTTCTTAACCTCACAAACTCCACCTATGATATCGGTTTTGCCAATATTTTTGGCATTGGATTTTAGGAATCCTACAATTCTATCCTCTTTTTCTTTTTTAAAACGTTTCCTTCTCACTAAATTTAGCTCCGATAGCCTTTCAAAATCTTCCGCCGATGACGCCCTCGACAGAGATGTCGACGACGCCATTGGGGAGTTTGGCTTTTTCGCTGCCGTTCGCGGCAGCCTCGATTTTTCACACACTCAGACTTAAATAGAAAAATCCAAAAACACTATATATTGCAAAGTTACTCACCGACTGTCCGGTTTATGTCACCAATGGCAGTTTCTTACTGCAGTTATTTTAAGAAATATCTCGGGTTGGCTAAAAGTCGTAGCTTCAAAAGGCCTTCAAGCTCGCCTCACTTCCGCATGGGCACAAGCGTATTGTTATATGAAAAAATCACTACACAAATTATTTGCGAACGTTAATTGCACTTAAAATGTGCTAGCGCCAGATTTAAAAGATCAAAAAACCAAGATAATGCGCAAGACACGTCCACTCACTCTTAAAGCTGAAATCGAATGACGGATACAATCAAATAAATACGTCAAGCATTGCATATGTGTGAGATTGGCTCGTGTCTTGCCCGCAAACGTTCAAATAAACGCGTTAATTCAACAAACAATTTCTTTCTTCTTGTCCGCGCTTGCTCACCACGACGATCAGAAGGCAAGTGCGCTTGTTTTTTGTCAAGCAAAACGCGAGACGGTTGATAAAGACATTTTACCGTCTCCATGGCGCTTAACATTAAAAAAAAAGTGGAAGTAGTTACAGGAAAAGTGGTTTTTCGCGTTCCAGGTGACTTTTATTTTTTCTTTCTTGCTCCTCTCTTTTAAGAGAGTAATTTTGTTATTTGACAGTTTTACAGGTTTTACACGAAGCTATCTGGTACGCAACTAATATTGGCTTACTCTCCGAAATTTGGTTACTGGCAAGTTACTCGATATTTTTGGAACACCTAAAGAATACTGACCTTTGAGCTTATCGACGTTACTGACACAATGTTATATGTATGGAGCCGAAGACGTCGATAACGATATTTAACCGCAGATTAGTGTTAACCAGACATTGAGTAACCGGCCCTTAGTAGAAGTCTGAAATGCGACTATGAATAGAGGTAAATTTTAAGTTGGTACTTAACCTTCGGAGGACACACCTTTTTTATTTGACGTGAACGACACACTGGGGTAAATTGCACCCCAATTGAAATGTTGCTTTTAAAACACACAGCTTAAGCTTTTTTTGCATATATTACGCTGGAAATATTTAGATAAAATAAATTTAAAATGAAATGTATTGAATTTTTCAAAGGTACAAGATCATATAATTGCATGGTTAGCTTTTATTGACATAACGAAAAAGTTTATCAAAAATAGGCTTTGCACTGGGGTGCCTTACACCCCAGTGTGTCTTCTGAAGGTTAAATTTAAGTTGCAACTTTGTTAGTTTCGACTTAGTTGCTGGACTATGAATACGCGCCTTTAAGGGCCGTTTACTCAATATGTGGTTAACACTAATCTCCGTTTAAACATCATTATCGACGTGTTCGGCTCCACGCATATAACATGTCGATAACGATGTTTTACCGGCATGCGGTAACCAATCCGAGTGGAGCCTTGGGTCACGGCAGAAAGAGAGGGAGCTTCGGTGGGGCCACTCTGACTTATTCGGTTTAAGGGCTCACTGAAGTCTGCAGCGTCTGTTCACCAGTAGGTGCGGCTGCAAGCGGGTGTCTGCTTGGAGCAAGCGGCTCGCTATATAAACGTGTATTTGGTTGCGAAACCACCCCCGTCCCAGCAATGGGTTGTGCGCTGGGCTTGGGACCCGCCACGTAAAAACCACTTCCAGTGAAGAAGCAAGGCAAAGCCTCGGATGAGACCCCCCCCTTATGATGACGACCACGGCAAATGTTTAAAGGACTACGATTTGAGGGCATGCACCTGGAATGTCCGGACCCTTAATGGGGAAGGTGCCTCTGCCCGGCTGGTTGATGTCCTCGTAAGGACAAAAGCTGACATCACCGCCATCCAAGAAATGCGTTGGACGGGGCAAGGCAAAGAATGTCTGGGGCCTTGCGACGTCTACTACAGCTGCCATGTAAAGGAGCGCAAATTCGGAGTTGGATTTGTGGTGGGAGAGAGACTCCGTCGCCGAGTACTGTCGTTCACCCCGGTGGACGAGCGTCTAGCCACAATCCGCATCAAAGCGAGATTCTTCAACATCTCGCTCATCTGCGCCCATGCCCCGACGGAAGAGAAGGATGAGGCATCCAAGGATCTCTTCTATGAGCGCTTGGAGCGCACGTACGAGCGCTGCCCCCCGTCATGATATCAAAATCGTGCTTGGCGACTTCAATGCCAGGGTGGGCAAAGAAGGGATCTTTGGAACCACCGTCGGAAAATTCAGCCTCCACGACGAAACGTCCGACAACGGATTGAGGCTGATCGACTTCGCCGGGGCCCGAAACATGGTAGTATGCAGTACTAGGTTCAAGCATAAAAAGATCCATCAAGCTACCTGGCTGTCTCCGGATCGAAAAACGAGAAACCAAATCGATCATGTTGTGATAGACGGAAGGCACGCTTCCAGTGTTTTAGACGTACGCACACTCCGAGGCCCAAACATCGACTCGGACCACTATCTTGTTGCAGCCAAGATACGCACCCGCCTATGTGCAGCAAAAAATGTGCGCCCAAATATGCAAGGAAAGCTTAACGTCGAAAAGCTGCAATCACAACAGACAGCCAGCGCTTTCGCTACTCGACTCTCACACCTGCTCTCAGAGAGCACTCTTCAACAAACCGACATATGCGAGCAGTGGAATCACATTTCCCGCTCATTAAGTACCGCCGCCGAAGAAGTAGTCGGATTTCAGCGAGCCCGAAAGAACAACTGGTACGATGAGGAGTGTCAGGAAGCTGCAGAGAAAAAAGATGCCGCCTACAGGGCCACGCTGCGATCGGGCGCAACGCGCGCTATGTGGGACCGCTATAGGGATCTGAAGAGGGAAGCGAGACGTATTTGCCGCAACAAGAAGAGAGAGGCAGAAATACGTGAGTGCGAAGAGCTTGAAATGCTGGCCGACAGGAGGAATGCCCGAAAATTTTACCAGAGAGTTAGGCGACTTACGGAAGGTTTAAAGACCGGGGCGCACTCCTGTAAGAACAATAATGGCGTCCTAGTAACTGATGTCCAGAGCGTACTTAAATTATGGAGGGAACACTTTTCCGCCCTACTAAATGGCAGCAGCACAGAAAGTTGTGGAGAAGAAGAACCCGAGCCCGCAGTCGATGATGACGGAGTCGACGTTCCACCGCCTGACTATGACGAGGTACGTATAGCAATAACGCGGCTGAAAAACAACAAAGCCGCTGGAGCTGACAGCCTGCCAGCTGAGCTATTCAAGTACGGCGGCGAGGAGTCGATAAGGTGCATGCATCAACTCTTGTGCAGAATATGGTCAGATGAACGCATGCCCGACGACTGGAATTTAAGTGTGCTCTGCCCAATCCACAAGAAAGGTGACCCCGCCATTCGCGCCAACTACCGCGGGATCAGCCTTCTAAGCATAGGTTACAAGGTCTTATCGAGCGTATTGTGCGAAAGACTGAAGCCCACCGTCAATGAACTGATTGGGCCTTATCAGTGTGGCTTTAGACCTGGCAAATCCACCATAGACCAGGTATTCACAATACGCCAAATCTTGGAAAAGACCCGCGAGAAAAGGATCGACACTCACCACCTATTTGTCGACTTTAAAGCCGCTTTTGACAGCACTAAAAGGAGTTGCCTATACGCCGCTATGTCTGAATTTGGCATCCCCTCAAAACTCATACGGCTGTGTAAAATGACGTTGAGCAATACCACCAGCTCCGTCAGAATTGGAAAAGTCAGGGGAGATCGTTACCCCGAAAATCAGACGATTGCTTAAAACGATGATATTATAAAATGCTTGAGCTGGACAAGGAGAAGAAGGCAAAGACAT
>NW_023458555.1:60127882-60133010 GCF_013731165.1 Rhagoletis pomonella | reverse complement strand
ATATTATAAAATGCTTGAGCTGGACAAGGAGAAGAAGGCAAAGACATACCCTTTTATAGGGTTGAGTGTAACATCAAACACATTTTGCACTGTCAAAGGGCAACATTTTTTGGAAGAAACGAGATCACCGTAAATAATATCACAATTGCACTCGCTCAACTTTTGTTTCCTGTGGAAATGCATCGCCAGAAAAATCAATTCGTGTAAATGCAGCTTTAGACTGGTTTCCACTATGTCGTATTTTGTCAACATATTTTGAAACAACTTTATCTCCTTTTCCCATGCCTTTTCCAAGTATATTATGGGCCAGAAACGGACACATAGTCAATTTAACAGCACATGTACACGACTGAAAACCTATTCTGATCTAAGTCAATCGATAAACCGTTTTTTAGTTCCATTTGACAACGTGTTTTCACATATTTGTCGATAAATGCCACTAGATTTGTGAGTGAAAACCAGCATTTATTCTTATGTACGCAATAAAAATTATAAAATGCTTGGCAGTACCTTCACCTCTTGAACTAACACAATATTCTGATTTTTAAATTATATTTAGGAGAAAATTTGCTGTTCAACTTTTATGAAAGCAGCAGTAAAATTGTGGTAGATTTTTTAAATATGTGGTAGTTGTGGTAGAAGTGAAAAATTTCCGAAAATGTGGTAGATCTACTATTTTTTATGAATAAGCCCATAATTCTTTAATATAATCTCTACCTTTCACACTATTTACATAATAAAAAAATCGCTTTTTCTTATAATTTGCAACTCGAAATCGTTGACAACGCTGTTTGCATTAGAAGCGCGAGCGAATTATTCTCTTCATTCCCTTATCGTTTAGCAAAATTGAAATATATGATTGTGTGAGTTTTGGCCACCTCTTAGAAACTTTAGATGCATTGAAATTTGCTAATACTTTCACAAAAATCCCCGTTTTTTTAACATTTTCGCTATTAATTAACTTTATAAATCATATATATTGCGATTTAACATAATAAAACCACGTTTCCTCTCGAAAAATTGAATATTAAGAAAATGTAATATTTTACAGTTTGTTTTATAATCCCATTCTGCCTGTTGTTAGTGTTTAGTGTTGGACAATTTTTGCTCTTAAACTTAAGAAAATTATGTCGAGCAAAAATAAAACCACTCAAAAATGCGAATATGTGGTAGATTTCAGACCTTGTGTGGTAGATGCTAAAAAAATCGGCAGATCTACCGCAATGTGGTATAAGTCTCGCTTTTTGCATTTCAGTCAGTGTTTCATCTGTGCGTTTGTGTGCAACTAAAAGTGCGAGACGTTGCCATATGTTTGTTGTTAAAAACCTGTCGAATATTTCACGTTTTCGCACTTTCGCTCAAACGCACACAGTTCTGTCGTAAAGAGTGAACTCTAATAACGATTTAAAAAACGTGCAAAAACGGAAAATGAAAGCGCTCATGAATATAGCCTTTTTATCATCCCCGCTTGGATAAGAAATATAGAAATTATTTTGCATATTTCATACAACCTAGCCTTTGAAAAGTGATCAGCAAATTCCCCAGAGAATAAACTTCATAAAAATATTAAAAATTAACCGAGCGTGGTTTACACATTGTGAAGGCAGCGGCAGTAGCAACGATGGTAACACTGAGCGAAAACTTTTCGAAAACTTTCATTGTACAGCTGAAATTACAGAAGTGGATGAAAATTTTATTAAAAGGATTGGTATAATATTAATGACGATAGCTTCAGAGATGAATATATTGCTATAATACGCCCCAACTTTTAGTAGAAAAATATACTTTATTCATCGATCCGCAAAATTCTAATAAGCGGAGAAAATATAATTAATCCATTTGCAGTGCTTCCGATAGGGAAACCGTCTGAACTTAGAATTGCGCACTACGGCAAATGTTCTAGGTCTTCAACGAAGACACACCTTTTCAAAGCATTACTTTTTACATCCGACCCTTACATATCCAGTTTAAGAAAGCAAATATCACCTGAATTCAAATCTTTCAGAATGAGCTAAACTTCTTTTATAATCGTGTTTAGAAGCTGGCTTGAGGTCCGATGATTTTAAATTAAAACACAAGTTTTGTGATGTTAGTCAATATATTTCGATTACACACGCAATTTGCAATTTGTTGTGTTAAAAATATGTATGTAAATTGTTATTATATTTTTGTGTTTATATTTTGTTGTAGTTGAAAATCCTGAGGACGATTACCGTGTGTAATCGAAATATATTGATTAACATCACAAAACTTGTGTTTTAATTTAAAATCATCGGACCTCAAGCCAGCTTCTAAACGCATTTAGGAAATAAAAAGGTCGCAAAAACAAATATTCTTTTATAATCTGTTGAATGAATTTTTCTACCCTCACGCTTTGTTTTCTAGTGTGTTACTTTTTCTCAAAATATTTTGTTTTGCAATGGCCAATATACATAAAATACTCACTGAAATTTCAAGAGCCAGTCTATGCCATAAGCGTTCAAATAACTTTCTTATTACAACACTCAAAACTATCCGCACATGACAATGCACATACACACCTAAAAATTTACAAAATTTCGTCAGATAGGAACTTCCCAACGAGGCCAGATGGAGCGCTTCTTAGTGCCATTGGAGGGCCCCATATTCAGCAGTGAGCGCACCCTTCCTAATTTCGCACTTCATTGTGTTTTAACATTGGGTGTCATTAGAAAGAAGTGCTACCTTGCTGCTCCCGAAGAAGCCATTGGTGAGCGCTTCTACCAAAGCATTTAAAAAGCGATGCAAGCACATTTTAATTTTGATATTGTTTTTGTGTTTTAATAAAATAATGACGTTCTTGTAAACCAGTTGAAGGCTTTATTAAGTGTACTTATTATTTTTCTTTTCTGTGTGGTATACACACGAAAATACATACATACATACATACATGTTTGTACATAAATTAACTATTTTTCAAAAGAAACTATTTTATGTTACTACTCAAAATTATATTTATTTCTGAGCAAGCTAGAAACTTAAAATTTATTTTTTACTTTGCTTTTGTACTGCTCCCTACTTGCTCCTTTGGGGAGCAGCTAACTTTCAGTCCCGTTCGGTTGTTCCTACTTATAGAAACATATTCCAATGCTATACTAATTTGTTTCATTAATATGCTAATTTTAACTCTGAATGTTTTTTTGTTAGTAATAATGAGTTTTATATAATTTCAAGACTCCAATCGTTACGCAAATAAGCATAACAGAGAATAAGTAAAAGAAATGGCGCGTATTCATAGTCCAGCAACTAAGACGAAACTAACAAAGTTGCAACTGAAATTTAAGTACCAACTTCAAATTTACCTCTATTCTTAATCGAATTTCAGACTTCTACTAAGTAGTTTCGACTAAATCGATTTTTCTTTACGATATTTTGGAAAAAATACATTTTTATTAAATAATGTCAAGTTTGATCATCCGTTTATGTAATTTTTATTTTCATTGCATGATTATGAATAAGGTATCATTTTCTTGTTAATTGTGTGAAATAGCCAGAACAACCGCAGTGATGTGAAGTCGATGTTTATCGAAAGCATGCTGTGAAACATACAAATAGTAGATATCTAAATGTTATGCACAAATTTACTTTAAAAGAACTAGCGTGAAACTGACTTATTATTTGAGAATTTATCTAAATTATTCCAGTTATAAAATTGTGATGTAGCTTTATTCGAATTGTAATACGCATTTAATTTCATCTTCCGATTAAAATGGATCGATCTTTGTAAATTTTAATTGGACATTATTCAATATTATCAAAATCACCCTCTACCAACTTAATTTTTACATATTTCGTCGGTTTTCCCTTAATTTGATAAAATACTTCTTCCTAGTTACTTAGTTGCAGCTGCAGCTGAAACTAAATTTTAAGTTGGTACTTAGCCAGAAAAGTCGAAACTAAGGCGACTATGAATAGCTTTAGTTGTGACTTAGAATAGTTTCGACTTAGTTGAGTACTAAATATGACTATGAATATGCGCCAATGTCATTAGTATGATAACAGCTATCAAACGCGTGCTATTGAACAGCATGCAAAAACAAATTTGCAAGCTTGGATCGATAACAAAACTTTGAGTGATCAAATTGAAGTTTTGCGCGTTTTTTTGACAAAAAGTTTTTTTTTGTATTAAAGGTAAATACTTTCACTAAAATTTTTTGCTATTCTGGACCCTTATATTTGCTCTTAAGTATTTTAATTTATAATCAGTAAAAGGTAAGACAAATTTCAAAAATCTTGAATGTTTCATAGACTATAACTACGGCGCCCATCCGTCATGTATTAAACGGGACAGTCCTCTTTTTACCTCCCTTTTATTATCTCGGTATGTAACTATGTAATATTGATGCACCTGAAAGATGCAGCGATTTCTATTCTCAAGTTACATACCTGATGACAGTACGAATGGAAATTATAATAGCGAGGTTTTAGTTTTTTAAACTATAATTTTATTTAACCAATTGTTCTGGTAAATTATTTAGTTTATACGGGACGCCATCTGTTCTGTATTTCTTTTAATGTCCTGTATTTGTCCCGCATTCGGTGTTCGGTATTTCAACGCCATAACAGCTCATGAATAATGGTGTTGGTATCAGTGTTGTCACTTCAGTAACCAAATTAGTGGTAGATTATTATAAAAACAGTGGGAGATCTCAAACAAAGTGTGGTAGGATATTTGTAAACTTTTTATTCGCCGAATTACACCATTGCCAGGCGATATTTCCTCGATGGAACTCTGATTATCTACTAGTGTATTTGAGAACAAACATTAGTGTGATGTAAACAAGTGCAATAAGTTTTTAAGTGGATATATATTTAACTCATATGAAAGATGAATAAATAATACAAAAGATGTATAACGGTGTGTACGTTTCTAACAAAAAATTTCGCCTTTTCACCTCTCTTCGCGTTCGATTCTAAAATAAAGGCAAGGTGAGAAAATTTTGTGTCCCTTTCTTAAAATTTCACGCTTTTGTAAACCAAAAAAACGCACATTATCTACCCTTTGATGCTTTGTCAGGGGAGATGGTTACCCCGAAAATCAGACGATTGCTTAAAACGATGATATTGTTACGATTATCCTTGAAACCTCGTCCGGATTTCCCAAATCTCT
>NW_023458555.1:60118463-60127782 GCF_013731165.1 Rhagoletis pomonella | reverse complement strand
AGTATCCAAATCTGTCAATAGTTTAGAAATCAAAACAGAGCACATGTGAGAGATGCAGAAAGGAATGCTCCATGACCTCTGTAAACAGCACTGCAAACTTTTTGCGGAACCCGACGAAAAGCTGACCTATACAACTGCAGTAAAAGCAGAGATTAGGACAACAACCGATAACCCAATCTACTCTCGATGCTATCCATATCCGATGTCCTTAAAATCGGAGGTCGAAAGACAAATTAACAAACTTCTAGAAGATGACCATAAGACCATCCCGCTCACCCTATAATTCACCAGTTTGGATAGTAGACAAGAAACCAGATTCCCTAGGCTAGGGATGCCCAAATCAGCACATATGTGTCGCGGGCGACTGCGCGGAAGCAAATAGTTATCGGAAGGGGAAAACGAAGTCAACAGAATAGTGAGATTGTATGTGTGACAGTGATGGAAAATGAGTGTGCATCGTGCCATTTTCGGCCCTTTCGGAAGCAGCCGGCACCTTCAGCACAATCGATTGATTTTCGGCACTATTTTTTCGTAACCCAATGCAACTAATAAATATTTCTTTCGGATCCGCAATTAAAAATATTTTTTTTATTTATTTAATCGTATGTGCTTAAACTGATAAATGATATAAACATAGAAACGCAAGCAGAAGAATCCACATTCTGCATATGCGCTTAACATTTTTGCTTAAACAAATTTGTCGAAATTTCATCTCTAAAGCAAATATTAAATATCATTTAATATATACTTTAGATTTAAATAATCATTCTTAGTGGTGGGCGAGTCCGAGATGTTTAAATGATCGAGATAGTACATTCAATTCGCGTAGATTTTTGAGAACTTGTTGAATGTGTTGCACTTTTTTTCCATTCTGAAATTTGTGTACATCATTTATCATTGTCTAAGAAAAACCATAAAATAAAGCTAAATTTAAAATATTGGAACAAATAATAACAACGCTACATGCGCATTCATCCATATAACATAAAATGCGAACGTTCGTTATATGGAAGAAAGTGCGCAACACCACAAACAAATGAAAACATCAAACAATCAAAAAATCAATGGTATTTTCTAGACACTTCAAACTTGCACCTTATTATACTAGAATCAATGGTATTTTCTAGACACTTTAAACTGGCACCTTATTATACTAGAATGAATGGGCTACAAAATTGTTAACCCAAAACATGTCTACAAATTCTGAAGAAAAACTGTGAAAATTTGATGAAACTTTGTTGATTTTTTTCATTCTTTCAAGTTTCGATTTATTTGCAAGGTTTTTGTTTGATAATGAGCTACAATTTTATAAAAAAATAATTAAAATTATTTAAAAAAATTAAATAAATACCGGGTGATCGTGTAATTTTGTCAAAGATGAAGACAATGATGATAAAACATTAATACACTATATAGGTCAGTTCATATTAATGAACATAAAATGAGATCACTATCGATAAAATTGAAATCCTCAAGGGAAATTTATAATTTCAACGCATGGAATTTACATAAATTTTTTTTACTTTCAACCCCCGAATTGCTCAATTACTTCTATTTCTGCAGGATCGCCATTAGGTTAATTGCATTTCCAAATATTTTTTCAAAATAAATAGCGATGAGGGATATTTCACCCGCCGGTGATAATAAATCTCTCTCTAATCTTTACAGAAGACTACATCCTGGGTAAAATCCAAACTATATATCCAATACATTTTAGCAGGTATAAAATACGATACACACGGAAAATAGTAAAAGACCTAGTACAAGAATCCGAGCAGGAATCCGAAATAATTAAAGAGCACAAAAGAGCGCACAGGAATTCAACCGAGAATAAAGCCCAAATTCTAGAAAAATTTCACTTTCCTCAAATGAATGAAAAGATTAGGAAAATCGCTAAACAATGTAAGATATGCCATGAAAACAAATATGAGAGGCACCCCTCAGTTTTAAAGGCAACCCCAGTTCCGAATTATCCTGAACATATAGTTCATATCGATATTTACCACACTAATAACAAAGTAATCCTCACTGCCATAGACAAATTTTCCAAATACGCGCAAGCGAAAATCATTAAATCAAGAGCAACGGAAGACATAAAAGTACCCTTACAAGACCTACTTACATCCTTCGGAATCCCAGAGAAAATTGTTATTGACAACGAAAAATCTTTAAACTCATCTTCCATAGTATTTATGTTAGAAAACCAGTATGGCATCGAAATTTTTAAAACCCCTCCTTACACCAGCTCAGTAAACGGTCAGGTAGAGCGTTTTCACTCAATCCTTACCGAGATAATGCGCTGTATAAGAGCAGAAACTACCCACAATAGTTTTGAAGAATTACTGAATAAATCCCTATGCAAATATAACTACTCAATACATTCGACTACCAAAAAGAAACCCATTGAAATATTTTTCGGCAGAAGCGTTTACAGCGACGCGACCTTAATCGAAAAGGACAGACTCGACATATCAGGAAAATAGTTGACAAACAGGAAAAGGACCTTACATTCCATAACAAAAAGAGGACAGAGGCAAAAACTTATGGTGCATTTACATGGTATGAATCTGTTCATAAGCCGTATGAATTTTCCTATAAAAGAAGCACCAACTCTATGAAGAAATGAATGAAAGCGATATATATTTAACAATTTTGACTTGTATACTAGACAATATTTTTTTTGTAAACAGCAAATAAAAGAATTTCATTTTGTGCTAGCTTCGAAGCTAGAAGCTTATTTTTTTGTTAAATGTGCTTTAAAAAGGACCTACTGCCAATAAAGCCTTGTGGATTCTATTTTTCCATATTTGTAATGCTTCCATTTAAACATCTTTGTGGAAAAACAGTTTTTTGTTCAGAATTGCTTGTTTACGAAACGTTTGGCATAAGTTGAAATCATAGAGATGCCGTTTTCTTCCGTTTGTCAGTGGATTTTATACTTGAAAAGGCACCAAAATATGTATGCAATACTTCTACATATCTTCGTTTAAAGCACAAAACCGCGCATCAAGGAAATGCAAAACCTCGTATGCGAGGTTGCCTAAATTTTATAGGAGAGAGTGAAACTGGTCCCAATTAAAAACGGTTCTCTCTTTTAAACTTAACAATCTTCTCTCCTTATGTCTAAGGCGATATTTTATTATATCGATATTTTATTATAAATGGCTAAGGGCTTGATGTCAGGAGCTTCCGATGACCAAATATCTTTTTTGGCACAAATTTCAGTTCCGAGGTTTTGCAGAACCACGATACGCGCTTTTGTACTTTAAACGACGAATATGTGTATCGCTTGAACAATATGTTAGTGTTTGGCCTAGCTTCTCCTCCGATATTCGGCGTGCGTGATTTTGTCACACAAAGTAAAGGACAGTTTTACGCCGACTCCGAACGGCAATTGTATTTTAATGAGAAGTTGTTTCCATGACAGAATACACTCGGAGGTTTACTATTACCAACAGAGGGGCAACCACTATTAGAAAAACTGGGCTTGAACTCAGGCTCTGCGTAATGCTCTACAGCAGCCGCCACTACTTTTACATATATTGCTGGTATATTCAAAATACTTTCCCGAACTTCGGAGCGTATATATGTAATATAAAAAAGAATGAGAGGTACTATAAGAAAATGTACCCAAAATTCTGGAGCAAATGGAAAAATGCTCATTGAAAATAGTTCACATGTATAAATTAAAAGATATAACTTAATAGGTTACAGCGCTAAACAAAAGGAAAAGTTAGAAAAAATAGCAATGCGGTTTGAAGGAAACATGAAGCCATAAAATGCTTGTTTGTTTCGTTAATACCCTGAACTTTGTAAGATATGGCACTCTATTATTTTCAGTAGTTTGCAAATATTCACTAATGGTTCTAAAATCGCAAACATTTTCGTGGGATGTTTTTGTTTGATTTCGAATTGAAAATACATTACGATCATATTGTACCGAAATAAGTGCGGTATCCCTGCATTTTTGTAAAAGCCAGAAAGAAGCATAAACTGTATGAAAAAATGAAAGGGAGAAGTATACATGCCTTCTATAATTTTGACTTATATGTATATTTGGCATGACTTTGTGTAAACAACAAAAAATACAAATTTTCATTTCTTTGCCAGCTTGGAAAATATAGGCTTATTGTTACTTAAACGTGATATAAAGCTCATTAAAATGTTCTGTAATGTCTTGTTGTAAGTTTGTTATCATAGTTCTTCGTATTTTTATTGTCCACTAAACGTGAGTGGCTTCAATTTAAAAAGTTCTAGTACAAAGAATTTCTTTGTTTTGAATTTGTTTGTTTATTGTTTTTAATTTTTAAATTCATACTTTTGACATGTATGCGAATGGCGGAGTTGCCGCTTTCCTCCTTTTCGGTGGGTTTTTATATTAAAAAGGCATCAAAATGGGAAAAACCCCCCTTGGTATCTCTGCATCTGTTAAACTTTTTATGGGAAGATGTATGAAAATTCAACTTGCTATAATTTCATATGCTTAACAGTATCACAACAGTATGTTTACAGTATCTCCCCATAACTTTTCATATGAAAAAATTTATTATATGCATCCCACTCGATATCATTGAATTCCTCATTAGAACATGTAGTCCCTCTATTTTAGCGTATCAACAGTTCATATGGCTTCATACCATGTAAATGCGCCATTATTCAAGTAATGACATCATTTACGTAAAAATCAATAAGCGAATAGGCAATAAACTCACCCCCAGATATAAAAAGGAAATAGTGCTCGAAGACAGAGGAAATGTGGTTACAACCAAATCCGGAAGGTCTGTGCATAAAAGTCATATCAAGGCTCAATAACAAGAAAAAAAAACATAAATAAATAGATTTTTTAGTATAATTAAGGAAAATAAACAAGTAAGAAAGGTAGAAATTAAAATAGATTAGGTAATTGAAAGATATAAGACAAAGGAGTTTAGGATTAGGCAGAATCGATCAATATGCCATAGGCGTACGATTTTAAAGATATTTGCAGGGAAAATATTTCTGAATAATTGAGTGTTCATAGTGACTAAAGAAGAAATAAGTTTTTCAGTCTCATCGGCTGCATGGTTTATGCAGATGTCCAAATCCACGATTATTCCTCATGCCACCTGATAACCATAGATAACGGCTACTCCAAAATTAAGGACGGTACGCTCAATTTTATCCACGTCATTGATACCCAAGCCTACCGAGACGTTTTGGAAAACATAACTGACATAATAGACAGAAGCTTACCGACAGGAAATCCTATATATCCTACCTTACAACACGAGGCCCAACAAGCAATCGAAAACAATAATATATCTCAGTCCCATAGAATTTGTTTTGATAATTTTTGATTTTGAAATTTTAGCAAAAGTCATTACAAACAATTTATGAGATTGAAAACGAAAAACGAGCAGCGCATGCAATACAAAGCGCTAAATTTAATTGACAATATTCAAACTACATACATAACATAGACCTAAAATTTCTACAGCGAAAGTACAAATTTGAGACCGATTTTAAGCGGTCGTTATTAATATACCCCCATACATACATGTACTACTCTTCATGTTGTTTGCTTACGTTTTGTATAAACATACATATGTACATATAGCAGCAAGTAATTTCATTTAAAGAAGTGGCGTGTCGTCCATTTCCGCTGTAGCGTATTTAAATGGTGCATATATTTAGGCGCAATATTTAACTTCTTCTGGCGGGGCGACATCTGGAGTCTTCTAATTGTATCTCCTTGATATGATGCCTACAACGAGGTTCATATCTAGACTAGGTTGATATCTAGAATTTGCCACAAATAGCTTTGCTACACTACCGCCGGCAGCTTTACCAATTTTATAGTGGTTTTACGTTCTTTGCCAAATTACGCTCTGTTAGCCATAAATCTTACTATTTTTTGACCACCTTTGAATCAAGACCCCTGGACCATATGGGGAATTCATTTATATTTTAAATTGCATTGTCATCGTGATTGGAACTATGCTGAACATTTCAAGTCTCTAACTTGTCGGGAAGTTAGATTAACATCGATTGGAAATTTCCGCGATTTCCGCGGGATGACCAAGTTAAATAAAAGCTTATAATAATAAAAAGGAATTGTTTAAAGTTGTTGGTGTTTGAGATTGGAAAGAGAATGGTGTAAAATTTTCAAATTAAATTGCTTGCAAACGTCAAGAATTTGAAAAATTCCTCTCAGCGGTTCTACCTTCCTATTTTTTTATCATGCAGTGATTGAGACAATTGAAGAAGTATGCATGTATTACAGTGACCACACACGACGAACATGTGCGCGAGCATGCTCGGGTTGCGGTGCATGTTCATCGTTTGTAGGGTTCACGAGCATGTCCGCAAAAATTCAAACAAGTTTTATTTTTAGTGAGAATGCTCGTCGTTTGTGTCCTGGTTTACGAACATTGCATTGGAAACAAAAACGACAACCTCATTTGGTGCTGATGCTTGCAGCGTGCACATTGGCGGATAAATGCATCCAAGCCATGTGCGTTAATTATACTATCAGGCCAATTCTTAATACTCCCGGGGAGTTTGGCTCCGGGAATTTGTTTCTCCCGAGAAAGAAATTCCCCAATAATTAACTCCCAAGAGTAGCATTTTCCCCGAAAACTTGGGAGGATTAAATTCGTACTTTTTTTTGAGAGAGCTCAACTCCGCCCTTTAGTATAAAAACTCCTCAAGAAATTTTTATCCATGATAGGAGGAAAGGGAGAGTTTCTGTTCAGAATCAGCCTGTATATGTATATGTATGTACTTACTAAAGGTCTGCATCGCAATTAGATACGATACCCTATCGATACTTTTGGCATTTGATACCGATATTTTCTACTCGATAGTTTTAAAACGATATTTTTTGGAATCGAGTACCAGAACCCTAGTATCGTATCGAATGTCATAAACTCACATTCCAACAATGAGGGGAAAAAATTTTAGAATAAAAAAAAACGTGCTAAATTGAAAAAAATACGCATATGAAAGAGCACCAACCCAACTCGTTTTAAATTTGAGTATATACGTTATAAAATATGTAGTTTTGAAGTGCACAGATGCTTTTTCGTAATTAAGAAGAAACAAAATTTATTTTATGTTCCGTCTGATGGTAATTGAACCCGGACCCTCTTGGCCGCAACCAATTGTATCAAGCGTCTTTGCACACTCAGCTACAGCCATACATGTAAAGGCGTTTTCAAATGTTGAGTTTGAATCAACATCACAGCGCGCGATTAGTGCATTATGTCATACCATGTATGTGTGTATGTGTTGTTACCACTGTGCCTGCTTTGTATACATATACCTTCTTAATTACATATGAAAAAGCATCCGAGACGTGCAAAACGCCATCCGTGTAGTGAAAAATGCTTCATTTTAATACGAGCGTATTTGAATTGAATATTTCCATTATATGTACGTAGTGTATGTATAATGGAAAAATCCATTTTGTTAAGACTTTTCACTTGATTTAAATACGAACATTTTTAAACGGTAATCAAATAAAAGATTTTTATTCTTACAACGCGTTTTTGTTTTTCTCAGTGAAGGATAATGTTATTAACAGCTCAACCTAGTATTACCGGCGAGTTTTTCTACGCACGCACGCAAGTTTTTCTCATTTGATAAGCCCAAATCAATTCGCGAGCGTGATTTCTCAGAGTTGCATTACTGTCAAATTTACAGAAGTTTGCTGAGAAAAATTTGAATTCATAGTCGCGCCAATTGAGCATAAACGTCAAATCGAAATGTCACGCAAGATAAATCTTGGAATTTGAGTTAGCTTTTTACGCACGCATATAAGGTTGGCATGTAACAATTCTTCCCGATATAAATTGGGCTTTAAAGTGCAGAAATGTGTACTATGGTTAGGATTGCATGTGGTGGGCTAGGTCAACACCTCAATCTCTACGTGTTGTAATAATAATAAAGTCCGGCGCTTACACAATATCTTAGTGTTTGGCCGAACTTCTCCTCCGATTTGTCGCGTGTGCCTTAATGTTGTGGCACGAATGGGGGTGCCTACGGTTTTATGTCGACTCTGAACGGCGATTGTATTTTATGGGAAACTTTTTTTCTTTTTCACTTCTAACCATTATACCCCCAGTGGCCTATATGCGAGACCTATATTCAGATAAATTTTTTGGTTTTTGGTATCGATATTTGGAATATCGAGTCTTTTTATTCCGATATTAATGGGTACCCGATATTTGTAAAGCGATAATTTAAATGAATACCATATCGATACTTTCGGTTCGATATCGTGTCCCTAATCGCAATTCAGTTTGCTTCACTGTGAAGTTTTCTTCAAATATGTTAACTACTCATACTCTAACAAAAAGGGTATAGAAGGACCCAGCGGATCAAATGCTCACAAATGATAATACATGCGAGTGAAATGCGAGATTTAACCCGGAAAAACTCTCGCAAATGAATGGGGAAACGATAGCAATATGACTTATATGTCGTTCAGTTTGTGGCAGTGAATCTTTCATTTACGATAGTTGAAAGGAATATCGTTAAGCAGCATTTACATGAGGCGATTTTCTAAGCGATTCAACAACGCCTGAGAAGTTGCCTGAAAAGTTGATAACACACGTGCATTTACACGGGCGACAAAAGTTGAACGAGTTCGAATGTCAACGTTGACTTTTTAAAATTTTGGTTAAATATGAATAGAAGAAAAATTTTAAAACTTAGCATCAACATAATTGCTAAAGAAATAATAAAAGATTTAATCAATAACCTACGCAAGGAAGTGGTAAAGAGGAAACGTAGAGTATGGGTAAGGAAATGGGTTCGTCAGCGTGAATTTTTGGGTGCTTCTGATAATTTGTACAAGGAGCTTGCCTTAGACGACCCGAAAAACTTTCAACAGCGTTTAAGAATGACCAACGAACAGTTCAATTATCTTCTCCTAAAATGTGCACCTTTAATAAAAAAACAGGATACAAGTATGCGTGCAGCGCTCTCACCAATAATTAAATTGCAAGTTACGTTAAAATTTTTGGCAAGTGGTGACAATTACCCAACTTTAGCGGAACTATTTCGAGTACCAGAGAGCACCATTTCCCTATTTTTGAAGGATGTACTCGACGCTATATGCGAGGTTTTGAACAAGTATATTCAGGTAAAATGGTTAGCGGTTTAGGAAAGTTATAGAATATGACCTTGTTTTGCATTGAAGGTACCAACATCAAAAGAACAATGGTCTAAAATTCAAAAACGATTTTGCTGATATCTGGCAGTTTCCTCACTGTTGTGGAGCTCTGGATGGGAAGCACGTCCTCATACAAAATCCACCACGCGGAGCCTCCGACTT
>NW_023458555.1:60091848-60118363 GCF_013731165.1 Rhagoletis pomonella | reverse complement strand
CTGCTGAAGTCTAGAAAAAGAAGTCTGATGAGGAGATGTGGTGATCTACGAAATAGTACAATAACTTCTACCGCTTAGACTTTGTTGCTTTTTCAATTTTTCCTAATAAACCATCGTGGTACAAAGCTCAATAAAAATATTAAAAATAAAATGTTAACAAGCCACAATAACATTGACAAATACATAGTTTAGGAAGAGCCTGCCTGAAACTATACAAAAAAAGCAAATAAGCAAATGGATGTATAGAATTGACAACAACAACCACGCTGTCGAGTTTAAATAGCGGCAAATCAGCTGCACTTGATAGTAGTTGGTTGAATAAGGAAAATGAATTAGCAACAAGAGTTTACGGGATGTACATAGCTCAGTGGTTAACGCTTCTGACTTTGAACATCGAATTCGCAGGTTCGATCCCTGCTGAAGTCTAGAAAAAGAAGTCTGATGAGGAGATGTGGTGATCTCCGAAATAGTGCTATAACTTCTACCGCTTAGACTTTGTTGCTTTTTCAATTTTTCCTAATAAACAATCGTGGTACAAAGCTCAATAAAAATATTAAAAATAAAATGTTAACAAGCCACAATAACATTGACAAGTACTCCTTTTTATTACACTGTACTCCCTTGTACTCAAAAAAAAAAAATATCTGGAAATGTACTCCTTTATTAGCTTTGTACTCCTTTTTCCAGCTATTAATAATTTATCATATACAGGGTGTAAAATAATATCTGTTGCACAGTGTTTTTTTGAAAAATAAATTATCCACAGATTTTACTTCAATTTTTTAATTTGTTTTTAAATTTCAACCTTCATTTGAGTTTACCGGCGGTAAACACTTTGAGAAAAAAAGCGCAAGTAAAAAAAGTAGTTATTGTATAGTCTTTAAATTTAACCTTCATTTGGGTTTACCAGGGGGTTTGGGAGAAAAGCGCAAGTCTTCGTCGGTTACTTTATTACATATCTTCTGTAACCATAGGCTAATTTCCCCCATTTGGGTCCTTTATAATCCGTCTTTTGTCCAACATAAGGTCTCATACTCAGCAATCGAAAAGACTAGAAACTGGTGACTAGGAGGGCATTAATTCGACCAACCCTATACAGTTTTTTTTCTTTTTTTTATACAAAATCTAAGAAAAAATACACCTGAAAAAGAGGTTCGTGCCGCATGTACTTATCTCCCAAATCTGGCAAATGCAAATCAGCATTAAAATTTTAAAATCAATTAATAAAATTAAAGGAAAATATTTACAAAGTTAACAAAAAAACACAAAATCTATAAAGAACCCTTTTATTTAAAAAAAAACCTTTGCGACAGTTATTATTTTACGCGCTGGACGTTGCCATTCATATTGTGGCAAACACTACTTAGTAAGCAAAGTTAAGTGTGATAGTGAAAAGGTGTAAGCATGGCCTTAGGGGCAGGGCGCTCGGGTATAAAAATCAGAAAAATATTAAATTAATTATAAGGCTTAAATTAAAAAAATGCCCATACATTCAGGAAGAGTCTGGAATTCTTTTGTAGTTTTTAGCTTTTTAGCTGGGGAAACTTTCCTATTAGGGCGGTCATTGAGAACCGAATTCTACGCAAAAATACTGTGGGCGCAAGTGGAAATTGTGACTTTTGGCAATTTTTCTAAGGGGTCCCTGGGGAACCATAGGGGCCCTAGGTGGTCGGGAGTAACATTTTTGTCAATGGCGGTTCATGCCCTCTCCAAAAAGGTCGGAGAAGGTGCCACGTACACTCCCCCTTCGATCACCGTCTCTTTAACAACCGTCCCTATTGGAAAGCCAACCCATATAGTTATTTATTTTTCACATTTATTGTTGCTTTGAAAAAGATTTCTAAGATATCTTTGTTTGTTTGTGCCTAATTAATGGTAATTTGTAACAATAAATTGCACAAAAAATTAAAAAAAAATATATACTCCTTTTTTATGTCATGTACTGCTTT
Organism: Rhagoletis pomonella; assembly: GCF_013731165.1. NCBI lineage: Eukaryota > Metazoa > Arthropoda > Insecta > Diptera > Tephritidae > Rhagoletis > Rhagoletis pomonella. The sequence continues at coordinate 60,116,414 of NW_023458555.1, read as the reverse complement.
TTTTCTATCGAAAATATAAATGTACTCCTTTCTCCGTTTCAAAATCTGGCAACCCTATGTGCAGGAGATTGCGTGTTTGTCACGGCTGGGGAGCGTACTAACGTTAGCTGCAGCAGAAGGAGCAGCAACAGCGGAAACAGTATCGCCAGCAGAGGTGTTAGAAGCAGCAGCAAAAGAGAGAGAGTCATTACTTGAGGTAGTCGATGATGTTAACGTGCAAACATATGGAGCCATAGAGTTCGAATCAAAGGCAGCAGCAGAGCTAATAGCAGCAGCAGTTGAGGTGGACGATGATGTTGACGTGCAAACAGATGTAGCCAAAGAGTGCGAATCTATGGCAACAACATCAGCAAAGTTAGCAGGAGAAGTTATTACATTAACGCTCTTCGAATTGTTGTCGACTTTTTGGAGATTAGAGCAAGAACGTTCGTTGTGATAGCGGAGTGTCTTAATATCACTTGCTAGCGTTGACATAGCCGAGAGCAGCTCATCAAATTGAAGCTTGCTTTGCAGAGTGCGAACGTCGGCTTTCAACGATTCAGTTTGTATGGCGGGTGATGTAATATCTTCGCGCAGAGAATTAACAATACCAATAATACGCACGTTTTCTTCTCTAAGATCTAAATCTAAGATTTCATTTAACGCTAACTGTAGAGTTTTTGGTTGTTGAGATGTGTGTTCCTTCAAGATTTTGTTTAGCTCTTCTTGGACAATTTCAATGCCAGCAGAAGCAGTTGAGTGTGCATGTTGGTGAAGTGGTAAAAGAGCAGGAAGGTTGTTGGTGCTTCTATGGGATTTGAGCTGAATGTCTGCCGAGACATTGTTATCTGCATTGGACTCGTTCAAATCGATGGGAGGTGGAGGCGTGCGAAGGGAGTCACGCCGAGCAGACGCACACTTAGCACAAAGAAAAGATTACCAGTTTTAAGCCAAACTCAAGGTCAGCCGGCTGGATTTTAACACACTCTAAGTGAAAAATTTCATTGCACTGAGCACACTGCACTTTAGGTTGCGACCGCTCAACCTTATTTGCACAAATACACGGCATTTTCAGAGGCAGATAATAGTAGAAAATATGTAGGATTAGAGTCACTGTCTCACTTAGTTTGAGGAAAAGTTATCAAGTTTATGTTTACACTCATTTCACAGTTGGATTAAACGAACTATGCAAAGTAGAATGCAATAATCACAGAGCGATAAAAAAACACGTCCGCGGGCTACTGATGGTGACATGATGGGGCGCCTATTGCCGTTTATGACCTTGTCGTCTACGCCATGGAATCTCAGCTTGAACCTAAACTCGTCATCAGACGGCTGCCAGTACATGCCTAAGACCTTATCAATTGACAGGCTGTCTTTGCTGACGATGGGAACCGGGACGTCAGTGCCACACAAAGCAGTTATTACCGCTTCAGAATTTGAAACAAAGTTTCGCAGCACGAAACCAGTGCGTTGGCGAATTGCACGTACTTGCCCCGCAACCTCAATAGCTTCCGTTTCACTGCAGAAGCTATCTACAAAGTCGTCCACGTAGTGATAGTTTAGGATGGACTTTACTGCCCGTGCGGCGTGATTAGCATGCTCCATAGCGTTGGCTGCTTTGACGAATTGCGTGCAACATGGCGAGGAAGCAGTACCGAATGTCATCACCTTCATCTCATAAACATCGGGATCTTACGTTGTGTTACCATTTCTCCAAAGGAATCTTTGTGCACGTCGGTCTTCCGGGCGGACTAAAATCTGGTGGAACATCTCCTTAATGTCTCCACATACAGCTATTGCTCCCTCACGAAAGTGAAACAAAACCGATGGCAATGCACAAAGATCTTGCGGGCCCTTCAGGAGATGAGCATTCAGTGACACACCATGTGCTTCAGCACCGGCATCAAAGACCAGCCTCAATTTCCCTGGCTTGTTATCATGTTTTGCTTTTTACTTTACTGTCACGCTGCATTTTCCTTTCGATGCCAAGAAGTCGCCTTTATGCCATTGAATAACTTTCTGGCAGAGTAATGTCGTCACTCCTCCACAAGAGCCCTGTTTCGTACCTTCCGTTTACTCGACGCGTGTAAGATTGCTTTCGCGCGGGTGTCATCTGCACTTTCAACAGGGGTCGTGAAGCTCTTGGTCGCTGGTTTGTTTGACTAAAAGACATCGTTGTACTTTGGGCTGAGCATTTACTGTTGGACCAAATACAGTCCAGCCAAGCTCGGTCTTGGCGGCGTATGGCCCAGTGCAATGAATCCTTGGGACTTCCGTAGGCAGACCTAAATGGCAGTGGTCAAGGCCCAGTAGCAATTTTGGTACCGCACCACCATACGGCTCCAACGGCAACTGTCGCATGTGGGTTAATGATTTAACGTCTTCTTTACTCACGCTTTGCGATGGCAAACACAAACTCGACACGCTATGGACGTTACGCAGATGGTGTCTCTTCTCCATTCCTGTGCCACTTGTGAACAAGTTGACGAATTGGCTGAGTTCTTCAGCTGCCCGACCTCCAAACCACTGAACATGTAGCTTGCGCTGATGGCAGTAGTGCGAGATAGTTTATTTCTATAATAAAGGAATTACATTAACGATTGACAAATTACCAAAATTTAGATCTTATCACGGTTCCGTCTCTGTCGGCTTTTTGCAACGAGAGAATTCGTCAAATGCTGAAGATGGAACCGTGGTTTACAATCTTGCCACGTTGACAAATAAACATACAGAGTTGCCGCATTTACAAATAAACAATTTTAAAGCTTTGAAATAACAGCGTTGCATTTGCTAGGCGTTTCGCGACAGAATGTAAATGCTAAAAACAACCCTGTGATCTTCCAAGATTTCCACGATTCGAACATGGTTTAATGATAAAAAGTGGAAACATTGCTTTTTCGCGTATGCAGTCAAGAACGATAGCTTTGTTTCTTAACAGATAATTATCACAAATTGTCACGAATTTCTGCTGGAAAGCGTTTCTTAACCCAAAACCCCAGCAGAACCTAGCAGTTCTCTCTCGCTCTTACGCTCTTCTTTCTTTGGCTCTCCTGCTAATTTCTGCTAGTAAAATTTTTACTAGCAGAAACTAGCAGCTGTCAAAACGGGTAAACAAAAACTCGCGCCAAATATTTTCAATAGTCAAATACACCGATCAGCTGATTACTTGCTAGTTTCTGCTAGTTTTGCGTTTCTTTACTTTTTCGTTATTTCGCTCTCTCTGAGCGTAATTATTTCAATTTTATCATTCTTCTTCTTCCTGAAAATTATCTGCTAGAAAACAAAAGAAGCAAAGCCGATAGAATATTTATGGCTTCTCCTGCTGACAGAACTCTACCCACTTTCTGGCCAAGGCGTCGTCGCGGGGGAAAAACTGCATTTGGGGGCTTTCCCCTATGGCTGCTGCAATTCAACACACGACACGACATTTTTATAAAGTTTTTATTACAAATAAAACGTTTTTTACTTTAGAACGCACGAATTACTTCGATTTTTCACTTGAAAGTACACAATACGTTTGCACTTGTTTCTAAACAAAAAGTTTGTTTACGTATTGCCATAAACGTCAAATTCTATGTTTATACGCACGTTTTATTTGCAAATAACAATTTGCAAAATGGTAAACTTTGCCGTATAACCGCTGAGTTAATATTTTATTTACAAATAACTAAATCACGCAAATAAGTATTGATTAGTGGTACTATTTTTAAATAAGCGCAAGACGCTGCCATTCTTAGGCTTTCTGCACATTGGTCGTCCAATCATAGTTACTTCATCGTCACAATCATGATGCAGCGATTACATGACGACTACATTTTCTCACACTCGGTCGTGATATTTCAATTCATTTGGCGTCTAAAAATTGACTTCGAGCAGGTGTTTTATGTTTTTTTGGTTGATATTTTCGCGAAATATTTACAAAAACCTGCCATTTTTAAAATATAGACTGTGCTGCAACAATTCTAGACATCATTTTTCAGTAATATCTCTTCTTTTCTATTCCTGGAATGTGTTTTGAGCATGCACACAGAGACTTTTTACAATTTCCTCATATTTTATAGTTAAAACGCTCATATTTATTGAATTTTAATGCAATTATCCACTTTTTAATAATTTTAACAGATTTTATGCAAAAAATACTCATTGTTATGCAATTTTAACGCCAATATTAACTTTTTCACTAATTTTTCCCCATAAAATGTAAACAAACAATGCGTGCACAACGATTAGCAAACGACAGTGCCGTACTTATCCGTTTCTGCATCTTCTACGATTTGCCGATAACGACAAGTGTGCAGATCTCCTCCAAAATTTCAGGGCGAGACGATAACGCAACTATGATTGGACGATAAGTATGCAGATAGCCTTAGGTTAATTTTCTTTCTCGATGGTCATCTTATTGCCTCTTTATAATCTAGATGTGGCCATTTTTAACTTTATTTTCCTTTTCGATGGTCATATTATTGCCTTTTTATAATCAGGCAATATTAGAAAAGAATTTTTCACCATCCAATAAACAGTGAGTTAGGTACTGCAAATTATTTTTATTTGCAAATAGCTTACGTATAAACATAGTAAAAGTCGGCAAAACCAAAGTAGCGGTTTCGGGAATGCGCCACCTTCAGTTCATTACATCATGGTATACACCGGCTAGCCGATCAAGATTTCATTTATTATTTTACATTATTTGGATAAACAAAAGTTGCTCAAATTCAACATCGATGTGATGCTGATAGAAATCTGGATCAATTTGAGAGAGAGTTGTGTTTGTTTTGTTTCCTAAATAAGTGAGGAAATTTTAACTGACATCACCGATAAATTAATACATACTAGAGCTCTCGATTTTGCTCGCACATTTTCAAACAGCCCGGGTATATGAGCAACGAGTACTCGCACACTTGTTCAATACTCAATACTCGTAAATTTTCGAGCATGAGCTCCAGCAATTCGAGTTTTCTCGAGTAATTTGAGCAATGCTTTTTTGATTCTATGGACTTTTTTTTGTCAGTATTTTTTTTAAGTTTTACAAATTATTCAGATAGTACAGTGCCAAGATCGCAACATGCATTCAGGTACCTATGTATACATATTAAACTAATATTTTAATAAAGGTCCTGGCTAAATCAGCCATTGGAAAAATTACCACTTCAAGGGCCATATCGTCCATTATACCGCCTTGTAGTGGCCACAAAATAAATCGATTTTCTGATTTCTTCTTGTTCTAATGTCAAGTAGTGGTAGTTCGTATTCTTTATGCGTATAATACATTTTCTGGAAAGTGGCTTTTGGACGCGCATCAAAAAAGTAATCTTGGTCGGTCCAGCACATAATTTCAGTGGTCAAATTGTCAATGGGCGATTTGGTCAGAGGGTCAATTCCCGTTCTGCGTTATCGTGAAGTGATAAAAATAACACCTTCACACCGCATTTATTTCAGTGTTAATTTTATACTTTTCACTTCATTTCACGATAACTAGAACGGGAATTAACACAATATCAAAAGGCATAGCGCCACACCCACCTTTTATGACGATACATTTGTATTTAATATTAATTATTTATTTGGTATTGGTTTGGAAAGCAGCTGCTGACAAATAAAATTGACAATTTCTATTTTGTTGATCAAAATGTTCAAAGCTCGAAAATTTTGAACAAATATTTGAGCAGTTGAGCAATGAACGAGTTTCGAGCGAGTATCGAGCTACTCGTATTGCTCGATAGCCGGGTATCTAGAGCTTTAATACATACACAAACCAATTTTCGGTTATGGTTAAAACAATTCAAGTTTTTGTATTGAATTTCTGGTTTAAAATTTAAGACCAAAATACAATAACGCAGTGCCAGTGGCAGTGGCAGTTTTTCGAAATCAGCTGTCTTTTAGAAAGTGTGGTGTCTAATGAAGCGACTCACAATACAGCAGTGGCAGCTGGCAGTACTGCCCAGTTTAGCCCAAATTCTAAATTCGCTGCCACTGCCTTCATCGCAGCAAATTTCGCATGCTGAATTTGACATAAATAAAATGCAGCCAACTTCTGTTCATGTCACTGAAGCCTAAAAGACAACAAGAAAAATGTAAACAAACAAAAGGGAATGTCAAAAGAGCTGTCACTGTCAATGCCGTATTGTACTTGCCGCGGCAGTGACTGCCAATATTAGCAGTAGCAGCAGATTTTAAAAACTGTCACTGCCACTGGCACTGCGCTATTGTATTTTGGCCTTTATTTTTTCCTTTTCAGTTGTTCCAATGGAAAAGTATACATGTATTAGTGAAAAAGTGAGCATGTGTTGCTATTGTCATGACAGTATTGTCCGGTGTAAACCCTAGGTTAGATAGGATTTACATCGGACAATACTGTCATGACAATAGGTGCATTCGTTTAAAATATCCTGTATAAACATCCAACAGCAAAATTAGGGCGAAGTGTCATCTGTTCTCTCACAAGAGAAATATATCCAAAATAGTACGCGAACAGAAAATTTGCAAAACTTGCAAGTTAGACAAACAGCTGATAGAATTTTTGTTTACATTCAAAATTGTAAAATTTAAAACGTACGAAAACTTATCACAAAAAGTTTTCCTGACACAGTTTATTGATTAAATGAATAACTACTTAGTTCTTACAAGTGTAATTAGTCGTTTTTTTATCATTTTAACTTCCAAATCATTAAATTCAATTTTGCGTAAATTCCTAGCAGCTGTTTTTGATCAGCTGTTGTCAAATTGCTGTTGACAAAAGTTTTTCCAGCAGAAACTAGCAGCTTCCCCTCAAAATGAAGTGTCACTTTGCTCTCTCAATTTCCCCCACTTTTAAAGTTTTGGTTAACTTTTAACAATTAACAGCTACGCGAACGCAACTATTAGCAATACATGCACTCTTTTTCACTAATACCAGCCACACACGACGAACATGTGCGCGATCATGCTCGCTGCAGTTTGCCACAGACGGAGAGCGGCTCATATGTGATCTTGTCGTTATAGCGTAGAGATGGGTAGCAAAGACACGGATGATACAATTGCAATACTTTTAACTTAGCTTTTTTATGTATGTGCTACTTAAATTTATTGGCCCGTAGTCATAGTCAAAATAAAGTCGACTTTAAAGTTAGTTGCAGCTTTTTGACATAATTTTCAATGGGATATCTGTCAAAAAAGTTGCAACTAACTTTAAAGTCGACTTTATTTTGACTATGACTACGGGCCATTTATACTAGCATCGCCCAGTTGTAGAAATTCGGCATTTTTTCATACACTTTTAAATTTAGCTTATCACCAATATTAGAAGTGTACTCGTTCGCCCATCTATCTAAAGTTTTAGAAAACTTTTACTGGTTTTGCGTTCTCGTACCCAAAAAACTTGCAAAGTAGGGGAAATTGAGAGAGCAAAATGTGAAAGAGAGCTGCAAATTTCTGCTGGAAAAATTTTTCCCAGCTAAAACTTGCAAGTTAGAAAATCAGCTGATCACGAACACATGTTTGTAAATAAACAAAAGAAAATATGGCCTTTTTGAGTTATTTATTGCAAATTTTATTATTAATGCTAGTATACAACGAAAAAGTGAGTAAATTTAATATGCACAACGTTGGTTGTGTTTATTTTTCGCTAATTTGCTATTAATCTCCAGTTTGTTTATTTTAGTGTGTGCTGACCATGGTTGCCGTATGACATTTTTCGTTTGTACCATAATTTACCTTTAAATATACCAAAATAGATTCAAATGCAGCATACTGAAATGTTGTTTTGCTGAAGTTTTCGGTTTTGGTAGGTTGATTGTTGAAATGAAAATTTTATAATTTTAAAGCTACATCTGTGCTATGTAATAGATTTTCATTGTTTTTGGATCAATGATGGGTGTTTGGAGGAGATACTCTTGTTTTTGAATGCGTCACCATGTGATATCACAAATAATTATGAGAAAAGTAACTTATTCATATAATAAATTTGTATTTTAAAAAGATTTTTCTTATCGAAAACTATTCAATTGTATAAAATGCCAAATCGGGGGAAAATGTACCAAACAGAAAATAAATTGCCAAGTTAATCACCAGTGGCAACTGTGCAAGTGATCAGCTGTTTCGAAGGTTGCAAGTTTTTGCAAATTTTGCGTTCTCGTACTTCTGTTGATATTTCGTCTTTTTGAGAGCGAATGCTGCTAAATTCTCAGGACTTTTGCTGCTGGAGAATTTTGTCCTCTCAATACGCGTACACACCTATTGACTCCTTTATGCTAATGACGATTTTGAAGTCCATCACCACAATTTATAGCGAATTTATAGGAAAACTTAAAACCAAACTTCTTAGTAGCTTTCGAAATTATACCCAGAACGGCACCTCAATTTTCATTTACAAAAAATATGCATATGTATATATTTGTATGTATAGATGAGATGCCTAACGGTTCCTCACTGACTATTATGTTAAACAAATACCAATCCAGACCGTAAACACTTTTTTCGATTGATTATATTGGTCTGAGAGCCCTTTGAAACTAAATTGCTAACATATTGTGGCGAATACTGCGACAACATTTAGCGAACAACGAGAAATAGGCAGAATGTTCGAGGAATGACGTAGAATGTTCCACAAAGAGAAACGTCAAGTAGGATGAACACTGCGAATAGCGAGCGAAAGAGAACGAGCGATGAACTGCAGAACGTTCGAGAGTTGCCATGCGTACGAGCGCAGGTATATAAGAGCCACGACACAGCGGAGTTAGTGACCAGTTACAAGTCAGCAAGCTACAAGTAAAGTGAGCAGAGAAGTGAGTTGCGAATAAGCAAGCTATAAGTTTAATTGTGTTAACAAGTTTAGTAAAACGTTGTTATTGCTTTAACAAGTATTGTAAAGTGCTTTTACTGTATTAGCGAGTATTGTAAATTGTTTGTTGTACAATAAAGTTAATTGTACTACAATTTGGTCATCGTTAGCATTTATTTAACAATCCAGCGATACGAGCCCGAAGATATTTGGGAAATCCGGACGAGGTTTCAAGGATAATCGTAACAATTGGTGTCAGAAGTGGGATTGTTAAATAAATCCCGAAGGATAAATTACTGAAAATGGCGAAAATTCAGGACTTAAAGATTGAGGAGCTGAAACAGGAGTTGGAAAAGCGTAATTTAGCCACCTCCAGAAGAAAAGTGGAATTGTTATCCCAGTTGCGGGAGGCTATGGAAGCTGAAGGCATCGACGTGGACAAATACGACTTCCAGGGTAAACCCGACGATGCATCCGCAAAGGACGAACAGAGGGATGAAGCTGCTTGTTCGGGAAGGTTGAAGAACAGCAAAAGGCTCTTAGCTCATCAACAGCTATAGACATGAACACGTTATTGGCTGCCATGTTACAGATGTCATCACAGCTGTCGTCACAGATGTCATCACAGCTGTCGTTACAGATGCAAGCACAGGATACACGCATGTCACAGATGTCATCCCAGATGCAAGCGCTGGAGACAAGTATATCTTCAGAGGTATCAGCGCAGGTGTCATCCCGGTTAGAAACTCAGCTACTGGCACAAGAGACACGTATATCATCCCAGCTGGAAGCACAGGATGCAAAAATTACACAAATACAGGACAAAATCGAAGAGAGACAGGAGAAAGTCGAGGCAAAGGTAGAGGAGTTGGAAGGCCGTCTTCGTGATTTACAGTTGAATCGTCCGGCTACTTCGACGAGTGCACCCAAGGTAAAGACTCCATCCTTTGACGGCACTATTCCTGTCCAGGTCTTTAAGCTCCAGTTCGAAAAGACGGCTACAGCAAATCGTTGGAGCATGGAGGATAAATCCGCTGCGTTATTCGTCGCATTGAAAGGACCTGCAGTGGAAATCTTGCAGACTATTTCCGACTGTGAAAGGAACAATTACGATGCGTCAATGGGTGCAGTGGAAAGACGTTATGGTAGCGAGCACAGGAGACAGGTTTACCAGATGGAGCTGGAGAATCGCTGCCAGAAATCCAACGAGACTTTACAGGAATTCGCCTCTGATATTGAAAGGTTGGCTCATTTGGCAATTGGAGACGCATCTGGTGAGCACCTTGAAAGGGTAAAAATCCAGAGGTTCATCAACGGAATGCGGAACATGTATACCAAGCGAGAGACGTACGCGAATCCAAAGCCAACATTTGCTGAAACCGTCTCGTTTGCTCAGTCACGTGAAACGGCAGCACTCCTAAGTAGACCAGCCTTCAAAGTACATCGCGTGGAAGTGGAAACACCGGACGAGACAAATGAAATGCTGAAGAAGATTATCCAACTGCTCTGCGAGAAAAAGCATGGCTCTGGCAAATGTTTTAAATGTGGAAAGCCAGGCCACTTCGCCCGTGATTGCAGCGCAAGTTCCAGTGCGCTCAACAATTCAGCAGGACGCAAACGCAGGGCTGAAGGAGACGAATCCAACTCCAATCAGGTGTTAAACTAAAACGAGCCAGCAGCAAGGGGCGCGCGCAGTCTCCCGCAATTGAATGCCCCATAATCTCCGTCTCGCGAATTGGCAGAAAAGCGAGCAACGTTACTGTTGGTGGATATGTGGGCGGGCATGAGCGGGTACTAACTGTGGATACGGGCGCATCACATTACATCATTCGATCTGATTTGGTCACTAAAGAGGTAAGGCCATTACCTGGAGGAAGGTTGAGGACAGCAACTGGTGAGGACACCCAAGTTGTAGGAGAGGTAACATGCAAAGTCGCAATAGGGAATGTGACGGTGTTACAGAAGTTCATAGTCGCGGCGATTAAGGATGAAGTCATGATTGGATTATACTTCTTGCTTGATCAAAGTATGCAGATCAACATGAAGAACAGGATTATGACGTATAACAACATGGAAGTGCCCCTTAGGTTTGGGTATGATGGTCCATACAGCAGCAAGCGAGTGATCCTAGAGGAAAGCGAGCAGATTCCACCGAAGTCAGAAGCAGTTGTGTGGGCAAAGATTGATGGAGATTGTGGGACGAACAAATTGTGGGTTGTTGAAGCAACACAAAATTCTACACCTGACGTACTTATTGGTAAGACCCTGGCTAAGACGCAAAAGGATGGACGCATCCCAGTTCGAGTGCTAAATGAGTTCAAATCACCAGTCAAACTCCGAAGAGGAACTGTACTGGGGCAATGTCGAGAGGTAGAGGCGGGAATGACATTGCGGAAGACATTAATGCAAGGGCGGAAGGGTTGGAAGAAAAATACCAGCACAAGGCTAAGGAACTTCTCCGAAGATACTCCAACTGGCGACAAACCAGGCAGGACTAACGTTGTGAAACATCGCATTGATACTCGGAGTGTTCCACTTGCCAAACGTGAAGCTGAAAGCCAAATAATAAAAGAAATGAGCGAGAGTGGTGTGATTGAACCATCAGCGATTCCGTGGAGTTCGCCGGTAGTACTTGTGAAAAAGAAGGATTCTGCGTAGACTAACGGAAACTAAACGATGTGACGAAAAAGGACAGCTATCCTCTTCCTGGACTCGTTGACTGGAACAAAGTGGTTCTCAACACTCGACCTTAAGAGCGGGGGTTGGCAAGTGGAGGTAAGTGACGAGGATAAGGAGAAGACAGCTTTCAGCGTTGGAGACGGTCTGCAACGGTGGATTATGCAACGCTCCTGCCACTTTTGAACGACTTATGGACCATGTGCTCAAAGGACTGCATTGGAAAACATGTTTGGTGTATCTCGACGACATTATCGTATTGGGTAAGAAGTTTTCCAGAGGATAGCAGGCGCTGGTCTGAAGCTAAGTCCTAAAAAGTGCTCACTGTTCAAAAAGGAGGTGAACTACTTAGGGCACAAGGTGTCAACGGAGGGCGTCAGTACTGCGAAAGAAAAGATAGAGGCAGTAAAGGATTGGCCAAGACTTAGGAACCTGCACGAACTACGAAGTTTTCTTGGGCTATGCACGTACTACCGCCGATTTGTTCCTAATTTCGCCAGCATTGCTAATAGCATCCACGAGCTCACTAGGAAAAATAGAGCCTTCGAGTGGAACAAAGAGCAGGAGGAGGCTTTCCAAACTCTGAAGGAACGGCTATGTACTGCACCTATGCTAGCGTATCCCGTTCCAGGTGCAACGTTTATTTTGGATACGGATGCTAGTGGTTATGCCATAGGAGGCGTACTGTCGCAGGTAATTGATGGGCAGGAGAAGGTAGTTGCCTACTACAGCCGGTCGATTGGAAAACCAGAGAGGAACTACTGCGTAACTCGGAGAGAACTACTAGCGTTGGTGGACTGAGTCAAACATTTCCACAAGTACCTCTATGGGCAACGTTTCCGAGTTCGAACGGACCATACAGCGCTGAAGTGGCTACTACAGTTTAAGAATCCAGAAGCACAGCTAGCTCGGTGGATTGAGAGACTGCAAAGTTATGACTTCGCTATTGAGCACCGCAAGGGAAGTGTCCACGGTAATGCTGATGCCATGTCCCGCCGACCATGTAGCCTGGAATGTAAACACTGCTCAAAAGCTGAAGGCAAAGAGGACATTATAGACGTCCGTCTAACGACAATAACACCAGCGGAAGAGTGGAAGGAAGAACAGCTACGAAAGTGTCAGCAGGAAGATCCTGATCTGGAGCTTTTGATGCATGGACTGGAGGTGGACAGAAGGCCAACCACGGAGCAAATGGCAGCGGAAAGCCCCATCGCAAAGGCGTACTGGGCCTAATGGAACAGCTTAAAATTAATATCTGGCTGTTTGCATAGGGTATGGGAAAGCGAAGATGGCCAGTGCTCCCGCAACCTGATAGTAGTTCCAAGGGTAAGAATTCCGGATGTACTCAAAGAATCCCACAATGGTCCTAGTGGAGGGCACCTGGGAATCACGAAACCCTGGGAAAGTTTAAGCAGAGGTTCTATTGGGTTGGTTGTCGGCAATAGGTCGCAGAGTGAATTGCTAACTGCGCAGAGTGTATAGCAGCTAAAGGGCCGAAATCAAGAAGTCATGGCCAGATGAAGCAGTATAACTCCGATGCACCTTTTGAGCGGATTGCCATGGATGTAGCCGGTCCATTTCCCATGAGCGCACAGGGAAACAAATACGTCCTTGAGGTTATGGACTACTTTAGCAAATGGCCGGAGGTATACCCGATTCCAAACCAGGAAGCTAAAACAGTAGCAAAGGTATTCACCTACAATTGGGTTGCGAGATACGGTGTACCTATAGAGCTGCACTCTGACCAGGGAAGAAATTTTGAATCGGCGGTGTTCCAAGAGATGTGCCAGATACTGGATATCCGGAAAACTCGAACGACGGCTCTTCATCCCCAACCAGATGGCATGGTGGAACGGTTCAACCGAACCCTGGAAGAGCATTTGCGGAAGGTCGTGGACAAGAATCAAAAAGATTGGGATGTCCGCATACCCTTGTTCCTGATGGGATACCGGTCAGCAGTGCATGAAACAACGGGTAAAACTCTTGCAAGGGTAATATTCGGCAGTAAGCTCCGTTTGCCTAGTGATCTGAAGTTTGGGGTGACTGGTGATGCTAGAAGAATTGGAAAAGAGACGTCAAACATCCTGGAAGAGGAGCTGAGAGAGATACATGCTCTTGTGAGACAGCGCACGCAAATTATGAGTGACAAGATGAAAGCCAGGTATGATAAGGCGATGAATTCCGAGGGTTTCCAGGAAGGAGATTAGGTGTTGCTGTACAATCCACAACCAAAGAAAGGTTTGTCCCCAAAACTACAATGCAACTGGGAAGGTCCGTATAAGGTCGTAAAACGGCTAAATGACGTAGTGTATCGGATCCAGACCGTTAGGAGACCAAGAAACAAGATGAAGGTGGTCCACTTGGAAAGGCTTGCAGCGTTTGGAACCACAAGTGTGTCTGATCGGGACGATCAGACTTAGGTGGAGGGCAGTGTGGCGAATACTGCGGCAACACAAAGCGAACAACGAGAAATAGGCAGAATGTTCGAAGAATGACGTAGAATGTTCCACAAAGAGAAATGTCAAGTTGGATGAACACTGCGAACAGCGAGAGAAAGAGAATGAGCGATGAACTTCAGAACGTTCGAGAAGTGCCATGCGTACGAGCGCAGGTATATAAGAGCCACGACACAGCGGAGTTAGTGACCAGTTACAAGTCAGCAAGCTACACGTAAAGTGAGCAGAGAAGTGAGTTGCGAATAAGCAAGCTATAAGTTTAATTGTGTTAACAAGTTTAGTAAAACGTTGTTATTGCTTTAACAAGTATTGTAAAGTGTTTTTACTGTACTAGCGAGTATTGTAAATTGTTTGTTGTACAATAAAGTTAATTGTACTACAATTTGGTCATCGTTAGCATTTATTTAACAGTCCAGCGATACGAGCCCGAGGATATTTGGGAAATCCGCACGAGGTTTCAAGGATAATCGTAGCAATATGCATAAACTCCTCATTCTTTTCATCAGAATCGGTGGAGGTTAAGTAAATCGAAGGTGTAAAACAAAATATCCTTCTCTAGCAGCGGTTTTAGACGGGTTTTTGTCAATATTGGGCCTAAAGCCCAATATTTTTGCATCACATGGTTGGGCTACCGAATTGCACCAAATTTTATGTTGCTATTATGTGTTCTAAAGATGAAGAAAATCTGACCATACATTTAAGGACAACTCTCAATTAGAGATGAGCACGGAACATCGGGACCCACGTAAAAATTAAACGGACGGAACGGGATCAAAATCCTTTCCCGATACTCCCAATAAAACCGCAACTTCCACCAATTCAGAAAATCTTCCTTAAACAATTTGTATAAAATATGCACTTTTTATGTTTTATTGAGACGAAAACGAACATAAAAGCAAAACAAAATAATAGGAGGATGCCAGATCTTTCATAAATTGTTATACCCGAGCGCACTTGTGCACAAGGGTATATTAATTTTGTTCACATAACGGTTGTTTGTAACAGCCAAAACGAATCGAGATAGATATAGAGAAATGTATACATAAATGCTCAGAATGAACAGAGAAGTCGATTAAGCCATGTCTGTCTGTCCGTCCGCCCGTGTACACGATAACTCGAGCAAAGATTTAGATATCTCAACGAAATTTGGTATGTAGGTTTCCATTTATCCAACGTAGGTTGGTATTGAAAATGGGCGAAATCGGACTGTAACCACGCCCACTTCCCATATAACGGAATTCCCAGAAATACGAAAACTGCGATATTTTAGTAACTACCGACGATTATTGACTCAAACTTGATATTTACAATAATTTTCAGACGAAAAACAAGAATATTATAAATTTTTGGAAAGTGGGCGTAGCCACGCCCACCCACATCCCATGTAACGGTAATTTAGAGAAATACAAAATCTTCGATAAATCACTAAATATAAAAGCTAATTTATTCAAAATTGATGCTTGCAACAATTCTTTACCAAGAAATACGTTTATAATAAAATTTTTGAAAGTGGGCGTGGCATCGCCCACTTATGATCACATATATGTATCTCGGTAACCGTTATACCAATTTGTACCAAACACGGTATGGTTATTGTGCTTGCCAAATAAAAGCAAAACGTTGAAAATTATTGATATCTCACTAAAATTACGGCCGCTTTTCTTATAACGGTAAATTTCAGAAATGCTTGAAACTTCAATATTTCGAAATTTAAAGACGCTAATTTACTCAAAATTGATACACCCCAGCTTACCATGTAGCGATAGCCTTCGGAAAGTTGAACAACATATATTTAATACTTGCGCCGGGTATTTAATGTTCGGCTCCGCCCGAACTTAGATTTTCTTACTTGTTTTTATTTAACATTAATTTGAAAGACATGTGAATTTTTTTAGAGAAAGATTTCGTGGCCCTGGCCCGCGGTACAATTCTGAAAAAACGTCGGGATGAGCGGATTCGGAAGTTAAAAATTGAATTTCGGATGGGCGGAATCGGGACATAATATTTAGTCCCATGTCCATCTCTACTCTAGATCCTTGCGCCACCGAACGGAAGACAAACACACTGATCCTTTCAAAAATCATTACACAAAATAACAATCATTCAATGCGATTTAGAAATCTGGGAGGAACTGGTTCCAAATTGAATGATTTTTGCCATTTTAAATGTAGATAGATGTAGGTGTATCAAATTCCATTACCTTATCTATCATAAGTAGTTCCAGATATAAGCGATATGGAAATTGGATTCTGTATGCGAGGTGCCTCATCCCCCTTTCGAATACGCACCACTTTTCGCCATAAGTTCGGTAATGATACATTTCCGCCGTAAGTACGGTAATAATAGCATATGTGGTTGTGTCGAATTTCAGGACGTTAGCATTAGCAGTTTCAGATATAAGCGATATGAGATTTCAGTTTGTATGGGGCGGGGCCACGCTTCCTTTTCCAAAATCGACCACTTTTCGTCGTAAGTACGGCATTGATAGCATATGTGGCTGTGTAAAATTTCAGGACGTTAGCATAAGCGGTTACAGAGGTAAGCGATATGAAAATTTCAGTTTGTATGGGAGGTGCCACGTCCCCTTTTTCAAAATCTACCACTTTTCACCGTAAGTAGGGTATTTAGGTTAGGTTAGGTTGTTGTGGCAGACCCTATCAGGGGGCCTCACTTAGACATTAATTGGATTGTCCATTGTGCTACCACGTTTACACAAGTTCTTTGAACGGCAACTAAAATACTCTGTGTTAGAAGCTAAGAGAAGCGCTGGGTGCTCAGAACAAAGTTCCGCAGGCAGCTGATGTCCACTCCCGAGAGCTTTTCAAGAGTGTTGAAGAAATGAGCACCGAGGTGCTTAAACCTTAGTCTTGCGAATGCCGGGCAGCTGAGAAGGAAGTGTTGAGATGATTCCACCTCATCTTCCAAACAGCTGTGGCAGTAGGGATCTGTGACTATGTTAAGTCGCACCGCGTGGGTTCCTAAAGGACAATGTCCGGGCAGTACACCTGTGAGAATTGAGAGGTGGCGCTTAGCTAGCTGCAGAAGTTCCCTTGATCGCCCGCGGTCGACAACCGGCCAGAAGGACTTTGGAACTTTGCATGTCGGGGTTTTTTCCGACTGTGAGCCCATCTGTCCAGAAGCAAGCCACACGTTGCCAACAGAACTCCTACGCCCTCTCTACCCGAAGTAATGGCCTCGAGGGTGCCCTGCCTGCCTGCCAATTCATCAGCCCTGCAGTTTCCAGTGATGTAACTATGTCCCGGTACCCAAATCAGTTTGATTTAGAAGCATTCCGAGGCACTTGAGAGAGAGGTCAGGCATTCCCCGACCAGTTTCGATCGCACCATAAGCGATCCCAACGCTTTAATTGTCGCTTGGCTATCAGAGTAGATATTCACCCTCCTTGTTGGCAGGGGGTTGGTGCGTAGCTAATCGGCTGCCTCTTTTATAGCGGCCACCTCTGCTTGAAAGACGCTGCAGAGGTCCGGCAGTCTGAACATAAGATCTATCGAGAGTTCCCGCCAGTAGACCCCTCCACCGACTCTCCCATCCAGCTTCGATCCGTCCGTGAATATGTTTATTGGACCCCTGTTCCAGAGACTGCCATTCTCCCATTCGCTCCTTGGAGGAATGCGCGTGGAGAAGGATCCGTTTGGGGCCAGCCTCGGAACACACCAGTCCAATTATTCCGCTAGGAAATCGAAACTTTTGATAATCGTCGAGTGGCCGTGTGCTGTGTTCAAACAGAACCCAGAGTTTTTGAGCCTAATGGCCGAGCGGACCGCGCTACTTTTCACGCGATTTCCACAGGTGCGACGCTGAGCATAGCGTTTAGTGCTGTAGGGTATTTACAATCTATGCAATTTCAGTTCCCCAGCGTAATTAGTTTTACAGATATAGTGGTTTTCACATTTTAGTCTATATATCAGATGCCACGCCCTCTATGTATTGAAATTAACATTTAGAGGAAGTTATATCCTTTAAATCGGTGTATGTTTCATTGAAATCGAACGAATGGTGCCTTCAAAAAAGGGATTGCAAAATTTTCTTGTGGAGTATTTATATATAGATTGTAGTTGTATGTATGTACTAAAGCACTGCAAATATACCAGCAGAAATACTCTTCACATGTGTACATGAGTAAATGGAATATATGTATATTTTAGAGTACTTAAAAAGATAGAAACAAAAAAAAAGAGAACATCATGAATTTTAGGAACTGAGCAATGTTACTCAACAGCACTCTGCTACACAAAACACTGTTCCGCTTTTCCAGAGTATGTTTATTCCATTCAGTATTATTTGAAAACTTCATAGGAAGTATAGGAATACTTATGAAGTTTTTTTATTTTAAAATGTTAGCATTTAGCATAATTTTAAGAAAAAACATACATTTTTTTATTCCCTTATATACTTAAAATACTGTTTTATATTTAAAAAGCGCCGACACCGGCATTTCTCGCCGGGCGCTTCAATGTTTGCAAAAAAGTTCGAATTTTACATATCGTCAACTGAAATGCAAAAAGACGTAACAACATTGTAAATGAAATGGAAAAAGTCGTGACTAATATTTTAAATTTTTTCATAAAATGATGTTGGGAGTTGTAATTCGATGAAATCCATCATATAAATCAAAAGTGAATCTTGATTTTTTTATTAGTATGACTTTTTGCATTTCAACGATGATGATGTTACGTCTTTTTGCATTTCAGGTGACGAAATATACATATGTTCATACATAACAATCATCGAATGTTAGCAGCTTTCATCATTCAATCGATGATTTATGTAAAAACATATTATGTAAATAAATTACCAGTTTTTATTGTCAAATGAGGCATTACATGTCACCGCGGCCACCTCTGTGCGCGACCTCTAAGGATTACTACCATTTGGGTACTTAAAGTTGACTTTATAGACAATGTTTTTATGTGAAAATAAAAATTTTAATAAATGCTATAATCAAAAAGAAAAATATTTGCTTAATTTATTTTTGTTTTTTATACGTTGCACATTAATGTAAAAAATGTACAATTATAGCCCATAATAAGACGGAAGAAATGCATTTTTTTCATTAAGTTGCGTTAAAAGGTTTCCAAGTTACAGCACTTTAAAGAGAGGTATGTATGACGTTTTCATAAAATTTAAGTCCGGTGTAAATAGGCAACCCTACGTCATATCGGCAAAATATGGCCCACGTATATTCATGTCACCTAGACCTTCAATCTCTTCAACTTTCATCAAAATCTCTAGAGGTCGCGTACAGAGGTGGCCGAGGTGACATGAAATGCCTCAAATCGATATCTTCATTTCTCAATACCAGGCGCGCATACATGTGAAGTAACAAGTTTTCTATTTCTAAGCAGAAAATTTTGTATAAATTTTTAAATTTCCAAATATCTACTTTGTGAATTTCAAAGACTTCTACAAACGAATTAAAAAGTGATACAAACAAATGTATGCGTATGGAAAACTTGCTACTTCTTATATATGAGCGCCTGGTATCGTGAAATGAAAATATCGTATTGTAAAATTAAAAATTGGTCCTTTGTATCAAATGAGTCCACTTTCTTTATAAAAATATGCTGTTGGCTAAATATACGGAGCGCCGTACATTGTTTCTCCATGTTTGTTATTTAACATAAAAGTCAGCTCTAACATTAACATTATGTAGCATTAAACGAAAACTTCCAAAAATAGTCAAAATATACTTTTGAAGGATCATCTTTTTTTTGGAAGTTTAACAGCATGGCACTGTTAATTTATGTTCCGTTTTTTCGGAACATAATTTGTTTGAGGATTTTTTTTATGTATACAGCGCTCAATATCTTCACTTCTTTTCCCCAGTGGACCACCGCACGAGCCTTTGGCGAGAGTGTCGCAAAATATCCGCAAATGAGCAAAGGACGATTGTGAAACTTCTTTGATCGTAAAACCCTCGCACACGAGCATTGCAGCGTGAATATTGCGATAGAAATGCGGGTTCTCGAGGCTTTAGCTAGAGCATCCCAAGATGTCCGCAAACGAGCTCGCATCTGAGCAAAGAACGATTGTAAAACTTTTTGGATCATAAAACACACATAACGCACACGAGCGTGAATATTGTGATAGAAATGCGAGTGCAATAATTTTCTACTTGTACTATTGTAAAAAATTAGTTTTCTTTTATTTGTCAAACTCGAGTGTGTGACAGCTGAATAATTAAAAAATATTTATTAGAAACTAGATAAATTTTTTTGTTATTAATAGTTTTCTGTGCCCTTTCCGGAGTTTATTTAATTGGTCTAAAAAGTAAGTATACTATATTCGAACGGTCACTTGTTCACGAGAGCCGTGATTCGGACCCAGTTTCTTATTTAATGCCTACTTACAAGATTTATTTATTACGTTTACAGACATATTGAACCTTATAACGAAGATTATGGAAACACAGAGGGCAACAATTGATAAAATTGATCAGTTACTAGCCAAAATTGATCGTCAAGGTGCTGAGTTAATTTCTTTAAGGAGTGAAGTTTCATCTATAAATGTTTCCATTAGTTACACTTTTTAGATGTTCAATGGCTAGAGTGCCTTGTTTTCGTAATGTTTAATTTATTTATACTCAAGAAATAGATTCCTTTAAGCTGCCAAAGAAGTGCGTAACACTTTTAAGTTAAGTATGTGAAATTTCAGTTTTTTATTTCTTCTATGTCCGAGTTTTAGTTTACACAATATACAATAAACAGCATTAACTAATAATAAAAAATATTTATTTATTGGGAATAGAATATATAAAATTTTTTCAACCCTTATGTCTTGTGAACCTTTTGCGATATCTCTTGCGATACTTATTGGATATTAATGCCGGCTCGGCAAAAATATTTTTTTTTATCGCTAGAAATATCAAAACAACCTTGCAAAATATATCCTCAAATGCTCACTAAAGCAGCATTTACATGAGGCGATTTTCTAAGCGATTCAACATCGCTTTCAACAAAATCGCCTGTGCAAATTGTGTCTCAACTTTATAGAAAGCGATAAAATCGCTTGCCCCAAAGTAGACATGACACCAGGCGATTTATTGTCCATTCAATTATGTTTACTTTTCTTGTCAATTTTAAAATTGAAATTAATTTCATAATTTTTTATAAAGACTATTAAATTTATAAAAATACGTTTAAAATGAATAAAAACAATATAATTAAACTGGTTGAATGCTATGAGCAGCACCCATGTTTATGGGATCCCCACGTGCAAGCGTACCGAAATAACCTTGCCCGGAAAGAGGCTCTCCAGGCAATATTAAGTGAGATGGAGTTAAAAATCTCAGTTGAAGAGCTAAAAACAAAAATAAAAAGTATACGTACAGCGTATACAAGGGAGGCTGGCAAAATAGCAGCCTCAAAGAAGAGTGGTGCTGGTACCGAAGACGTATATAAACCTCAGTTGTCGTGGTTTGCGACAGCGGATCGTTTTTTGAAAAAGGTGACTGAAGGGAGACCCAGTAAAAATAACTTGGTAAATTTACACATTTGGATAGCTTTAAATATTCTTTTTTAATCATGATAATACTGTTTAGACACAAACTACTTCAACAGATACAAATTCACAATTTCCTCATGATGTGCCCCAGTGCTCTCAGGCAAAAAGAAGTAAGTTCCCACCAAATGAACAATCGAAGTCAATACTGGAAGCCATAGGAAGGTTGGAAAACATTTCTAACAATGAAGAGAGCGAGTTCGATGTTTTTGGGCAGCATGTGGCTCGGCAGTTGCAGGCTATGCCGTTAGAAGAAGCGCTTTCTTCACAATTATTCATAAATAGTTATTTAGCACAAAAGCGGATTAATATTTTCCGGTCGAAGCAACAATATTCAAGTAGTGAAAACTTGGTAGCAAAAGCATATTCACCAACTTCAAACCAATTGGCTGAAAAGTGGGAAGACAACTCTTTTGAAGATGATGACTGCATTCAATATGTTATAGAGGCAGAGCTGGAGTCTTGCAACGAATTTGAAGCCTATGAAGATGAACTAGCTTTACATAGTGGATTAGAGTAAACTATTAAAATTTTAAGTGTTTTTGTACCTGCATAAATAACTTTTGTGATTCCAGTATCACTGTACAACACTGGTCACTCCATACAAACCAATCCTATATATTATGAAAGAGGAGGGTCAGAATTTTTTATGGAGGATTAAAGTTTTTTTACATTTTAGCAGAAAGTGGAGTTCATTTATTGAAAACACTGTGGATTTAACGACTTCAAAACCTATTTCTGTCCTCAGATTTCTGCAGTAAACTTTAACGGGGAATATTTTTGTAGAACATTTTGAACCCCTAACTTTAACATAACCCTTAAAATAATGGAGTAAACGATTCGCTAAGAGTTAAAGGGTTAAAATGTTCCAGAAAAATATTTCCCCTTAAACTTTACTGAAGAAGTATGACGACAGATATTGTATTTGAAGTCACCTTATACATAACATCTTCGATAAACTAATTGCGCTTTGGGCCAAAATCTCAAATCTCTAACTCTCCTTAAAAAGACTCAGACTCTCTGGATTAATAGCATGTTCGATAAATTTGATCAGAGAAACATTATCTTTAATAATGTATAGCGTTTCTTGAGTACGTCTCTGTAGATTTGTACTGTGTATTTATTAAATTTAAAAACTAAACGATTTTACGTACATATTTGTGTAACACATGAATACTTTTGTAATTCAATATTTTGCTTAATTCAAAACATTGCATTGTATGAACTTAATTCTTGTTTATTAAAAACGTTTTTACGAAAAAATACAGATTTACTAAAGCAATTAGATGCATATCCTTACTATTTCATGTATCTGATATTATTGTTTATGTATTAATTTAACAAATACTTAGCGACTATGTACTCGTCAACTATATATTTAGTTACTGGTAAGGTATATTATTGTTTCAGGACTGTTTCATCAATTTATTTCACTTTACAATCCATTGTGCAAATTCACATGAAAAACAGTATTAGCATAGTTTTTACCAAATTTTATACATTAACTATTTCAAAAAGTTCTCGTCCACGCTCGAATTGAACTGTATTGAGAGCTTTAATGTTCATCATACGCCTCGTTCTACTTAATTTATAACACAGGCCAACAAGAATGGAAAACAATTTTCGAGCGACAAGTGTTAAAGCTATTTTTGATAGACTTTTTATGCAGATAACGAAGCCTATAAATATGTATCACTTAAATTTGGATACATTTTGTTTATAGTTGTGGGGTACATATTTTTAGGGTTCGTTTTCTGCATAAATATCCGCAGTCTAGTGATTACAAATCTGTAAGAAAAAGGTTTCTGTCAGCTCGAAATTTTGAGAAAAACGAGGTCAAAAAGTGGAACGTTCTATCACCTTTTGTTTCTTTGCTATAACTTCTCAAATATTGCAAAAAAAGCGATGTTTTGAACTCGTTTTTTCAATAATATAATTATAATTTACAATTTTTCAAATTTTAATTTACATTTTCTAATTGCAAATTTAAATTTTATCATTGCTAGGTTGAAGAGGTGTAGATAAAAAATTAGATTGAAAAGGCGTATGATGAAAATTAAAACTGTACTACATATATACAGTTCAATGCGAGCGTGGACGAGAAGTTTTTGCAATAGTTGATATATTAAATTTGGTAAAAACTATTTTTGCTAATAATTTCTTTCATGTGAATTTGTACAATGGCTTTAAAATGAAACAAATTGTTAAAATAATCCTGAAATAATAATATACCTTGACATTATCTCATTCATGCATATTACGGTATCCGGCGGATGCCATCCGCACGGATCTAATGCGGTTCGCACTGTCATAACAAGTGAGTGTGAAGGATTACATTCATGCGAGTACCATCCTTCGGACATTGGTATATATCCTACGAATGTCATTCGCTTGAATCTAATCCTTCACACTAGCTTGTTCTGCCTGATACTGTAATAGGCATGACTATATTTGATAGACTAACTATTTATTATATTTTATCATATTTTCTTGCCATGGAACCTTTCCTGGACCGACGAAATAGTCTGCAAATGTATCCCGCAGGTGTTTAGCTTTTCTTGAATAAGTATTTGAGGATGAAGAAGTAGTTATGTCTTCCATTCCAGCCGCAGGAACAGTTCGCCAACTACCTTGCGCAATTTGGCCTGTGTTTAGATTTTCTTCATCGACCTTATCATACCTTGACCGTGCACATATAATTTATCTGTTCGAAGCCAGTTGTGAATTGCACAAGCAGTCCTAATTATGGAGTCAGTTTTTTGTAAAGAAACAGATATTGGCTTTCTAAATACACGGAATCGATTAGTCAGTATCCCGAAAGCATTTTCGACAATCCGACGAGCTCGCGACAATCTGTAATTAAACACTTTTTCTTTATGGGACAGTGCTTCATGCCTGGAGTACGGTTTTAAAATTTTGGTTGTAAGTGGAAAAGCGTCGTCTGCAACAAAAACTGCATTTTCAGGAAGATCTAAATAGTTTTGCTGTATGGATCTATAAAATGGTGATTTTTTTAAAATGTAGGAGTCATTCATCCTTCCGTTAGTTCCGACATCTATATATAAAAAACGGTAATGCGCATCTACAGCAGCAAATAGAACGACACTATATGTGCCTTTATAATTAAAAAAGTCGGAGGCTCCGCGTGGTGGATTTTGTATGAGGACGTGCTTCCC
>NW_023458555.1:60075671-60076848 GCF_013731165.1 Rhagoletis pomonella | reverse complement strand
GTGTCATTAATTTTGACTTAGGTTCTAGAAATATTATTTAGGCTTAAGGTTCCAAAGTTTAAATGAACAAAAATAATAAAAATTAACCACAATAACCGAAAAATGGTTACAGTTTGACTAAATTTCTAGGTTTTTCTTAAATGCCCATAATTTTCACACTGCATGGGATAGATTTTTTTCCTATTTTTCTCATGATGGTTACAATCAATCCTGTCACCCCGTTTCAGCTTGACGTTGAGTTTCTGGACACCCTGTATATAATAGGAAGAAATAACAATTTAATAACAAACTTAGTTTAAATTAGTATTATTTTCAGTGTTGCCACTCAAAACGTGATGAATTTCGGGTGTGCGTGAGTGTTTTTTGAGGATTTTTATTTTGAGAAACTTTTGAGGAATTTTCTCTCGATATATTTGCAGATAACAAATGCAGCCATGTTTTTTTTACACAAGCGAGTTGTTAAATCGCTCTGCAAATTTTTGAACAAAAAGCTTTCCAAAGTTTTATAAAGAGCGAAATACACCACACAAGTGGGTTATCAAATATTCTTCAAACCTACTTTTCCCACTTCGCCATACATCATGCAAACATAACTCGTTCAAGCAAAGAATTTAGATTTTCTTACAATTCACAATGTAAAAGGGTTTGGTTTTCTTCGATTTTTCTCTCTCGCGTCCTCATCCCGCTTGTGTGGTGGTTTTCGCTCTTAAGCACATCTGCATTTTCTGCAAAATATTTAAAATGTTATCGATAATTTTTTTCATTCCATCATTATAATTTCAACTTATTTTAAACTTGCAAAATCTCGGTAATGAATGGAGAGAACACGCATTGTTCGATTATAAGGATATTCATATCAATTCCTCATTAGATCCAGAAAATTGTATGAAAAGTTTTTGAATTAAAAGATTCTTCAGGTTCATATAAGTTTCCCAATTAAAAAAAATTATATCTGCATTACTAATATAGCCCTTTTCTAATGCTTCAGTAGAACATATATTTAGTAGTTTAAAAATGTGTACGACTGACTTGAGGACCGGATTGAGCACTGAGATAGTTGCACCAATATTATATACAAGCCAAGGCATACAAAATAACGGTGATACTTTGTTTGAACCGCAAGAACAAATTTACCAATCGAATTGGAGAATGTAATTAATTTTTGTACTGAGTACCT